>NC_080840.1:36198913-36505825 GCF_030435755.1 Ochotona princeps
ATTGGAACTTGGCATCAGGTTTGCTCCTACCCATTATAAATGAAAGTCATTGCAGTGGGAATCTTCCAGTTCCATTCATTCTCCCTGTTGTTGTTTACCTAAAGTCTGACAGGGGCTATGAGGATATCTGATATCTCTGGACTTTATGCCATTGTGTGCAGGTAAAATGTGGTGCTGGTGGGACTCACTGTGGGGTGCTACTGTGGGGTGTCATCCTCCTAGGGTCCTGCCTCAGCCAGTGAGTTTACTGTTCATGCCAACTCAGCCTATCATTTGGCATGGCATCATCTCGAAAGCTTGTTGCTCAGAAACAAATCTATAGAAACCACTTAACAGATGTTAACCTCAGTGCCCACTACTCTCACAATATTTTTGATGGTTCCTATTAATTATTTTCTCCCATACCTAAAACACACATTAATCTGAGTTTTATTTTCTTCCCTACCTCTAGTCACCTCTGCGATCACAGACATAGCCATTGCCTGCAAGGTCGCTAAATGTTGGGGCTCTGGAGCAGTTGTCCGCCTCTGAATGCCAAATCTGCCACTTCCTAGCTGTGTGTCCCTGGAAGAGTGAGTTTAACTCACTGGGACTCTGCTTCCACATATGTAAAGCTAGTATAATAATAATAGCAACCACTTTACAAAGCTGTTCTGAGCCTCTTAAGAGTCAATCCACATACTTTCTGAGAACACTTCTGGGCACACACAAATGCTCAACAATCCTTAGTTACTCCTCTTCCTGAAGCAGTCCTTGGCTCTGCACTCATGTCCTAGTTATAAAAGCAGAAAAATATTAATATTTATTATATCTATATTGTGATTACAGAAAAATAGGTTGGTACAGGAAACCTAATATTTGAAAACACTAGCAACTTAAGGAGATCAGAAGTAAATCAGATGTAAATAGTAGACTTGGGTAAATCAAATCAAAGTCACTGTAATTCCAGTTGATATTAGAAATGACTGGGGGAATTTCCCTGGTACCAAAAGCTGTTACTTTTCACTCCAGGGAACTGGCTTTGCTGAAACTTTAAGGGACTGGGGATATAAACCTTAGTGATGTGACAAAAGGAGCAGATGTCATGGTCAGATTCCTTAGACCATGAGGCCTTGATGGTCCACTACAGGAGTATCAAGTCTTCTCTGTCCATGGCCTTCCTTCAACGGGCTTGTTGGTGACAGAGTTTGTTAGCTGATGATTTTCTACGTGTATGGCATGAAAAGAACTAGGAAAGCTACTACAAGGGGCCCTTCTCATGTCTG
This sequence comes from Ochotona princeps, assembly GCF_030435755.1. Lineage (NCBI taxonomy): Eukaryota > Metazoa > Chordata > Mammalia > Lagomorpha > Ochotonidae > Ochotona > Ochotona princeps. The sequence continues at coordinate 36,200,179 of NC_080840.1, forward strand.
CTGATATAGAAGGAGCTAGAACGAGCTATTCCATTCCTCTTTCTGTTCCACTAGCTCCTCTGCCCTCTTTCCATCTGCCTGTAGCTCCCTGGACACTCCATCCTACTGGTCACTTCCAGGCTCTGCCCTTTCCTCTTCTTCTGCTTGGAAATTCATTTTTGCTTATAAGAAAACAAATGAATAGGGAAAGAATAAAGTTTGAATATTTAAAGTCTCCCTTGCTCATATGACCTTCCCAAGCACCTTTCTCCTTCAGCATAAGGTTGACTTGACCACATCTTTCCTGGTATTCTTTGCAGGTACTTTATTAGCCCTAAACAGCATTCATTGACACAGTAATGGGAGCACCTGTTAACACTGCATTACTTTTTGCACTGGACTATTTCTATTCCTTAGGAATGAGAATCTTTTTATGTCCTAATCATCTCAGCTTTCTCAGAACCTAGCAAAGTGCTTAAAATAATAATAATAAGTTTAAAAAGCATGCACACAAAGAATCAGTGTGAATAAGAACTTAACCAAACATTATTAACATTTAAACAACCCCAGATCATCAGAAAGAAAGAACTGAAAACAACTATTTTCACCACTTGGAGCTGCTATGGATAAATGGTTATGGGACAAACATTCAAACTCCTAGTTAAAATAATTTCTGATAGATTTAATTCATTTCCATTTTCTATGTCATGCAGCACCTGAATTAGTATATAGACAGAATGGGTGCTTAGTAAATGGGTGAGAAAACAGATGTCTTTGCAGCTGAAAGATCCTGGTAGCATCCCACAGAAGGCAGCTTCCCTAATTTACAGCCCAGATGGGCAGTGACTGACAATGGGAATGTGGACTGCTGCCCTGAAAACTCCAACACTAAACAGAGGCATTGACCATAGCTCATTCCACTGAGGAAGGAGCCCATCCTTCACACTACCTCAGTTTCAGTGGTTCAGTCTCTTCCGCAGAAAACAGATTCAAAGAATTATGGAAAGAGGTAATAGGGTGAAGAACTAGAGAAGTGATGAGGAAAACAGTCAATTAGGGGCCGGTGCGATGGCTCCATTGGCTAATCTCTCCTGCTGGCGCTGGGATCCCATATGGGTGCTGGGTTCGTGTCCCACAGCTCCACTTCTGATCCAGCTCCTTGTCTGTGATCTGGGAAAGCAGTGGAGGATTGTCCAAAGCCTTAAGACCGTGTACTACCATGGAAGATTCTGACTCCTTCGGGAGTGAACCAGCAGGTGCGAGATTTCTGTTTCTCCTTCTCTCTGTAAATTTGCCTTTCCAATAACAATGAATAAATCTTACAAAAAAAGAAAAGTTAGTTACAAGATTCCATTGTGGCTTCACAGCCACATGGTATGAGCAGGGAAAGAAGATGGACAGGGTCCAGAGGAGACCCCCTGACCCACTGCTTGTTTTGGATGGAGACAATGGCTCTGAAAATACACAGGGCCTACATGGTTTAGAATGTGGAGTGGGATGTTCAGGTTGTGAAGGAGACAGATATATGCACCTGAAATTCCCCTGTTCTTCCATAACACTGATGTCAACTTGAGAAGTTCCAAACTTGTCCCAGGCTGCTGTGGTGAGAACTCAGATGAGCAAGCAGCTCGAGTACCAGTGTAGACAGCTGGGACAGACACCCAAAAGGGTCTTCACCAGCCAAAGTGAGAGTGGGGCTGTTCTTTAGGGAGGGGCTCCTAGCTCTGAGCAAGACAAGCAGAAATAGACCAAAAGTACATCAGTCACAGATGTCAGCTGCGGGCGCCAGCTGTGGCTGCCAGCCATAGAGTGGTGCCAAGCATTCCTCAGCAGACACCAGGCACCTCACACCCAAGCACAAGTGCAAATGCAGTGGCTCCCTCCCCGCCCAGCAGTGTAGACCATGAGAAGAACATGAAAGGAAGAAAGAATTCTGAAGAACTGAGCAGTAAACTAGTTCATCTCAAGCTTCTGCAGAAACAATTTGGTCAAATTAACTTTGTGTTTTTCTTGCTACCCAAGAAAGAGGACAAAATGAGATCAAAGAAATAAAAGCTCAAATTTTCTTTGTATACCCTGATGTTGTATAATTTGGGAACTCTACTACTCAGGACAATTCCAGCTCCTATGGCTTAGTCACAGGCTCAACAAGAGTATCGTTTGCAAAATAATATCACACTCAGGTTGAAAGGGCATGAGATGGTCTAGTTCTTGTCCGACCTGTTCTCAACCCTTCCTTTGCTACCTCTGTGCTTTCTTTCCCTCTATCCTCTCTTCTCTTATCTCCTGACCACTATTTCTTCCTCTCTGAAGAAAGAAAACATGCACAGGTGGTTAAGCTGTAGCAGAATTATTCCTTTGTGAGCGTTTTAAACATTTAAAACGGAAAAAAAAAAAAACTAACTGAACTGCAAAAGCCCTTAGGAAGCACCTCTTGGATAATATGATAGGTACTCCCAAAGAACCTTGCAATGGTATTATGAATCAAGCATGCCTTCCAACCCAGAGTCAAGGGAGAAATATAAAAGAGAAAGGCAAAGGTTGTTTAGTGGACTTCATTTTAGCTGATGAATATGCTAGTGAATTGAAGAAACCCTCAGAAAGTTTAGCAAGTGGAACATTCCTGATGTAGTACGTTAACTCAAGTAACCTAATATAATAACCATAAGGAAAAAAAAAGTCATGCTCCCCAGACACTATCTATAGTCATAGAGAAAAGACATGAAACTCCAAGTAAATAACTAATTGGAATAACCTAAAGTGTTGTTTTCACTAATAATGGGGTCTCTATTCAGAAATATTAACTGTCCCTGATTTGAGATTTTTCACACATAAAATAATCTTGCTCCAGTGAAATTTCTGAGTGTTTAGTAGATGACAAAGTCTTGGAAAAAAGGAAAGAGAATTAAAGCCACGCAACCATGTCCATCTGCAGGACAAAGACAAGAAGGTAATAAAATGTTCCTGCTCTGCTCCCTCATTTAGTTTGTGAGAACTTCTAACTCAAAAATGATGTCTAAACTCAAGTTCAGGGGCCAGCACCATGGCGTGGTATGTTAAGTTCTATTTGTGACTGCGGGCATGTCATGTTAGAGTACCAGTTCAAGTCGCAGCTGTTCTTCTGATCCAGCTCCCTGTCAATGCACCTGGGAAGGCAGTGGAGAAACACTGTTCACTAAGTGCGCACACACACACACACACACACACACACACACATCTTCTTCTTCAGAACTCGTTCTTCCCTCCATGCTCCTTTCATGGTCCACACTGCTAGGAGGGAGGGGGTCACTGCATTTGCACTTGTGTTTCGATGTGAGGTGCCTGGTGTCTGCTGAGGAATGCTTGATATATATATATATATATATATATATATATATATATATATATATAGGCCTTCCATGTCTTCTCTCTCTCTATATATATATATATGTGTGTATATATATATATATATATATGCCTTCCATGTCTTCTCTCTCTATATATATATATGTGTGTATATATATATATATATATATATATGTAAATATATATATGGAATAGTGGTCAAGAAATGAGAGAAGAGAATGTCACTGTATCTTTCAAATACATCTGCAAAAATAAAATGAAGGTACCAGCATTGTGATATATAACCTGCTGTCAGCACTGCTAGCATCCCATTTGGGCACCAGTTCAAGTCCCGGTTGCTCTACTTCTGCTCTAGCTCCCTGCTAAAATAACTTGGAAAACAGCAGAGACAGCTCAAGTTCTTGAGCCCTGAACTCACATGGTTAACCTGGAAGAAGCTCTTGGCTTCCACCTGGCCCAGCCTTGGATGTTGTGGCCATTTGGGGAAATGAAACAACCGCTGGAAGATCTCTGTCTTTCTGTCTCTGTCTGCCTCTTTTCTCACTACTCTGTAACTATCATGCTGAAATAAATAAATATTAAACAGAAGAAAAGCCAAATAAAGTTGATTTTGAAGCAGTTTTGAGCTACACAAGTGGATAGGGATGGAGGCCTCATCTCTTGATTGATAAGAAAGCAGTAACATTTATTGAGTTCTTATATGACTTATATAATCTTCATCACAGTTCTACAACTTGAAATGTTTTCTTCATCTCACAAATCAGGGATCATTTGGTTCAGTCCCATGCATAAATTCCTAAATTACCAGGATTCTCCTTCTCCCAATGCCTGCAGGAAGACAAGCCAAACAGAAAGCCAACCAACTTCCCATGACTCATTTTAAAAGCAACCATCTGAGGATTCTGAGCCATAGATGAACATCTGCAATCCGAGTCTTTCTTAGACTTGATATCACCATTCTTGATTATGAGGATGACCCCAAGTCCTCTGCACAAAAAAACACATGGGTTTTCCTGATTCTCAGTAAGATGCTGTAAGGGAACAGGAAATAGATTTGAGGGCTCTGAGCCTTGCTTTTAAACTGAGCAATACTGTGCTGTTATTATTACCAAAAAAACTACATGTTATTTATTTTAAAAAGTAATCTTGGGGTATGCATTTGGCACAACAGTTACAATAACAGTTGAGACTCCTCCATCACACAGCATAGTGCCTGGATTTGAGTCTGGGCTCTACTTCCAGCTCCCTGTTTACATGAATCCCGATATGTAGCAGCAATGATTCAGTAGTTAAATCCTATTTACATGTGTGAAATATCTAGATTGGCTTCCCAGTTCCTAGCTTCAGCCTGCCCCACCTTTGCTGTTTTGGGTACTTGGGAAGTGAGCCAGAAAAGAGTTCTAATTCATTCTCTTCCCCTGCCTCTCAAATAAACAACGAAAATAGCAAGATACTACAGAATATATGGTAAAGAAAATGAAATTCCACTGAGATCCCACCTTCACAGTATTGCCATCAGCTGTGGGTTTCTAATATAGAGCTGCCCCTGGAGCATGTGTGGCAACGTACTTGGTCTCTTGCTGGAAGCCAAAGATAGGACTTCAGTCAATCTGAGACAATTAAAACAACACATTGATTTTGGATTCAGAGAGACCTGGGTGTGACTACCAACTCTGACTTCTGAATCTCAGTTTGTTATATGTCACATCTCTATGAAATACAATCTCATTAATTCATAGGGCTATGGGATACCACGTCAGGATATAGTTAAATAGCAGAATGATGGACTTATGATTGATTGTAAAACATTACTATTGTAATGATATGGGGAAAATCATTTGGGAAGGCAAGGATTTGAGGAGGGGGAAGGAAAATCCTGGATACAAAACTGTATTGTGAAATAATAAAATTATATATATATATATGCATATATATATGCACACACATCATGATACAGTGCATAGCACAAAGTAGATATCTGATCGTTGCATCCCAATATCACAAATGTTCCATATATTTAGGTTATTTGGTCTTCAGTGTAAAATTGCCAACTGCTGAGACTATTTCCCAGTTCCCTTGGTGGGTTTTTGTTTGTTTTCACTGAGTTAATGGCTAGTCTTCAAGCACACACACTGCAGAATAAGATCTTGGCTAGTTTATTGCCTTAATTTTAAATTATTTGTTCATTTATTTGAAAGGCCAACGTTCATAAATGCACAGTTTGCTCCTATCTGCTGGTTCACTCCCCCAAATACTTGCAATTGCGCACTGGTCCAGGGCCAGTGGTGGGAGCTGGGAATACAATCCATTTCTCCATATGGATGGCAGGACCCCAAATACTGCAGCCTCCCACTGCCAAGGCCTCATTGCAGGAACTTGAAGTCAGGAGCTACAGCTAAGAAATAAATGTGGGGTGCAGGCCTTTAAACCATTGGGCTAGCAGCCACTTCAAGTTCGTAGGCTTTTAACGCAAGAAGACAATAGGACTTTTCCTGTGTTTGCATGTTCTTTATTGAATGATTGAAGTGACTCAAAATAAACACTGAAAACTTAGTAATGATCTTATAATTTTGAGACACTTACATTTTAATCTGTAGTGAAAGCTGACCAAACCATTTTTGATAAACTAAAAGCTTGGGGCTGCCCTATTCAGTCCTTGAATGGGAATGGGGTTGATGCAATGAGAAAGCCTTAGACTAGAGAAGGCTCTTTTCTTCCTAATGAATGTCCAGCCATCTCACTTGGTTTAGTTGAAAAGCAAGACTCAAAAGTCAAAGTTTTTGTGTCTGCCAAGATTCTGTCATTCTTAACGTGTTTGTTTCCAGCTGTGGCCCATGATGCCTCTTCAAACAAACTATTTTGCAACAACTGATCGTGTCCCACTCCCTTTAGATGGCCCATAACCACATTTGAGAGTTAGAAATACTGCTTGACAGATGATCCACGCTGGGGCCAGATTTAAAGTCCCATGTCTTCCAACTAACTTGCCAGTGTGGGATGTGCCTGGGGCCCACACCTAACAACTGTGTCAGTGGTAACAAGGCCTATGTGCTGAAACACTCAGCTTCTCCCTGTCTATCTGTGACCCCAAGGCTTTAGGACAAGGGATTGTCTGAAATTTTCTTCCTAAGACTTCATGCATACCTTCCTCTAATAAGCAAGCAATGCTGTTACTATCAGCTTCTATCTGGCTGGACAATGTGCTCGGTAAAGAGAAAGAAAGTTGGGCCCGGCCACGTGGCCTAGCGGCTAGAGTCCTCGCCTTGAAAGCCCCGGGATCCCATATGGGCGCCGGTTCTTATCCCGGCAGCTCCACTTCCCACCCAGCTCTCTGCTTGTGGCCTGGGAAAGCAGTTGAGGACGGCCCAATGCATTGGGACACTGCACCCGCGTGGGAGACCCGGAAGAGGTTCCAGGTTCCCGGCTTCGGATCGGCGCGCATCGGCCCGTTGCAGCTCACTTGGGGAGTGAATCATCGGACGGAAGATCTTCCTCTCTGTCTCTCCTCTGTGTATATCTGGCTGTAATAAAATGAATAAATCTTTAAAAAAAAAAAAAAAAAGAGAAAGAAAGTTTCTCTTGTTCCCACACCTGGCATACAACAGGTGATCAGTTTATATCTGCTGAATGAAAGAATCAAAAGAAATTCTAACAGCAACCTTTCCCCAAAATTTTCCCCCAGGGAAAATAAATCGTAATAGATAAATAAATACAATTGTGTCCAAATTAAAAAGTAAGAAAGCCAACATACAAAATAGGCAGCTGGTGAATATGATGCTAATTATGGGAATTTGTTTTATAAAACACAAAACCCTTCAGATATCTATCTTATCCTTATAATAGGTATTTTGCATCCTAAGGTTTGGTTGCTATTTGTAAATGACATCTTGACTAGACCATAAGATGGTGTTATAAATGAAGAAGACACATTTATTTGTATTGACTTTTATTGTTCCTCTTCATGAAAGGATCTAGAATAGCCACATAATTCACTTTAATAAGAACAGAATTTCAGCAATTGATCTGTCAATAAAAATATGGCTTTACCCATAAATTCAGTATGAGTTCATTGTTTATATTTTGAAGTATAGGAATTATTTGAGGGATGTCCCAGGACTATTTTGTCCTCTAATCAAACAGTTTAATAATTATCTCTCCATGTCTTTAAAAGGATTTACTTCCTGTAGTATCTAGCCATGACTGATTCTGGTCATGCCAAAAATCTATTATTTTTTCTCATGGCACTTGTTCTCATCTGGCATACATTCCTATTTTTGCCATTTAACATGAGTTAACTTGTTCAGTTGTTTAACATCCATGTCCCGTGGCCAGATGGTAAGCAGAGCTTTTTGTCAATTTTATTCTTGCTGCTTATGCTGCTAGTGCCTAGAATAGTGTCTGGAATGTGATAAGTGTTTAATAAATATTTGCCAAACAAGTGAGTGAAGAACTTACACCACAGATCCCAATGTCTGGGCTAGTGTATCTAGAGAGCAATAATGGGGTGTGGCCCTTGAAGGAAATGCATTGTAGAAGAGGGGGATTCAGACTTGAATGAACAAGTGACCAATCCAGGTCCACTCTTTTCTAGAGATGCTACATCAGGCATTCAGTTTTCCCAAAGCTCAGTTTTGATCTTTTCAAAACAGGAATAACAATAACCGCTTAGTAGGATAGGTAGGAGGATGACAATTTGGAAAAACTTTTAAGCTTTATAGAAGCATCAGATTTCAATATGTGTTGAGTACATTTGTCAGTTGATGGAATGAGTGATTAAGTTGCTCTTAATGCAGCCTGTCTGCTGAAAAGCCACTAATAGATGCTTAGTCACCAAAACAGGTGGATCAAGGAAAACTTTTTCCACAAAACAGGACCAGTGGTCTTGGAATCTTCAAGAAGCTTTTAAAACTCACATCTTAAGTGTAATAAACTATAGTACTCCTTTACAATTATTTTGATCCCTGGCTATCTCCAAACTACCTTGTACACCTTGTTTTTCCATGGGTAGTGTTTATTCCTTACACATGGATCCTTGGCATGGCCTTTGTTGATGAATGATAAGTGGACATGATACAGGCCACACTGATTTAGCAACATTAGACGTGTTGGCATGGTTTGGTTTGGCACCAGTTTGAGTTTCTGCCCTCTGTTATGAGAACGGCATGCCCTAGTTAGCAGATACCCCTTCAACTGGGTTCTGGAATGAGAATACACATGTTTCTAGTTCAAGTCTAGGCAAGTCCAAATGAGCCACCATAGACCACAGACTTCAAGAAATGTTGAGCATAAATGATTGTGCGAGTCACTGAGATTTCCATACTGTGTTTTACTTGAACCTAAATCAACAAATGTGCCCGGATGCACTCCATGCCACTGAGGTGTATCTTCTAAAGCTCAGAAATCGGAGTTTTTGAGAGGCTCTTCATATAATTCTGATAATCCACCAGGTTTGGAATCCAGACTGCTGGCCTATGTACTCTCTCTCCCCCTCCTGCCACCTGTGTACATGAACAGAGCTTGAAGAATGCTTCCTCAATTCCAATAACTCACTAGTCACATTCCTGGCTGACAGGTCAGTAGGAAAAGAAAAAGTGTGCTCCCATGTTTTGGAGATGGTGATAAAATGTGGAGCTTCGGAGATGGAATTACTCAGAAACCCCAAGGTCGCCCGACCTCTCTCCTCTCTGGTGCTTTATTGGGAATGTGATAGAATAATTTATTACTAAAAAAGTAAGATAAAACTTATAGAAGGACATACTCTCTTATAGGCCAGATGGTTTGAATTTGTGTGGCAATTATTTCAATGTCTGACAATCCATAATAAGGTTGCCTATGTTAGTTACTAAATTATCATGGAGTAATCAATGCCCAGCAGTTTTGCCTGCTGACAGGTCTTGAGAAACTGTTCCAGAGCAAGCGTGCTCTGTCAGTGGTCACTGGTAGAGATGAAGCCTGGGGCTTCAAGGAAGTCTCAGCCCAGCAACAAAACCAGAACCTGCCTGTTGGTTTCTGAAGAATAATCACCTTTTTGTTCACTAGCCTCTTGTAAGTAGGCCACATGGCAGCTTAGAGATAAGGTTAAAATCAGCTTATTTTACATAAGTAAAAATTCTTAAAATGTATTACATAATTTTATAATCATGGCTATCTCTTAAGACAGTTTAGACAAGACTCTATGGGTATACAGATACATCGTAGAGTCCTATTTCTTTCTAAGCTGGTGACACTCCAGTAAGAATGCTACATTTACTTTAATTGATTTTTTCAATTTTTTTTATGTATTGAGGTTTAATTGGAAAATACAATTGCACATAATTACAAAGTTATGATTTATGTATACTTGAGATTTTCACTACAATCAAGCAATTAATGTATCTTTCCCCTCACAGTTACTACTTTTCTGTCTGTCATAGAACATTCAAGATCTACTGTCTCAGAAAATGTTAAGTATACAATGCAGTACTATTAACTATAATCATCATTTATATGTTGGAACTCCAGAATTTATTCATCTTATGTAGCTGAAACAGTATACCTTAGGCCAATATCATTCTATTTCTCCTACAAATACTCTGGTTCCTGGTAAGCACTCTTCCAGTCTCTACTTCTATGAATTAATTTTTTTAATTTCATATATGAGATCATACAGTATTTGTCTTTCTGTGATTGGCTTATTCACTTACCATGAATCTCTGCAGTTTCATCAGTATTGTCTGTCAGAATCCCCTTTTTAAAATGCTGGATATGCTATATGGTATATGTATGCTGCTTCCTTCTTAATCAGTCACTTCTCAATGGACATGTGCATTGTTTCATATCTTCATTGCTGTGAGTAATGCTTCAATGACCAGGAATGTGTGAATCAACACAAGGTGTAGATTTCACTTCCTTTGAGTACATGCCAAAAGGGGGGAATTGCTGGATCCTATGACTGCTCTATTTCAGTTGCTTGAAGAACATTCACACTGTGTTTCATAATGGTCTACCAATAAACATTCCCATCGAGAGCTCATGCAGGTTGTTTGGGTGATTGCCTTGGTTGGTTTGATTTTTTTTTTTTTAAAGAGAGAACCATGGAGAGAGACCTGTTTTAATTGTTATGACTTATGGTATATAAAATGAGTTTTTGCTTTCATTTTCACTTTCCTAAATTGATTCTGTATAAACTGTAACTAGCTCTTTCCTTCATTCTATAGGATTAAATTCCCATAGCCTTAGGATTATAGCTAATAGAATAGATAAAGCTACTTCATGTACTCAGCTATACTCAAGAGGTACTTTGAAAAGCATATGATTACAAAGCTTGGGGCTAATCAATTGGAGTCCCATAAGCCTGTCTTTCACTAAACAGATACCTAGTAGAGCCAGAGGAACAATCACTCATTTAAAGGACTGCATATACAACAAGCTTCTAGAACATGTATTTCATCAAAACAAGAAACTTGGGAATATTTCACATTTAAAAATACATTGCAATAGAGATATTTAAAGCCAAGAGATATGTAACTCCCATTATCCCTTAAAATTGAATGCCTGCACTCCCTGTGAGTGTAGCTTTCCTCAGTTCTTGTCCTCAACAATCCTCAGAAGAATGAAATTGATTACTACCCAATTGCTTCTTGCTGAATAAACAGTAATCAGCATTTATGTTGGCTCTCATTGTTGTTAAAAAGGCAATAATATCTTAAATGTTACTTTGATAGTAAGACCTCAACCTGAAATATTTGGAAAATACAGCCAATGATCAAAGGAGCTTTGCTACAGTCCTTTCCAAGGATGTTGGTCTGCAAGGTAAAGAGTCAGCGCTGAGTGTGTAATAATTGAACAAAACTTGTTATTTGCCATTTCATCTGAAATTGAAGATAAGCTGTTCTTGGTGATTATATTTCTCACACTTAGATTCTTTCATTCTACTTATAAAGGGACACAATTCATTCCTTTTTCATTTTAAAACTCAGACTTACAGAGAGAGGAGAGAGAGAGGTACGGGAGGATTTTCCATCTGTTTTTTCACTTCCTAAATGTCTGCAATAGAGTCAGGAACCAAGAATCAGGAGCTTCTTCTAGGTCTTCCATGTAGGATCAAGGGTCCAAGGACTTGACCCATCTACTACTGCTTTTCCTGGTCATATTCTAGGAGCTAGATCAGAAGTGGAGCAGCTGGGACATGAACTTGTACACATGCAGGTTGCTGGCACCACAGGTGGAGACTTAGCAAACCAAATCAAGGCACCAACTCCATGTTTCATTCTTATAAAGTGATAAAGGCACTTGAAAAATCTATTGAAAGCAACAGATATCAATATATATTAGAAACAGAAATTTCAGGCATTCAGTTGGGGTTGTGGAGCCCTAGTTAAGAGCTCACAACATCATTTAAAAAATATAGTACAAAATTTGTAAGTAACATATCTAATCATAAAAATTTGAACCTTTCCCACTAAGATGAGGAACAAGACAGAGGTGTTCTTGTGCATCATTCATTTCTAAGATTTTACTGGAAGTTCCAGCTAATTACAAGAAAAGACATACACATGGACAAGAACAAAAGTTTTCATCCACATAGCTACACAGAAAACTTAAATGAATTGATAGAAGAAATCTGGAGCTAATACATGATTATAACAAGGTTGCAGGATACAAGACCAATACATGGAAGCCAATTATTCCACTATAAACTAGCAATGAAGAAGTGAGACTTGAAATTATTTTGTGGCCAAATGGGCCAAATTAGAGATGATGCTAAGGAAAATAAGCCAATCATATGTTTGCTCTAATATAAGATAGAGATAATATGAGATAATATATCTTATCTCTTATATCTAAGATGATATGATGCTGTTACATTATCAGTGAACCAGTGTATGGAAGATCTCTCCCTCTCACTCCCTCTGTGTTTCTGTCACTCTGCCTCCTAAACAAATTAACACTCAAATAAATGAAGATCACGTGATAAAGTGTAGGGTCCAAAGGATCTTGCCAACCTCTGCTGTCCTCCCAGGCCATAAGCAGGGAACCAGTTCAGAAATGGAGTAGTCAGGACTCAAAATGGTACCCACACAAGATGATGGCACCACAGGCAAACACTTAGCCTGGTATGACAACAGTTTCAATGTCTTTCATGTTAAAGATGGAACACTATTTCAATGAGTATGACATTTTTATTTATCCTTTTATCCACTCGCAAGCATTTAGTCTGTCTTTGTATCTTCAATGTAGTGAATCACGCTTTGATGAACACAGAAGGGCAGAAATTTGATACAGTGATACGATTTCCTTTGGATTTATATTCAGAAGTGAGAGTGTAGGATGGTGTGACAGTTCTATTTTTCACATTTTTGAGTAATGTCTAGAGTGTTTTACACACGGTTGAACAAATTTACATTCCCATCAACAGTGTGTAATTGTCCCCTTTACTCTACATCTTGCCGACACCTATTTTTATTGTTTCATAAAAGGCAACCCAGCAGGTCTGAGTTGATCTCATCATGGTCTTAACCTGCACGCTCATGTTGGTTAGTGATCTTCAGTACCTTTTCTTACATATGTCCACCATCTGTATGTCTTCTTCAGAGAAACGTCTAAGTGCTTTTTTCCCTTTTAGTTTCTATGTTTTGTTTTGTTTGTTTTCCTATGGAGTTGTGTAGATTTTATATTTTATACATTAATCCTTTCTTGGGTTTGCAAATGTTTTCTCATATTCTGTAGGCTCCCTTTCATTGTGTTTGCTAGTTTCTTTGTTGAGCCAAAACTCTTTAGTGTAATGTAGCTCCACACTTACTCTTCTTTTATTGACAGTGCTTTTGGTGTCAACCAAAAAAAATATTGCTGACAATGTCAAGGACCTTTTTAATTTTCTTGCAGAAGTTTTGTAATTTCAAAGCTCACATTGAAGGCTCCATTTTGTAGCCAGCATTGTGGCATAGGAAGCAAAGCCGCTGCCTGTGATGCTTGCTTCTCATGTGGGTCCCAGTTCCTTTCTCAGTGGCTCCTCTTCTGATCCAGACCCTTGCTAATGGCCTGGGAAAAGTGACAAAACGTGGCCTAATTGCTTAGATCCCTTCCACTCATTTGGGATACCTGGAAGAAACTTTTGGCTCCTGGCTTTGGCCTGACCCAGTCCTGGGTAGTGGAAATAGTTGGTATTACACAATAGTAGAGGCATATAATTATATATTTGTCCAAACTCATAGAATCTATAACAACAAAAGTGAACATGACTGTCAACTGAGGACTTCCGGTGCTCGTGATGTATCATGTGTTTGCCAATTATAACAAACATACTATTCTGAAATTGGGTATTCAAAGTGGGATATATTGTGCATAAAGGCAAGGAGTATATAATCTCACCAATGTTTACTATTGGATGTAATTTTTTAAGAAATTTTTATTGTCATTCTAGTAGGTTTAAAGTGATATATTGCTGTAGTTTTGTTTACATTCTTCAGTATAGACAAATGATTTAGAAGAGTTGCCAAATATTCAGTGCGAGAAACAAAACACTAATCAATGGCCCTACATCAATAAGAAAGAAATCTTCAAAAGCATGTGTCCCAGGGTTCTGTCTGGTTTGAGTCAACATTTTACGAATGACTTAAAGACAAAGACAGCTTAAAGGGCTGCAAAAAGGAGGTGACACATGAAGGAGTGGAATGAAGATCCTGACATTTTGAAATTATCAGGATAACCTAAAAAGATGAATCAGTATTTCGAGTTCAATCAGAGGATGAAGGAAAGGGGTTTAGCTGAATCCACAGCCATTCCCATGAAGGGAGTCAGGATTACAATGGCTATAGACTTGACAGCTGAACATTTTGAGACTCCAGAAGTAAAGTGTGAGCTGGGGTTGTTCTAATGCTGTCATGTCCACAGTACATGTGCATATGTGTGTGACGTGGGGGGCTTGCTGCTCTTGGCTCTGCAGACACAGTCACATCTGGAACATTTATTGCCTGCAGTTCTGGGTGCCAATTTTTAAGTGACAAACTGGAGCCCTTCCAGAAGAGAGTGACCAGGACAAAGAAAGGGCTCAAAATCATGTCAGACCAGGAAGTGTTGAACCAGGACGTTTTAGCCTGGGGGACAGAATATTATTGAAGGATTTGATAGTTGTTTTTACTTATGTCAAACAAGAAATAGATTTTGGTCCATGTGTTTCTAGGGTGGAGGAATTGTCCTAAAGGTGGAAGCTTGACAATCTGAAAGTTCAACCTTCTACAAGGGAGGCATTTTCAACAGTCAGTGAGATCTCAAACATGTGTGGGTTGCACAAAGTATGAATGCCAGAAAAAAAATGCTTTCACAGCATCTCCCTAACCCCCACAAAGTTTCTGAGGAATGGTTTCCCAGTCCTTATAGTTATCATAGGAATACACTGAAGGTTGCACCTGACCAATTAGGCCAATGAGTCTTTCCCCGGGGAATTTGAGACTTGTGAGTGAGGAAAATTCAGGTTGCCTATGGCTAAAAAGCTCTACAGGGCAGAACTAGGGAAAAGTTCATTTCCAGGAAAAGACTAATTAACAGCAATGAAAAAAAAAGTAAAAGTAGCACTCAGGAGAAGAGAAAGGCGAGAAGAGGTAAGAAGAGGAGGGACGGAACAGGGGAGGAGAGGGCAGGACAGGAGGGGGAGAGAAGGGGAAAGGAGAGAAGACATGAAGAATGACACTTGAGGGCCTGGTGCAATGGCCTAGTGACTAAATCCTTACCTTACATGCAGGATCTCATATGGGCACCAGTTTTGTACTGTCTGCTCCACTTCCCATCCAGCTCCCTGCTTGTGGCCTGGGAAAACAGTCTAGGATGGCCCAAGGCCTTGTGACCCTATACCGTATGGGAAACACTAAAGAAGCTCCATGTATCTGGCTTCGGATCTGAACTCAGCTCTGACCATTGTGGTCTCTTGAAGAGTGATTCCATGGACAAAAGTTCTCTCTTTCTCTCCTTCTCGTTATAATTCTGACTTTCCAATAAAAATAAATACATTTTAAAGACAGAAAAAGAATGATACTTGATATCTGAATTGCAGATATCCCTGAAGGTCACAATCCTCTTCCTCCCAAATTTGGTCACTTAACTTTTTTTGTACTTTATAAAACATTGCAGTGTCATTCCAAATGGTGACCTCTTTGATTTCAATTAAAGCTGAGTTTTTGTAATTGTCAGTTTAAAGGACTCTAGCACCAACATCTCTGGAGGTCATGAGATCTCCATCTTTGGAAGCTTTAAGAGAAACAGGGTTAACATCACCAGCTAGGAGTGATGGAGTGGAGAAAAAGTGAAATAGGATTAGTTATCAGATGATAACTTTTAAAGCCAAAGACAAATTTAATCTTTTCTTTCTCTATATTTTGACATATTTTTGCTAAGAAAAATATTATATGGAAAGGATTCAATCACTGAGGGAAGTTAAACCAGTGATTCTTGAAAATATCAGATGCTTTTGGATAGAGTTTTAAAATAAGAATATAGGACTCACCCATGGAAATTTTGATTCCATAAATGGGATAAGTTAGGATCCTGTACGTTTTTCCTAACTCTGCAGGCAGTTCTGACTGCTGAATGTAAAGTCAGTGTTGCATTAGACGGCATTGAAGGCACTTGAAAAACTTCATTCCAGAGGCTTACAAGAAATCAGAGGCTGGAAAAGACAAACAGCTACAATTTTTCAGATGTGGAAACCAAGATCCAAACAGACCAAGTGATTAACGTTGCAGAGCTTATTAAGTGGCGGTCAGGAATGACTAAAGTCCAAGTAATCTCATGTTTTCTTATTCTCACGGATCTTACCAAACTCTGAAGACCTTCTTAATCAATCAAATGATAAAAAGAAAGTAGGTTTTTCACCCAGAATGTTTTGTCAAATCTTAGTTCTGCCGCTTATTAAACTTACAGTGCTTGTTTTTGTATTTACTTCCCATATTTGCTGTAAATTTAAAAAAATCAACATGTACAGTGCCTGAAACAAGGATCACCTTGTGATCAATAAGTGTTTGTTACTGTTACCTTACTGGGTTACCCTCAAGAGAGCCCTTTCATTGAAGGCTTGCAAGCAAGCTTTTGGATGCTTATTAGTTGTTGATCATAGAGAGCTGGGGTGGAGGACTTCCAGTTTACACCAAAAATCTGGCTTATTGTTTCATGTAGTCCTGTTCAATGTATGAGCTTGGGTCATAATTTCATGCAGGTGGGCCACCCTATTTCTATTTAAACTAGCAAGATAATGGCAGCTTACCAACTACAAACAAAACAAAAAAATAAGGCCATTTACTCCAGAATTCTCCAGAGGGCTTTTGTTTCCTTATTGTTTCTTCTCTACCTAATCATTAACCAAAGAAAATAATGTCTCACTTAAATTGGCAAAAATGCTTAAGAGGGATAAAGTAGAATTTAAAGTAACTCTCACATATTAAGGATGTTTGATATTTAAGGAATAAAGACAGTCAAATGAGAAGTTCAGCTCCATGCAAGCAAGGACAGGGCTTTTAACTGCTTTGTTTCCTGTCTTATGACTGGTAACCAGGGCAGGCAGTGGCTGGCACATAGTAGGCTTTCAATACATATGTGTTAAATAGGTGCTCTTTTAGAGAATGGCTAATACATAGAACAGACAAAGCAATTTAAGGTTTTCAGTGTAACTATAACCTTATTCCTTTATAATGTAAGACTTGAACATCTCACAAAAAATATTTTAAAAGAGAATTTGAAGTTAAACATGAAAGAACACTTGGTATTGCCTGTAGCTGAAAGGGCTATTTTCAAACAAAAAGAATAATTTTCAAGGCACATGGATTGAGAAGCAGTGTGTAAGGAAATCTCTTCCATCCTCTTGTCACTCTCACTTGATTTTGTCTTTCCTCATCTTGTCTTTCTTATTGATCATCTCTTCCATTTCTTGTCAACAAAAGACCAAGTTTTGTTTTCCTTCCCTTTTGCTTCTCTTTCTCTTCTTCCCATTCCTTCTCTAACCCAGTCTCTTTTCCTTTGGCTATAACACAGAGCTGAAATATCAATTACTACTTTAAATCAATATGTATGAAGTTCTCACTGTGCCAGGCATATTTTTACTGCTTTGATTTTTTGGCACATGTTAAAATGCACAAACAATACCTGCATATTACTTGAAGAATATTGACACACACACGCACATGCGTGCACACACACACACACACACACACACACACACACACACTCCCCCTATGTGATTGACACCAGGTCTAGACAAGACCTTTTCTGTCTCCCTGCAAGCTCCCATATCCCTTCCTAGTCAACTCCCTCTCCAGAGCTCATCTCTATTCTGTCTTCCAACCCTAGAGCCATGAGAGATCAGTTCTTAATATTATATCACGAGACTCACATATACATTTCTGTAACTCTTTTTGACCAATGTTATGTTGAAAAGAATGATTGATCTATGTTATTGCATTCAGCAGGTCTTATCTTTTTTTCAAAGGAAAGTTGTGCCTCCTTTTCCATTCTAAAATTATTAACCAAATTAACTTGCTTTAGACAGAAGGTTGGATCATGATTAGTTTTTTCTCCCTGTACACCTCCAACTTACATACTCTGGTCTCTAGCAAGTCAGCACTATCTAATGAGAAGGAAGTTTCCTATCCTCTGGTTATACCTCTACCTTCTCAATGGGGCTGGAAAATGTTTTCAATGGTAATCCTCAATGGAGTTAGGAATTGTAACATGCGAGGCCTCTCAGTCTTTAGTTCTTTGCTGGTTATCCACTTGCTGGATTACTAGTTTGGCCACCTCTACAACTGGACCACACAGAACACACAGGGAACCTCCCTCGGTTAGGAATTCACTGATACTACCCCACGGCTCTGATTGCTAATTCTTTCCCACCACTAGAGGTCAGGATTCAGTTACTACTACAGATGGTTGAACAAGTGTGAAAGGCCAACTGGCAATTAGAAGGACCCCAGGGGGCTGTCTGGAGAGGGAGCAGGTGGTGTGCTCCACTAAAGCCCAGGGCTGAACGGCTGAGCTGTGCAGGTAAAACGACACTGCATCAGCATGTGGAAAACTGACCTAAAAAATTCTATTTTGGTTGATCTTATTTACTTTTAATTGACAGGGGACATTTTAATGAACAGATAATCAAGATTTCAGTTTATTGTTTTTAAGCAAAAGAATGTGTCAAGCACTAAAAAAGTTTAGTCTCACTTGAAAGTTTCTCAAATACTCGCTTTCTGGAATTCACAACAATGATGTGAAAGATTCTCTTTGGGGTTGGCACTGTGGTGCAGCACAATTCACTGACTCTCAAGACACTGGCATAATATATTAGAGTGCTGGTTCAAGTTCCAGTTACTCTGCTTTCAATCAAGTTCCCAGCTAATGCAACATGGAAAGCAGCAGAAAATGTTGAACCTCTACCTCCCACAAAGGAGGAAAGACATGAATGGAGCTCCTGGCTCCTGGACTCAAACTGGCCCTGCCCTAGGCTTAGCAGACACCGGGCAGGAAATCAGCTGATGGAAGTTCCCTCACCCTCTCTCGTTTGCTTACCTGCTCATCACTCTCTCCTTCTCTAGGTCTCCTCCCTCCTCCATTTGGCATTCCGCCTTTCAAATAAAAGTAAATACTGAATAAATCTTCAAAAAAATCATTAGGAAGTTTTGCGAGTCTTCTTGGACAAGTTTTGTACCTTTCATTTTCTGACAACTAATGGTATTTAGTAGTTCAGCACTATATTGTAAACCAAATTTATTTGTAGATTCTGAAACCTTGCTGTTTACAGATCAATTCAGATGTTGCTCCATTATCCACTTTGTTCCCCTAATTCACCCTGACAGTACAAGGCCTATCTTAACAAACAATTTTAAATGAGTCTCTTAAAATTTAAGGCAAGAAGGACAAAATTTAGGAATGACATAGGTCAAGTGTTCTTCAAAGAAATGGTTAGGCTATGAAGCACTTGGTTTTGTTAAGCCTCACCAATAAAACAAATGAAAAGTAGATTTCCTCTGGGTAAATTAGGGATACGAGGTGTTATTACTACTTGTTCAGCTCCCCAAATCTCCCTACCCTACCTCGGCCAACAATATGTTCGTGAAATTCTGCAACTTAAGGAACATTGTTTGAAAGCCCTTGGTCTAGTGTAAACCCTTCATTTTGTGAGAAGATTAAGGCCTGCAATCATCAGGTCTTAACAAAGACATGTAGCAAGAAATATGGCTGGACACTGATGAGTTTTATTAAAAATAGGGAATTATTTTTTAAAGTATACTATAACCTCCTCATACCGGAATGTGCATACATGAGGTATATATGAAACTAAAATATATATTATTTTTATGATTTTATTATATATATCTTAGTTTTGCCATGTATTTAGATAAGTGTAGCAGAAACTGTCGCATTCAGATTTATTGGATTAAAATCATAGTCTTAGAAATTTCAAATTGCACTAAGGAAGGAGATTTGATCTGTTCAAAGGAGAAAACACTTTTTTTATAACTCAGATGTGAAGTAGAATTTGTTGTTGTGGATATCACTTGCTTCTATTAGATGCAGGAAAGCAGGTGGGAAGTGTCCACAATAAATGAGGAGTGAGAAGACAACCAGTTAAGCTTTGTATGGAAGAGAGTTCTGTGTCTCAGTTAAAACAGGAAGTAAGCAAAGGCTAAACGTTCAGGATTCAGGGAGAATGTGAGGTTTTCCTGTGCCTGTATCATTGATGCAAATGACAGTTTCACACGCTACTAAAGGAAAGAAAGCAATGGAAGGTTAAGAGCAACATACTGGGCCCAGCGGTGTGGCCTAGCGGCTAAAGTCTTCACCTTGAACGTGCCGGGATCACATATGGGCGCCGGTTCTAATCCCGGCAGCTCCACTTCCCATCCAGCTCCCTGTTTGTGGCCTGGGAAAGCAGTCGAGGACGGCCCAAAGCCTTGGGACCCTGCACCCGCGTGGGAGACCTGGAGGAGGTTCCTGGTTCCTGGCTTCTTTTTGGCGCAGCACCGGCTATTGTGTTAACTTGGGGAATGAATCATCGGATGAAGATCTTCCTCTCTGTCTCTCCTCCTCTCTGTATATCTGACTTTGTAATAAAAATAAATAAACCTTAAACAACAACAACAACAACAAAGAGCAACATACCACAAAGGTTTTTAATATCAAACTGATTTCTAGTCTTTCGAATCTGTCGATATGACCCATTAGCCATTTTTCCTAATGTTAGAAAGTTTTATTGACATGGAAAAAGTTACATTCAATTTTAGGAAAAGCCAGGACAATTGGCATCAGACAAGGGTGAATAAGTAAGGAATTGCTTGTAACTAAGTGTTTGAATTTTTTAGGTTCTGCTTTAAATTGAATGTTTCGACTTTAATTTAAAGAGCATGAATAAATAAATATGTTTTGTTCTTCTATTAATAGTCCTGTTTCAAACTTAAAGAAAATCAACGGAGCCTGAGATATCAGCAGGAAAATGATTTGTTATCATTTTCTTATTTTATGAAATCTAGGACGAGCTTACCTTCATTGCATATAGATGGCTATATAGTAACAAAAACCGATACAAGCTTTTGGGCTGGAAAGGCTGAATGATTTACTGCAAACAGAGTAAGCCATATCCAGCTTTTCAGTTGCACCAGCCAGCATACTCTCTCCATCTCATCAAAGTAGAAATGGGATCCTCTTTAAGGTCACGTGCTGCTTGTATCAGTAAAGCGTGAATTTAGTGTTGCTGAATCATCTGCAGTAAAGTATGTTGAGATTAATGCATGAAATGAGAGATTGCCATCCAATGTGCTCAGTAAATAATGAATGTAAGGGCTTGCTTTTTCACTTTGGTCAGAATATGTTTTGTCGTGTTAGAAGCCAAGAAGCAGAGAACTGCTCCACTAAATGCCCTTACGTCCAAGGAACACAGTCTAAGATGCTACTCTAAGTGTTCCCCATTCCAATTGTCCTGCTAATTACTCTATTCATCAGATCAAACTAAGTAACTTTCAGCAACAGGCAATCAGAATAGAGCTCCAAAGATTAATACAAACTTCAGGTGAGAGATTGAACTAAAAACCCATCCTTGTTGTCCAGGACTTGTGCGAAAAAATCCTTTATTACTCTTTTCTTTGAAATCCCTGTTTTTACAATGGTTTGTGCCTGGGTAGAACCCTCTCTGGTAGGCATATGAGTATTTAATCCAGTTTTTGATGTTCTGACATTCATTTTTATTGCCTTAATAACTGAACATCTAAACCAAACCACTATTCTTTTTATATTTTATTATTATTATCATTTTATGATACAGTTCCATAGGCTCCTGGTATTTCCCTTATCCCAGTCCCAAATTCCCCCCTTCCACCTAGTTCCTCTATATCATTATTAAAGTATAGTTCTTCATACACAGTCATATGTCCATCATTGCGGGCACTGACAATGGCAGAGAGTCCAGCATCCTATTGTCAAGAAAAAGTAAACAGTTTCATTGTCAGTCCATCTTTGTCTGGAAATAGAAATGCATACTACATTGTATCCTCACATCTGGATATGTTAGTCTCCACTTTACAGCTACTGTACAAACCACTATTCTGACTTCTGACTCCTTTTTAAATTGATATTTCCAAATCAAGCTCTTAGTTTTCTCTCTTTGGGGAAGAATAAAGGTGTAATTGGTAATATTCTTATGAATTCCTTCTGAATTCTTTAGAGAGGCCTTGCCAGCAGCTACTCTTTTCCTGACATAAAGAGACAGAAAAGAATGATGGGACTGGGATCAGGATCCAATAGACAGGAATCAAACCCTAGGTTTACAGACTGATAAGAGGGATGAGCTGCTGACAAGAGCTGACACTAGATGCATGGTCAAAATGCTTCAGGAGGCCAGGAACACAACTTTATGCCTTGAGGCTTTCAGTGACCTCAACTGGAAAACCTTGGATCTCAGATGACCTAGGTGGGCTGGCACACCAAACTAATGCATAGATGGGAAATAGCGGCTTGTGGGCCGTCTTAGCCATTGAGGAGGCCCAGATCTGATACATGCACTCCATGGACAGAGCACAGATCCTGCGATTTTCCTCATGGTTGGAGTTCTGAGTTTTGGGAATCCCTAAAGAATCTTTGTCTGATGTGATCCCAGAACTGACTCTTGTGGGTGCCTGCCATTACAGGGTCTGTTTCCGTCTATCACCCACATCAGCCTATGCACACTCTGGTAGTGAGTCAGTTCTGTCTCCAGCCTCACTTGGTCCTCAAGTACACCAATAGGAGCTGCAGCCTAGTCAGAGCAACCTCTTATAATTCCCACCAGTCCATGGTACCTGTGTTTGCCAATATGTGCAGTAGACTGGCCCAGTCTGTCAGTTATTGTACATGTCAATGGGTGCTGAAGCCAACCAAACCTACTATCCAGCTCATACTTCTGCTGGCAGGTACCACCCGTCTAGCTAGGCCGACTCCTAGCCTTGGCTCACATGCTCACTAATGGGAGTTGCAACCCATCAGGGAGCAGCTCTCAGTCTCCCTACTAGGCCCACTCGCAGTCCTGGATCTTGCACTCTCCAGGTGATTCTTCAGTCTAGCTCGACAGGATTTGCCCCCAGTCCCAGCACTTGCCAACTGATGCTGCAGCACAGCCCAAGCAGCCCACACTGCTTGGGCTGGCTTATCTGTGCACTGCTCACTGGCTTATCTGTGCACCAGTAGATACAGTTGGTTAGCCCAGTGTGGCTCTCCCCCAACCCAGCTCACATGCAGGCCAACAGACGTTGTAGCCCTGCTCGGCCTGGTCTGCTCCTGATCCCAGTTCTCATGCTCACCAACAGGAGCAGTGACCCAGCAGAGGACTCTGCCCCTTACAGTCCCACCTACTGGGCATGCACCACTTCCCCTGGGTGCCATAGGTGCTAGTGGGTGCTGCAGCCCAGTTGCCGGTGGGTGCTGTAGCCAGCCTGGCCCAGTCTACCCCCAGTTCCAGCTCATGCTGGTGGGAGCCACAACCTAGCCCAGACTAGCCAACACCAAGAGACAGCCCTAAAGTGAACTGGCTGATGTTGAGGCTTGACCTGGCGTGTCCTGCATCCCGTCCTGGTTCTTGAATATGCCAGTGGATGCTATGTACTGGTCAACCCAGACCTGACCCATGCGTATGCCAGTGGGTACCATAACCTGGCCTAGTCTGGGCTGTTCCCAGCTTTGGTTCCTGCACTCACCTTAAGGAACTGACAGAGGAGTTCCCCAAGCTCCTCCAGCAGGTATACTCCTAGTGGCAGGTCTCATACACACCGGAGGGTCCTCGGCCAGCCTGATTTATTCCACTACCTGTCCTGGCAGGAACCGTGGCCTTGCCCAACCAGCCCACACCCATTCTGGTTCTTACTGTTCAGTACTACAGCCCAGCTGTAGTTCAGTACTACAGTCCGTACTCAGATACAGCTCTCACATGGTTCAGTGGGGCAGAGACGTAGCCCAGCCTGTCCAATACCCAATTTGGCTTTCACAAGCATCAGTGGGTGCTAGAGTCGAGCCCAGTCTGACACTCTCCAATGCAGTCCACACCTGTGCCAAGGGACACTGTGGTGATGACCAGCCCAGATCACTGCCCCATTTCAGCTCTCACTCTTACCAGTGAGAACTACAATCCAGCTGGGCTGTCCTCTTAGCTTCCCAACAAGGGCTGTTCCCAGCCACAGATATTGCATGTGCCAGTGGTTTCTCTGAGCTTGGTATATAGCCCATTGCCCATTTGGCCTTTGCCATCAGCTACTGTAGCCTGACCTGTCCTGGCCCACCCTCAGTCCCAACTCCCAATGGCAGTTGCTCAGTCTGCTTCCATTCATGGCTCATGCAAACCGGTGTGACCTTACTTCAGGTCCTACACTTGCCAGTAGGGTAAGGTTGGCCCAGCCCTGCCCAATCTACTCCCTCCACCAATCTATACCATCTGGCTTCTAGGAGCTCAGGACTGGTCTCTTTGCTCCCTGTGGGAAAATAGTCCACACGGCAGCAGCTGGCTGCGGAGCATGGGCCTGGGGATTATAGGTCTGTGCCAGGCAGCTACTCACTTCAGAGCATAGGCCTGGGGGAGCCTCATGCAATTTTAAGCTAATAGAATAAGCCAATATCAAACAACGTATAATCAGAACCCATACAAAGTTTTTGATGGTCAGGAATCCTTTCAATATATATTTTTTTCAGAAGGATCTTCTTTGATCAACCACCCAACACATCTCACTCCTTTGCCCATATCAAACTCTTGGAATAGTTTTCTGCTTTTCTCTCTCTCATTATCAGTTATTTTATCTCCACTGGTGCTAATTTAGAGGACATTTCTCCTCTGACAATAGCAAAGACCCTTTCCTAAATAGAGCAAAACCAAGTTTTTTGCCTTGGATGATGCTGTGTGATCACTCCGCACCCCTCTTTTATCGGAATATACACCAGCATCTGCTTAGAAAGCATCACTGAGCCACGGTGCTGTTCTCATGGCAGGGTATGAAAGGGGAAACTGAGATGGGCAGACATCATTAGATTCATGATAAGAAGGCCTCAGCATTAGTCACTGGTACCAAATTCCAGAAAAACTGGACTTAAGTGTTCACCCAGCTGGAGCCCATGAAGAGCTGGCAGGCAATTTCAAGCTTCTCCAGGGAAGCAAAGCTACATGGATCGGTTTTGGAGACTAGGGTGTCTCCCAAACAGTAATCAGATTCCTGTCTTGCATCCCACAATCCCACAGGTGTAAACCACATGAACAAATATGTGCTTGGGGGTGAGGGTAAGGGTGGTGGGGGAGGTGATGACAGTTGTGAATTCATAATGCATCATCTCAGGTGGCAGCTGTGCATCTGTTACGCATTTTGAAACCTCCCTCCCATACCAGGACAGCTATTTCAGCAGATAATATCTAGGATTGACTAACGAAGAGTCATCTGTTACCCAATGTCCTGAAATGGCTCAAGAAGATGGATAAGGCGAAGGTGTTAGGGTTGAAAATTGTATTTTACCTCCTGACTTTCAAAATCACTTGGATGTCAGCTTAGATTCAATCCTGGAAACTGGACTTAATTAGTGGGAACCAGTCCTCTATGTGGGAGCTCACGGACAGGCACTTGTGGGTCCCTGCTTCCCCAAGCTCCCTCCCAAGGATAGAGATTTGAACAGTTGTTGCCCATGGGGCTCCAACAAAGTACTTACAGCACATGTGGCTAAAAGTGATAATCCCAACACGTTTTGCAGGAAGAAAAATTGTGCCGAGAACAGCCAATCAAGCATTTGCTGAGTTTTAGTAGGAGGTGTGAAAAATATGTAACTCTGCTCAAGGTCATCCATGCTGGCCTTGCTGCTAGCCACAGCATGTATGGGGGGATGGGAAGCAGAGGCACTGCCAAGCTCACATCCATCTTTCTGTGGTCCCATTAATCTCTTCAATTCCTGAAAATCAACTTATCTTGCAACTGGTTCAAAAACCTCCAAAGCCTGCAAAAACAGCTGCTGCCAGGACTGAAATACCACTGTGCACATTAGAGAAAAAGGTGTTCCCTCTGGGTTTGAGACTTTCAGAACAACTCCCCCTCCGAGCAGATAGATTAGTAAAAACACAAGCTCCAGGCTGGTTCATGTTCTGCCAGGACTCTGTAGTTATAGTGAGGCCTGAATTTAAGGCCCTCACATTTCCTTCAGCAGGACCCCAGTAGGACCTTCTGCCTTTAGGGTCCACAGGGGCAGCATTAAGGAGTCCCTGGAATTGGAGTGAATGTCCTTCAAACCAAGCCCCCATAGTGATATCTGCATTTTTCATTCTTGCACTCAACAAATGCTGTGCTCAGAATCTCCTCAGAGATAGAAACCAACACTAAGAATAGATGAGCAAACAGGCAATAACAGTGACGTCAGTCTCACTGGGCTCCCCAAAGAGGTACTTTAGACACAAATTTTGGCCACTCATATTTCCCTAGGTATTCTGTCTGTCATGACTTCGTCAACATCTTCTTTCCATTTGTTGCAGGTTTAGCTATCTTTCCTGATACTGGGGATGATTTTCCATCTCTCTCTCTCTCTTTTTTAAGTTTTTCTTTTCCTTTAATTTGAAGTTATTTCTGCTCTGCATGAGCCATTTCAGTTAAGATTTTTCTTCTTTTTGGTTGATTTGTTTGGTATTTGTTTGTTTGGTTGGTTGGTTAGTTTAAAGACTTGACCCATCAATAAGGGTGGTGGACATTGTGGCCTAATAGCTTATGTTGCCACCTCTAACACCAGCATACCATATGAACACTGCTCTGCTTCAGATTCAGTTCCTTGCTCATACACACTGGAAGGCAGAAAATATAACAATTCCTTGGGCCCTTTCAACTGTGTGGGATATTTGCATGAACATCAGCGCTCCTGACTTCGGCTTAGCCCAGTCCTGGTTGGTGTATTCATTTGAAAAGTGAACTAGCAAAAGGAATATTTCTCAATTTCTCTGTCTCTATCAGTAATAATGGCTATAAAAACCATGATGGCAACATTTCCTTATGCTACATGGTATTCTATGTACTTTCTATGGATTCACTCTGCATTACAGAAGCTTTATGAGACTGCTATTATTATTTATATTTTAAAATACGGTAATTGGAGAATTAAGGGAATTAAGGTTAAGGAATTTTGCAAGGGCATTCCACTAGTTAGCGATGGACCCAGGATTTGGACACATGCAAACACTGTATTCCTAATACTAAAACTATGTTATCTGTGTCTGTCCATCGATAGGTATTCTATCTTCCCATTTATCTTTATTTACTCACTTTTGTGTTCATTTATCCTAACAGTATGTATTGAAAATGCCTTAGTCCAGCTCATCTAGAAGCAGAAGATAAAACCATGTCAAAGACAGAGACTCTAAACTTAAGACTTTTTAAAATAATGAGGTGGGTACACAAATAAAGGCTGTTAGGTTTCATATACTTATTCATAATAGACTGTCTGGGATGTGTATCTTGATAATACAGTCCCCATCTGGGAGTTTTCTTTTCCCACCACTCCTGTTAAAGAGACAAGTTTAATAGTTGAAAGATTACTGAGGCCATACAGAAGCAATTATTTTAATGAAAGAAATCCATGCATAAGCATGGATGAGAAATTTTACAGGGAGATAGATTTAATAAGAAAATCAAACTGAAATATTAGAAATGAAGGATTCAATACACTAAATGCAAAATACAATGGAAAAATGTGAAGAACAAACTCAGATTTGGTAAGGTAGAAGAAATGATGTCTGAGTAGAAGACAAATCTTGGGAAACAGATGATGAAGAAGGGGATGGAGAAAGAGGAGGAAATGTAGAAAGGAAAAAGAGGAAGAAAGAAAAAACAAAAGCAATCTTTGTGATCTCTGAGATAATCATCACACAAACAAATAAATGTGCCTTAGTGGTTTCTGAAGGAATAGAAAAACAGAACAACTCAGAAAACCTATTCAATGAAATAAGAGCAGAAAAGCTCCATAATTTGGAGAAAGTCATGGTCATCCAAGAACAGCAAATGCAGAGACTCTCAAATTAACACAGCTACAACATTCTATAGCCAAATTTCCAGAAGTAAAGCATTAAATACGCTAAAATGTGCAGGAAACACCATCTTACTTTAAAGGATCTTCAATTAGGTTAAATCAAACCTTACAGGCCGAGAAAGGAAAAAAAAAAGAAACAAACCAAAACACTAAACTAGAATACTACACACAGACAGCAAAGCAGGGGTTTATAAATAAAGGTGAAATAGATACCTTCCAAGAAAAAAACAAAAATTTGGAGAATCTGTTACTACCTGGCTAGCCTTGCAAAAAGATGTACTACACACAGAAATATAGAAATACAGAAATATAGAAATACAGAAGCATAATCAGCATCATGAAAGAATGTGAAGGCAGAAAACCTCCTAGTAATAGTACAAGAGTGATCTAAAACAAAGGAAATATTTACAGAAAAATAGCAGGACAAAGCCATTACTTATCAATAATAACCTTGAATGTAAATGGACTAAATATTTCAATTAAAAAAATAGACTGGCTGAATGGATTAAAAGACAAGATCCATATATAATGTTTATTAAAAATGTATTTTGCCAACAAAGATAAACCAGGATAGATGTGAAAAGATGGGAAAAGGTACTCCATGCAAATGGAAATAAAAAACAAGCAGGAGTATTTATGCTAATATCAGACAAAACAGACTTTAAGGTCTTTATGATTAAAAGGAAATGTTCGGGCCCAGCGGCATGGCCTAGCAGCTAAAGTCCTCGCCTTGAACGCGCCGGGATCCCATATGGGTGCCGGTACTAGTCCCGGCAGCTCCACTTCCCATCCAGCTCCCTGCTTGTGGCCTGGGAAAGCAGTCGAGGACAGCCCAAAGCTTTGGGAACCTGCACCCGCGTGGGAGACCCAGAAGAGGTTCCAGGTTCCCAGCTTCGGATCGGCGCAGCACCGGCCTGTTGCGGCTCACTTGGGGAGTGAAACATCGGATGGAAGAGCTTCCTCTCTGTCTCTCCTCCTCTCTGTATATCCGGCTTTCCAATAACAATAAAATCTTAAAAAAAAAAAAAAAAGGAAATTTTCAACAGGAAGATGTAACTATAGTAAATACGTATGTGCCCAATGCCAGGAAGACACATGTTCCAATACAACAGTAATGGGAGACTTCAACACTCCAGTTTCATCAATGGAGAGGTCAGACAAAAAAAAAAAAAAAAAATCAACAAAGGAAGCAACAGAGCCAAGCTAAACATCAAATGGATCTAATTGACCTCCTCAGAACATTTCATGACAAAGCTTCAGAATACACGTTTTTTGAAATTAGTGCATCTGAAATTATACTTCAACACAACAAATGGCTAAATACTAAAATGAAATAGACACGAGACAGCTGAATGGTACCTTATAGCCATTTTAAGGTATATAGCAGCCGGTCCTGTATATAAACTAAAATTGAAATGTCAATGAGCTAATCAGAGGTTATGGTTAAGAACTTGCTTTTTTTTTTTTTTACATACTGGTTACTCAAAACCATGTCAATTCCATAATGTTGCAAATTGCTATTGATGCTATATTGGGACTCTTAATTGACTGGGATGATATTCTACCAGCTCTAACTTCGGACCAGAAATGGTCTCCCCAAGAAACTGTTCACCCCATCTGGACAATAAGTAGCTGGACTCTATGCTTGGTATACGTTTGCAAGGAAAGAATCTTGATTGAATTTGAACTGTAATACTGCATCAAGGTGGAGGAATCCACCAGGGGGGAGGGGCGTGGGGAGTGGTGGGGGGATTCCCAGAGCCTATGAAACTGTCACATAATGCAAAATAATTAATAAAAAAAATATAATAAAATAAAATAAAATTAGTGCATCTGATGTTCTCTAGAATAGACAATATACTAGCCCATAAGACAAGCCTTCATGAAATTAAAAAAAAAATCTGAAATCATACCATGTATTTTTATCTTATCAATAATGAAATGAACAACATAGGAAATTTTAGGGGGCTGGTGTTATGGCATAGCATGTAACCCACAGCTTGCAATGCCAGTATCCAATATGGGCACAAGTTTACATCCTAGATGCTCCATTTCTAGTCAAGTTCTCTGGTAACTGCCTAGAAAAAGAAGCAGAACACAGAGTGAATGTTTGCGTCTCTGGCATCCATGTGGGAGACCTGAATAAAGCTATTCACTTCTATTTTAGGCCTGGGACCGACCAGCTCTCTCGAAGTGAACCAGCAAATGGAAGATGTGTTTGTCATTCTCTTTCTCTTTGTAACTCTGCCTTACAAATAAATAAATCTTTAAAAAAATGAAAGAAACTGTAGAAAATTTACAGAGAAACTGAACAACACACTCAAGATGTACAATGCGTTATAAAAGAAATCAAAATAGAAATCAAACAATTCCTGAAAAAAATGAAGATAACAACACAACATATCAAAATGTATAGGACACAGCAAAATCAGTATTAAGAAGGAATATTATAGCTACTAGCATTTACACAAGAACTTGTAAAAGTATAAAATGAATGATCTAATAATGAATCAGAAGGAACTAAAAAAATAAGAAT
The DNA here is from genome assembly GCF_030435755.1 of Ochotona princeps. Lineage (NCBI taxonomy): Eukaryota > Metazoa > Chordata > Mammalia > Lagomorpha > Ochotonidae > Ochotona > Ochotona princeps. Next base: position 36,230,549 of record NC_080840.1, read on the forward strand.
TATAACCAAAATAAAAAGATACAAAATTAGAGGATGAAAAACAAGATTGGAATTTTAAAAAAATTATTTATTTTTATTGGAAAGGCAGATTTATAGATAGAAGGAGAGACAGAGAGAAAGATCCTCTGTCCAAACGGGTGCAAGAGCCAGAGCTTAGCCAACCTGGAGCCCGGAGCCTGGAGCTTTATCCATGTGTCTCACATGGGTGCAGGGTCACAAGGCTTTGGGCCATCCTCTACTGCTTTCCCAGGCCACAAGCATGGAGTTGAAAGGGAAGTGGAACAGATGGTACACAAAGCAACATATTGAACCATTGCATCATGCCCACAAGATTCAAAGCTTAAGAAAATACAAAAATCAGTGCAATACAGTTAGTTTTAAATATTTACTTTATTTGAAAGGCAGAATTTCAGCAAGAGAGAGAGAGAGAGAGAGAGAGAGAGAAGAGAAGGTCTTGTATCCATTAATTCACTCCCCAAATGGCCACAGTGGGGGCTAGCTGGGACTAGGAAGCCAGCAATCAGGAACTTTATCCAGGTCTTCCATATAAGTACAGGGACCAAGCATGTATATCAGCTTTTACTGCTTTCCCAGGAGCATTAGTAGGGAGGCTTGAACCTGCACACGTATGTGATGCCAGCATTACAGGTAGCAGCATAGCACACTATACCACAATATCAACCATGAAGAGTTGCTTATTTATTTACTCTTTTGAACAGAAAATTGATAAACCATTGGGCCAACTATCATTTTAAAAAATGGAGAGAAGATGCAAGTTATTAAGAAATGGAAAATGAGGCCTGGCACGGTAACCTCGCAGCTAAAGTCTTCGCCTTGCAAGCATCAGGATCCCATATGGGTGCTGGTTCTAATCCTGGCAGTACCACTTCCTATCCAGCTCCCTACTTGTGGCCTGGGAAAGCAGTCAAGGATGATCTAACACCTTGGGATCCTGCACTCACATGGGAGACATGGAGGAGGTTCCTGGCTCCTGGCTTCAGGCTTCAGAAAGGCTCAGCTTTGGCAGTTGCGGCCCCTTGGGGAGTGACTTATTAGACACAAGAACTTCCTCTCTGCCTCTCCTCCTTTCTGTATATCTGAATTTCTAATAAAAAACAAATAAATCTCAAAAAAATGAAAAGAAATGGAAAATGGAGATTTTGCAGTGGATTTCATGGAAATGAACAAGAATCACGAGGAAAATTTGGTAAGAGGGTATATATTTCTAGATAAATACAGTTTAGCAAAATTAAGGAATGAAGACGTAGAACATCTCAATAGACCTATAACCAAAAAGGAGACTGAATCAGTAATAAAGACCCTACTGATGAAACAAGCCTGGAATCAGATGGCTTCACTGCTGAATCCTACCAAACTTTTCAAGAGTAGCTAATTACAACTATTCCCGAAGTATTCAAAGTAATTCAAAGGGGAAGAATCTTCCCAATCTTTTGCAATGAGGTCAGCATCACCTCAATCCCCAATCCAGAAAAAATACAACATAGAAAACTATAGCCCGAATCCCCGATTAACTCAGATGTAAAAATCCTCAACAGAATATCAGTAACTGAATGCAGCAACACATCAGAAAGATCACCATTACAGGTACAGTGTGATTTATCTGAGGGATGCAGGGATTGCTCAATATATGTAAATCCGGAGACAAGATACATCACAACAGTCAATTTAAAAAATAAAAACCATATGATTATCTCAATGGATACAGAGAAAGCACATGGTAAGACACAACATCCTTTAATGAAAAAAAAAATTACCTTAAGCAGGGGCTGGCACTGCAACAGGTAAAGACGTCACCTGTGATGCAGCATGCCGTTTAATTACCAACTCAATAGCTGCTGTATTTCCAGTCCAGGTCTCTGCTAATGTGCCTGGGAAAGTAGCAATGATTGAAACAAATTCTTGGACTCCTGCCACCCACATGGAATGTCCAGATGGAGCTCCTGCCTCCTGAATCCTCATTCCTGGGTTTGGCCAAACCCAGTCATGGCCATTGCAGCAACTTGTAGAGTGAACCAGCAGATGGAAGATCTCTCTTCTCTCTCTCCCTGTCTCTGGTATTCTGTATTTCAAATAGGTAAAACAAATCTTTTAGAAAAGAAAACCTTAAACAGATTGGGCCTGTTTAATTATTGGGTCAAGGCAATATATAGCAAATGACAGCCAGCATCATGTTGAATAGGGAAAAGTTACCATTAAGATCTGGAACTAGACAAGAATGCCCATTCTCATCATTACTATTCAATATAGTTCTAGAAGTTTCAGCCAGAGTTATTTGGCAAAACAAAGAGATAAAAGGGACACAAATGGAAGAAGGAAGTCAAATTATCTATGTTTGCAAATGGCATAATCACTTACACAGGGGAACCAAAAGAATTCCATCAAGATGGGCTCAGCGCGGTGGCCAAGAGGCTAAAATCCTCACCTTGAACGTGCCGGGATCACATATGGGCATTTGTTACAATCCCAGCAGCCCCACTTCCCATCCAGCTCCCTGCTTGTGGCCCGGGAAAGCAGTTGAGGATGGCCCAAAGCCTTGGGATTCTGCACCCATATGGGAGACCTGGAGGAGGTTCCTGGCTCCTGGCTTTGGATTGGCGCAGCACCGGCCATTGCGGTCACTTGGGGAGTGAATCATCAGACGAAAGATCTTCCTTTCTGTCTCTCCTCCTCTCTGTATATCTGACTTTGCAATAAAAATAAATAAATCTTTAAACCAAATCAGAAAAGGCAATAACATTTGCATATAAACAATGCCACAGCAGAGAAAGTACTTATAAGATTAATATCATTCACAATAGCTACAAAAATTTTAATATCTTGGAATAAATTTAACCAATGCTGTGAAAGATCTCTACAATGATAATTAAACCACAACAACAAAAGGACATTTAAAAAAGGAAAAATTTTTCATTTTGTGTATTGGAAGAATTAACATCATCAAAATGTCCACACTTCCCAAAGAAATTTATAGATACAATGTTTGATCCAAATCAAAACATTAAGAATATTATTCTCATATTTGGAAAAATGATCCTAAAATTTCTATGAAAAAACAAAAGTCTCTAAGTAGCTAGAACAATCTCAAACAATAAAAACAAAGTAGAGGCACCATAATATGATATTTCAAGACATAAACAGGGCAATTATAACCAAAAGAGCCTAGCATTGGCACAAACATAGACATGTGGACCAATCAAACAAAACTGAAACCCCAGAAATTAATTCATGCATCTATAACCAACTAATCTTTGACAAATGAACTAGTCACCCCATGAAGAAAGGACAGCCTCATCAATAAATTGTCCTGGGAAAATTGGATTTGCACATGCAAAAGTTTGTGACAAGAACCTTACCTTAAGCCCTATACCAAAATCAACTCCTAATAAATCAGGGGTTTTAACCTAACTCCTGAAACCATCAAATTGCTAGAGGAAAACAGAGAAAACATTGCAGGCAATAAAAGCAAAAATAGTCAAATGAAATTATATAAAGCCAGAGAAGCTTCTGTGCTGCAAATGAAACAACACAGAGAAAAGGCATATGACAGAATGGGAGAAATTATTTGTAAGTGATGCATTTGATGAAGGATTGATGTCCAGGACATAGAAGGAACTCAAGAAACTCACCACCAACAAAATAATCAATCCAGCTAAGAAATGGGCAAAGGACACGAACAGGCATTTTTCAAAACAGGAAATAAAACAGATGAAAATATGCTCAGGATCACTACTCATCATAGAAACGCAAATAACATTACAATGAGGTTTCACCTCACCTCAGTTAGAATGAATATCAAACTTTAAAAAACAAAACAAACAACAAAAAACTGTAGTACACTGTGTAAACTAGTATAACCATATGAAAACATTATGATGATTTTTCAGAAATCTGAAAATAAATCTACATAACCCAGTCATCCCCACATAACCCAGTCATCCCACTCCTGGCCATACACAAAAAGGAAATGAAATCAACATATGAAAGAGTTACCTGTAGTCCCAACTCACAATACCTCAGATACAGATCAGCAGATGACTGGGTAAAGAAATTGTGGTAACTACCATCTATATAGCAGAACACTACTCAGCCATAAAAAATAATTAACTACTGTCTTTTGTAGAAAATGAGTGTAAGTACAGACCATTATGTTTAGTGAAATAAGCCAGACCTAAAAAGATAAATATTGTATATTTTCTCTGATTTATAGTAGCTAATTTATAGAGTTCAAAAATAAACTGAATGTATAATAATGAAATCAACATCTTACAATTTGATATTCATTTATAGCACCAATTACATGTCCCCATAGAATGGTCTTTGTACTTATCAGTTCCTGAATGCTATATTTACTGGAGTATAAAGCCTGTACTTTTAAAGTAACTTAAAATACCTTATCACAAAAAAAGTAAAAGAAAGAAAGGAAGGAAGATATGGGGTAGAATCTTTGTGATTTTTTAAATTATTATTTTATTTTGATAATCTTTACGTAACTGATTAGTGGTCACGCATTACAGGAAAGTGGGTAAGACTAGTGTTTCTGCATTTTCTCTCTCTCTCTCTTTGTTTTTTTTCTGTATCTGAGGTAAGTGGGACGATAAAGGAAGAAGCCCCACTCAACCTCCCACCCATCCCAGGGTCCTCGATGTGAGGCATGCTCTGATGGCACTGCTCAAGTGGTTTAGATAGTTCAACAGTTCTGAATTTCTGCCAATCTTGCCATTCCAAGCATAATGAAATCTCTGTAGAATCCACTGGCTGACATAGTCTACCTTAGAATCTCCATTTGCCCAGATTTTCACTGCTAAAACATGGCAGGAGTAGATAATCTATTTGTTCTGCCCTTCATCCTCTGTTGTGATACTAGATGTCCTCTGCAGGTTCCAATAGACTTCATGTGCACAAGGATATGCTGTCCACTGCTCCATCTGAGCCTCTGCGGACTCAGCTTTGACACATACACTCCATGGTCAGACTATGGAACCTGCACTTGTCTTCATGCTTAGGGTTCTGAGATCAGCAGTTCAGTTGGAGGGATCCCTAAAGAAACTTCGTCTGAGACGATCCCAGACTTCATTCTTGTGTGTACATGCCTGTATAGGGTCTGGCACAGACAGTAACCTTAATCAGCTTATGCACATGCTGGTAGTTATAATTGCTGGGTCAGTTCTGTTTCCAGCCCTGTCTTCTACACGAACCAACGGGTGTTGGAGTCCAGCCTGAACTATGCCCACCTCACACTCGGCCCTCATGCAGAATCCTTATGATCTTAGAGCTATATATCTGAAATACATGAATTTTTTTCTCTTTATATTGAGATATAGCTTTCAAAAATTAAAAAAAATGGATACATTCCTGAGTTTGATGTTCTTAGCATGCTACAGCTTTTTGGCAATGGGTGACTGTAACTGCATTGACACAGGACCTATGACTTACCAATGTAATGGGCTTGGACAAAAAGGCAGCAGTTAATTTTTCTTGAGGATTTTACCTAAAAACACACATTGTGTACGTGTGTGTGTGGTGCAGTGAAGAGGAGGTAGTCCTTGAGCATGAAGGAAAAGGCTGAGATTGGTACTTGGGCAGACATGCAAATTGAGAAGGTCCTGCCACAGCAAAGGATGGCATGTGACCTATCAAGGTAGGCTCTAACACCCTGGAGTTTATAGCTATCAACAGCTATGAACAAAAAAATAAGGAAATTCAATATAAGAAAAGAGGACAAGTCAATTGATACAATTGATATGGCAGGATAAAAAAGCACCAAATAGGAATAACTGATGATTGACTGACCTTGGCTGAGTTATTGAGATCACAAGTTGGTTGGAGTAAAATTGTGCATGGATTGTGTTCAGTCAACAGCAAACATCAGAATACATGCAGGTCCAGCAACTTTGGTCTAGTGAAGCACCAATAACATGCCAGGTTCAGTCATAAAGGACATTACCTCATATGATGTTAGGAACTGTACTGGATAAGGTAGCCACTATTCTCTCATGGCTACTCAAATTTGTATTTAAGTTAATTAACATCAAATATCATTCAATTCCTCGGTCACATCAGCCACAGTAGATATTGACTGTAAGCAGGGAGTTGGGTGCTACAGACCGAAAGAGGGTTTTCTTTGTTTTTGCTTTGTTAATCATGAGAGTGGTTTGGTAGTGAAAATGAAGGAGAACATATATGGCAAGTGTTTGGGTTCTGGATCTGCCACTTACTACCTATATGGCCATCACTGCTTTAAGTTACATCTCATGAGTTTTCGTTTCCTCATCTATACAATGGAACTAATAATACCTACACTCAGTATTGCTGTAAGGACTGAAAACCACATGTTAGTAAGTCACTTGGCAAACTGTCTGACGCACAGATGATGGTGGTGGTAGTGAGGATGATAAAGACGACGATAATGATGATGAAGGAGCACAAGATTCAAATTGTACAGTCAAAGCTTTTAGTGTTTGTGGGCAGGTATTAAGAAAATAAGATGCTGCTTAGTGCCTGGCTTACATTCCATCTCCTTCACGTGCAATTCATCTCCCTTATGATGCACAGTTTGGTCAGTGGCAGGTGATGGCTTAAGTACTTGGGTCCCTGCCACCCATTAGATTAGCTGAACTAATCTCCTAACTTCCATCTTATCTGGCCCTGGCTGTTGTAGGTATTTGGGCAGTGAGCCAGCAGATGGAACAACTTCTCTGTCTCTCAAATAAAATGAAAAATAAATGAATTTTAAAAGATTTTGGTTGCAACTGTTACAGTATTTTGGCCATCTCTCATAGTACAAATATGATAGCCAATCTCTCTTTTTTTCATACCTTTTTACATTCTCCTTAACAAATGCCATCACTTCATAGCACAAATTGCTTTGATAACTCCATGCACTTAAGCTATTGCCCCCTTTCTCTATATATTATAGGAACAATCTGAAAATTAAGTAAGTAACACAAAGTTAGAAGGCACCACAGGCCACAAGTTAAAAGCTGGAACCAAATATAATCTCACCATCCTTAAGTGAGAGACCCCAGTGTGCAGCTGGAATTTCAAGAGCCAGTGAGCAGACAGGAGGATCATCTGGGGACTGTGAACAAGATTATTTCCCAAGAGGTGACTTGAGATCACCTCTCTTTTCTTTTTCCGATTGCTTTCATACAAGACACTGCTTAAAATCCCCCTTGCTGTTAGAAAACTGAAGCAGCAGTCCTTCAGAGACTAACACACCTGCACTTGTTCTGTTTTCTTCTGTCACACCAGCCATTTTGCAACATCTGGATATGTAGCTTCAAAACAGCATTTTTTTTTTCCCTGTCTTGGGGATCAGCCTTCCATGGACTACAGGGTCAAGTGCTTTGCTTAATTCCATGGTCTCCTCTGCTGTCTCTTCCATCAGCACTGTCATTTCCCCAGTTGGAGGGTCAATGACTGGTCTGGACAAGAGGTCTGCTATAGCAAATCTTTGCCTGGGGTATAGATTACTCATAAATCATATTTTTATAACAGTAACAACATTCCCTGTCGTCTAGCAGGTGTGTTGCCTAGTGGTTTGTGATCTGTCTGGACCATCAGGCTTCTGCCAAATGCATATTTGTGGAATTCTCTGAGTACACATATTACTGCCAATAGCTTTTTTTTCTTTCTTGCTTTCTTGCTCAAGCAAACTTTTCTTTGCAGCCAGCACCAGCATTAGAGATGTGTTAGTGACTACTCAGTAATCCAACTGCTTGCTGGGAGGCTCACAGCATGTTTTCAGTAGCCTTGCAAATTATTGGATAGTAATTTTAGCAATATTCAAAAAATTAAAATGGAAAATAACTTGTGTATGTTAAGCAATTGTAATGTGCCAAACACTGTGCTGGTTGCTTTACATATGATCTTCTATTTCATTCAGCCCTAGAACCTTGTGTAGTAAGGACTGTTTTAATCTTATATCACAAATGAGGAAACCGAAGCTACAGGTAGTTAAATAATAAGAGTAGCTAGTGCTCATGAGCCTTGGTGAAAGACCCAGGCACAGTGACCAGGAATATTATCCTAGAGCTGTCCAATAAGAAAGCCACTAGTCAAATTAAACTAGTTATATTGGTCAAATTAAATTTGAAATTCAGTTCTGCAGACACATTAGCCACATTTCTAGTGCTCAGGAGCTACATGGGCTAAGTGCTACTCTGCAGGCTTACTTACGTACAGGGTTTACAATACTGCCTTAGAGTGCTTTTTTTTTTTAGGTAGATGCATTGGTATTATGTTGCCCAATCTATGGATGCAATCAATGGAGGCTCTGATTGATTGTGTAACCAACTGCCCACGCTCCTGGCCTCTGCTGCTGACACATACACATCTTTGAGAATCTCTTACCTCTGTAAGTCCCTCTTTCAGGTTGCCCATATAGGGTTGTGCTTGTTTTTCCTTTGGGCTTGGGTCATCTACCACTAACCGGTGCACTTATTCCTAGAGATTCCTCCAAAGTCTTCATTATTCTCTGAATAATCTTGCAGGCTGGTTCAACTTCAAATGGCAATCTGAGTCTGAGATTCTGGCATGTCCCCAGGAAGCATGAATGGGACAGAGCAAAATTTGTTTTTTGTTTGAGGATGCTCAATGTCCTTTTTCTGGCTCAGGACCCAAAACCTCCTCTGTGGCTCCAGAGAAAGGCGTGGCAAGTAGCCAACTTTTCTCCTGTGATTCTAGGCTTAAACTGTGTTCCTTGTCTCCAGACCATGGCCTGGAGCCAGAACGTGTACTAACTCCAAGAACTCAATACTGGCCGTGATATAACAATTTTTTTCTGAGATTTTCTAGAATTGCAAAACATGTACAGTAAGGGTAATACACTTTGTTGAATGATCCTGTTATATAAAAGTTCTATATAGGTAGTTTGGAGAAAATAACTCACTTCTTTAGTCCTTACAATGTGTTAGGAACTGTGATGACAATGTCATGTGCATTATTCAACTCCTTTTTATAAAATCCTTAAGTGGAAAATTCCTTTTTACAAAATCCTTAAGTGGAAAATGCTTTATTACCACCACTGTAAAACTAAAGGAAAAAAAGGATCAACTTGTTTGACGCCATGGTGCTTTCTGGGAATTAGTTTGGACTGAGGCTTTAACCACTGCCCTGGACTGCCCAATTTATTTTCTCTAATTCTATAAATAAGAAATCATATACATGATGGGCTGATGGGAAAATGAATCTCTTGAAAATTAAGAATTGTTAGCTAGGACATAGTACATACACTGGAAGTCATTGTAACAAGATGAATATTATGCATGTTATTTATATCTATACTAATTAAAATTTTTAGGCCTGGTGGGGTAGCCTTGCAGCCAGTAGTCCTCACCTTGCACATAGCAGGATCCCATATGGGTGCCAGTTCTCATCCTGGCAGCCCTGCTTCCCATCAGGCTCTCTGTTTGTGGACTGGGAAAGCAGTCAAGGATAGCTCAAAACCTTCCATCCATGTGGGAGACCCAGAAGAGGCTCCTGGCTCCTGACTTTGGCACAGCTTCGGTCGTTATAGCCACTTAGAGAGTGAATCCATGGATAGAAGATCTTCCTCTCTGTCTCTCCCCCTCTCTGTGCATGACTTTCCAATAAAAATAAGATAAATGTTTTTTAAAAAGTCCAATTTTTAAAAATACATCTTAGTAAAGACATTTAAAAATAAGTCCTGGGTGAAATGCAAATCACTCAATAAGTGTAATTACAAATTCATAATTAAGTATGTATTAAATAGTGCTCTTTCCATAATATTCTTTAAGATCACCAATGACTTTTACTTTAATAAGCACCCAAAAACCAATGACAGAAAGTTTCTTGGGGCCGATGCTATGGCATAGCAGGTAAAGCTGTGGCCTGCCTTGCCAGAATCCCATATGGATGCCAGTAAAACGCCTGGCTGCCGCACTTCCAATCCTGCTCCCTGCTAATGTGCATGAGGAAGAAGCATGAGGCGGCCCAAGTATTTGGATCTCTTAAGCCACACGGGAACCAGTAGATGGAAGATCTCGATCTCTCCTTTCTTCCCCTCTGTTAACTCTGCCTCACAAACAAATAGATAAAATCTTAAACAATGAAAGTTCCTCAATAAGGTTTACATTCAGGTCCACTAATAGAAGAAATTGTGTGGCTTAAACTTAAGAAAATTTAATTTCTCTCTTCTAAGATAAGCTCATAAAGGAGACATCCAGGGTTGGTCTCATTGCTTCCTTTGCGACAGTCATTTCCATGGCCAAGAAGATTATTAGAATTAGGACTGTCATGTTCATGGAGAAAGACCAATTGAGATTGGATAACTTGCCCATTAGGAACACTTTATTTTTGTTTATGCCTGAAAAAAAAATGGGTTCTTAAAAATATTTACCTTGGTTCTGTTTCTAAGTAACTAATTAGCCAGCTCTATCACGAGAACTAATGTCTAGAACAGTCTAGAAATCAGTCTGCTAATCTAGGCAATTTAGACCATCACCCAGTAGCATAACACAAAAGTCCCCAACAACATTTGTGCCCATGGTAACACAGCCAATAGGAAGCAACTTGCTTTAGGACTCAATCTCAACCCCTAATAAACCCATGTCATCATATTGAATCACTCATACCTATACCCAACATGCTTTTTCAGGGGAAATCAATGGAAAAGTCTTCAGTGCAACACAGAAAAATCTCTTAATTCTTTACATCTCTGAAGCAGAGAAAACATACACTTTTTCCTTTTCTATATTCAACATCCCATCCAATGCCACTGTGAGGCTATTTTTCTCAAAGAAAACGCTAGGAAATAATATTGTATTCCTTTTACTTTCAACCTTCTGGGTATACTAGACATGCCCTTGACAATCCAGATTCTGTTATTCCTAGCTTCATTTCCAACCAAGCCCACCCCCTGCATCAACTGTCATTAAGAACCACTGCCAGCTTTATGGTCTCTCTTTTTTGTGTACCCACTTTTATATCTGCTGATCTTTGCAGAGAAAACTCTCTCTCCATGGATTACACTATCATGGATCAAATATCCAAATTCACCTCCTCTTCAAACCCACATGGCATTCTGAATTTATTGCTTTCACTGCCCTAACCCCCGAATCAACTACACTTATAAGCACTTGTTCCAACTTTTGCTTGTCTGCCCTCTCCTCCTTATAGGTCACATTCATTGTGTTTCTACCTCCCAACCCCCAGTATTTCTCCTGGACCTAGCACAATAGAGCCAGAACTACTTGTCCAAGAAAATGTAAACCAGTAAGGAGGAGCACGTCCTTGAATTCAGTCTTTCTGTAAGTTCTTCCTAAGCCATCCCTTTGAAATCTCTGGTTCTTTACATTGATGGCTTCAGGCTTATTTTGTATTCACCTGCAGATGACTACATAAAATTGCTTCTATAAAGCCATCTCTGGTAAATCTAATAGGCATCTGAACATTAACACAGCAGAAACAGAATTCTGTGGTCTTTCACTCTCCAACTGCTTTTCTTCCAATGTTTCTCCATTGCATTTAAATAGTTTCACTTCTTATCAGCATGCTTTGGTTAATGATTTAAAGGGCAACTACTATACTCAAATATACCACATTCAGTTCAATAGCTTGTTTGTTGACTTTACTGCCTGATAAATAGCAATTAACACTATTTCTCTTCTGATCACTGTTTCTCTCCAGGTCTAAGCCAAAATCAGTCTCTTTACTAGTCTGCCTGTTCCCGTTCTTCCCACAGTCCCATCTATTCTCCACACAGAATACAAAGTGTATTTTCAGTAACAGAACCATAACAAATCATTTTTGCTGCTTAAAATCCCTTCAAGAAAGCACATTTGAAACACAAAGGTTATATGCTTCATGGCACAATCTATCACATGTCTCTTATTTTACAAGGTTCCAGTCAAAGTGACCTTCTATGTCCTTGAACCACACCAACCTTTCTGTCTTTGGCATAAACTTCTGCTATTTCTGGGCTTACATGGTTCTTTCCCTCAGATACCTGCATGGGCAGTTTCCTATTATTTTTCTTTATGCAGATATCTTTTCCTCAGAGTCATCAGATTGAGCACTGTGCCTGAAAACAGTCCCGATTCCATCATCACCCTAGTCCCATTCTTCTTTATTAGTTTCCTAGCATTGATGACAATATGCAATGATTTTTATTCATTAAGTTATTTGCTCATTTTCTTCTTTTCCTTTTCTGTTCTCTTCAACTGGAATATTAGCTCTATAAGAATAGGAAGTTGGTAGTTGGCTACCTTTATCTGCCTTATTTACTGCTGAATCCACAGTGTCTACAATAATTGGTGGACCCAGTAGAAGCTGAAAAATATTTTTGAAAAGATAAAAGTCTTGTAAATTAATGATTGAAAGAATTAATGGAATGCCTAGACTGCACTAGCTTTTCAATTTCAGTGAAATTCAGGGTAATAAGTCAGTAGTAAAAGAATACAGAAGTCATTTTCATTAAAAAATGTACCCAGATTAGCTTCTAAAGTCCATTCAGTTTACATTTCTTGGGACCCTGAGAATCCTGAATTTGCCATAGTGGAAAACTACTTGCCTGTGGATGATATTTCATTTTAGTGTGAATAGATTTTGCATAAACATAAACATATACACATTTAAGTAAATCTGTTTAAATTATATACATATACAATTTACATGTATATTTACAATGTACATATATATATATATGTACATGTAAACTTTCAGAAAATGTTTGCATTACCATAGTAATAGCATAATATATCATCTCTTTGTTACTCTTTGATTTTCTGCTGCCATAAAGGTCCATATTCAGGAAGCTTGTTGTACTTCAGGAATTTTTCTCCAAAATCATCTCAAGATAATTTGGTGGGGGGATGGTATGATTAATGCAACAGGGAGAAACTCTCAAAAATATCACTCTCAGAAATAAGCCATCCAAAATAGCATATTATATATTATAGTTCACACAAAATTTGAAAATGGAAAAAAAAATTGGGGCTTGCATCTTAGCATAGCAAGTTAAGCCTCTACCTGTGGTACAGGCATCCTATATAAAAGCTATTTCAAGTCCTGCCTGCTTCATTTCTGATCCAACTCCCTGCTAATGGTCTGGGAAAGCAGTGGAGGAAGACCCAAGTCCTTAGGCTCCTGCAAACATGTGGGAGAGCCAGAATAAGCTCCTGGCTCCTGATTTTGAAATGACACAGACTGGAGGTTGCAGTCATTTGAGGAGTAAATCAGCAGATGGAACATTTTCTCCTTGTCTCTCTTCTCTTTGTAACTCTACCTTTCACATAAAAAAAATCTTAAAAAAAGAAAAGAAAATGGACAAAACTGATCTATGGTGATGACAATCAGAAAGGTGATTACCTAGTGGACCATGACTGAGAAAAGTCTGAGAAATTTCTATGTACCAAAATGGTTTTATTCTTGCTCACGGTTTTATATATGATCATTTACATAGATTTATAGACACATAAAATGTGCTGATTTTAAGATTTTGAAAAACCACACGATTTGTGAAGTTTACTCTATATATTATACTTCAACAATCAATCAAAAATCAGTAGTCATAGCTATATAGGCATTCTGAAAGCAGAATACTGGTAGTGCCTTGCTATAAAGTTTTAGGCAAAAAATATATTTTAGGATTTAGTTCATGCTTACCATCAGTAAAAAAAAAAAGCTTGAAAACATAAGGAGACAAATGAATACAGCACATTAAGTTGTACCTTTCCTGTTAAAAGGAAAAACCTACTTAAGCCTTTATGTTTACTTGTTTCATTCCTGTAGCTCTCAAGTACAATGGGGAATGTAAGCTACAATAAAAAGGTCATTTTCTTCTTTCAGCAACAGTAACACAAGTGGCTACATTTCCTGATTCTGGATTAAGTTCAAGATTTCAAATACGACTGGACTCGTTTCTGATTAGAAAGTTTGATATTTATCATAGACTTCCCTGTCTTCCATAACCAGTGAGAGAGAGATTGCAAAAAAGTAAACTGAAAGGGACCATTCTTTTATTTAACAATTAACCCCATCTGGGTAAATAATACGGTGCGGTGCACTTGAGCCCTTGCTGTTAGGCTCTGAGTTCAGAACTCAACACGGCTTCAAAGCAGCGTCCATGAAACGATGACAAGACGCTACAGAAATGGCTTTTTATGTGGAATATAATGCGCATCTAGTGTTACATGGTACAGTAATGAGGAGACGAGGGCTGTAAAGACGAACAGGATAGAGTGTCTGGAAGTACTTACCTGAGGGAAACACAATCTTGGTGTAGTTTAGGCCCTTAGGCCAAGAAGCCCAGTATATGGTCTAGAAACTTGAATATTCGAAAACAATTTCACCAGCGGCTGTAAGGTTTCCATCAGAGCCAAATAAAAACAAAATTCCCTGGCAGTCAACAAGGCAGGCAAGAGCTAAGATGCTTCTGCAAACCTGAGCTTCAGTCCCTCTTTTATCAGATAATTTCATTATACAAAGGGGCATATGTCTTTTAAAAGTATCAAACAGCACATTAGAACCATGAAAGCCCGTCAGTCAACAAATCCTTTTGATAAGCATCGATCGCTCCCTGAATGCGGGGAAAACACAGTCCGGGTCAATCTGTCAGCAAGTGCATTCAAAAATCTATACTCTGAATTGAGACAAGGAACTCTAATAAACTGAGATTACTTTCCGAGAAAATATTTGGGTATCCCTACAAGCTCAGGCCCCACACCTGACTGCATTCGGCAGCCCCGGGAAGAATGAGCAAAGTGGCATGTGAAGGTGTGCAGCCATCTTTAGTTACCTAGGAGAAGTCACCCTCACAGGATTTCCAACCACGGGTAGGGTATCACTTTGGGAAAATGCCATGAGGATGGAAATGAGTTGGGGAACTAGCTAGACTTGAGTGCTTTTCCTACTTTAACATGGGCAGCCTAAAGACCTAGGATCTGGGATCTCCTTCCACAGCAATATATCTGCAAACCCTCAGTAACAAAAAAGATTTCCATCATTTGCAGATTTCCAGAGGTATCCACAAGGTTTATAAAGCATGGAGAAAATAGGCTAGTATCACCTTGATGAACTGAGACTGCTTTGAGTCAATTAATTTAGCTGCTGACTCCTCCCACTGGGGGAGGCCTAAGGAGAGATATTATCACCTGCACAGCTCCTACTAGGTGTCCTCTGCAGTTTGTGACCATTATCTCATTCATTATGGACAATGCTGAAAGACAGGTATCCTCTCCCCCTCCCCCATCCAGGTGGTGCAAGAAGGGTAGGCAGCTAGCATCTCTTTTATTATTATTACTTTCAATTTTACCTGATTGTCCCATAGGCACAGGAATTCCCTCTTCCATCTCCTGTCATTTTGCCTCACTGTTTTCCCCCAGCATTTGGGCCCACTGTGTGTTAGACCTGTCTACTGAAATGAATGCTAAACTTCATGTTTCAGGGAAATCTACCCATCATTTCTACTGATGTGCTCCCTGATGGTTAGGATACACTCCAATTTGGGGAGTCCTGTAGGAAAAGATACTGGCTTACAATGTCTTCCAAGTAAGGAAGGATGGCAGACAGAGAGGTCTGTGGAAGCTACACAGTTGGAAAACCATACACAAAAGGACAGAGACACAGTATAGAAGCAGAGGGCCAGAATGTTCTCTGCTCTAGGGGTACTCTTACTGGGTGGGTGATCAGAAGGCAGGGGTAGGAAGAAGGGTAGCAGGCAAACAATCTGTTCTTGGATGTGATAGAGTAATCATGTCAGTTTACTATAGAAACTTCCCCTATATTTAAAGAAAAAGAAAGAAAGAATAAGGGCTTAGAGTTTGGAAACTCTGGCTTCAAATGAAAGTTCTGCTTCAATGGAATCTGTAGAACTTGTGTTAAATGAATGAACCTCACTGAATGTTAGTCCTATCACCTTTATATTCAGGAAATCTTAGATCTCTGTTTCTTTCTGTCCTCTTCAGCAAGAATCGGTTTCACTGTGACATTGGCTGTAAGCTGAGGCCAAATTTGAGACGTCACCAGTTAGTCAGGATCAGCGATGTTTACATGAGGTGTGATGCAGTATACAATGCAGACTATTCTGTGTGGCACCCAAACAAGGAACATCCTATCTCTCTGTTCCTGCCAAGCCTAGGACAATGATGTTTGAGAACATATTGGGGGCAATGAGGATTAATCATTTTGTTTCTCTACCAACATTCTGTGGAACAGCAAACAGAAGTATTCGGTATTTATCTTGGAGAGGAGCTTTACAGGGTCTCTACTGGGCCCCAAATTTTATGTCACATGCTGCCATCCCATCATGTAAGACACCCTCCATCCCTACTCCTCGCTCCAGCAGGTCCTTATCCATTGTTCCAGTGTTCCAGACCCATGACTTCAGCCTGCATTCCACTTCAGTTTAATGACAATGTTATGTTGAAGTGCATGCATGAATTCACAAATTTAAGAATGAAGAATGATGGAAGATTGAGGTAGGGGTTAAGCTTAAGATAATACTTGGGATATTGGCAACTGTTATCCAGGTACCTGGGTTTGAATCCAAGCTCCTGATTCTAGCTTCCTCCTAAGGTACTCTGGAAGGCAGCAGGTGATGGCTCAAGTGATTGCATGCCTTCCCCCCCACCCCCATGTGGGAGACTCAGATTGAACTCCCTACCCCAAGCATCAGGCCAACCTAGCCCCAGCTGCTTGACGCACTTAGGGAGTAAACCGGTAAACAGGAAGATTTTTCTCTCTTCTTCTTCTTTTTTTCCCGCTCTTTCTTTCTCTCTTTTTCTGCCCCTTCAAATAAAAACTTAAAAATCGCTATTTAGAAAAAAGGGAATGTACAGATGAGATAAGGGCTATGCATATGAAAGTGGAGAACAGATATCTTAGAAATAAAAAATCAGGTCATTTTACCTTTTTCTCCTGATTTACATTTTATTTATTTATTTTTATTTTATTTGGAAGGCAGAGAGATAAGAGAGATATCCTCCATCAGTTGGTCCAGTCCCCAAATCCCAAGGGCCAAGATAGGTCAAACCTAGAAACTCAGAACCATATCCGGGTGTACCATATGGGTGGCAGGGAGCCATTCACGTGAGCTATCCTTTGCTGCTTCTCGTAGTGTACTTTAGAAAGCAGGATCTGAAAGCAGAGTAGCTGGGATTCAAAGCAGACACTCTAATATGGAATGAAGGCATCTCAAGTGGTGACTTAACTGCTTCAATGGACATCTGCTCCCTTAGGATTTTTTTTAAGATTTATTTATTTTTGTTATAAAGTCAGATTCAGAGAGAGAAAGAGAGATGGAGAGAAAGACCTTCCATCCACTGGTTCATTCCCCAAGTGGTTGCAAAGGCCAGAGCTGAGCTAATCAAAAACCAGGAGTTAGGAGTTTCTTGCAGGTCTCCCACGTGGGTGCAGGGTCCCAAGGCTCTGGGCCGTCCTTGACTGCTTTCCCAGGCCACAGACCGGGAGTGAGCAACCAGGACATGAACTGGTGCCCAAATGGAATCCCGACGCACACAAGACAAGGACTTTAGGCACTGGGCCACTGGGCCAGGCCCTGCCCCTTCATATTTTATCCTGATGAGGAGATCTGCCCTTCTCATGTGAACATGGCAGGTAACTGGTACCATTTTCTGAGGCTCCTTCTATTCAAGCATTCTATGAGTTTACTGTTACATTTCACAGAGTTTTTATCACCTACTGTCAAAGAGGATGAAGGAGGCAGGAGTAAGGATTAGGAAACTGTGTAAGAGGTACCACTAGACTTGGGTTCAAGGCCAAGATCTGTCACCCAGTGTTAATCCTCTTGAATCAGACACTTGCTCTTCAGTGAGTTTGATTCACTCCAACTGTTCAAGCAGAACTGCGATTTAAGTAGCTACTAAGGATTCTTAAAACTCTAATATTGTGTGACATATTCAGTGAACTTGTATTGAAGGACCTAACTCATATTTCAGATACTTTATCAGGTATGGAAAAAACGTTGTGGGCAGTACCATGTAGATTCTGACCAGAATGGGTTTCAGAGCTTGATGTTCCTGACAGACAACAGAGGGCACTCTCGGCCTGTACGCATACAAAGGGTCTCCAGAGACCCTGGTGACCTGCCACTTCCCACAGGGGTTAGTACAAGGGTTCTACCTGCCCCACCTGCCTGCCACTTCTTTACTGACCTATATTTATTCTCTTCTATCTGGCCCAGGTTTTCTTTCTATGAGTTGACTCTACTCTGTTTTTTTTTTTTTTTAATTAATCTGTATTCAGATCCTCCTGCAAATATCTACATGTCTCAGAAGTCCATTGTTTTTTTCTCTACTGTGATCCTATTCTGTCTTTCTTAACTTTCATCAGGTTCTACCTTATTTTATCAAGTTAAAAGATGACATCAGTGGTGGGAAGTTTCAGTGTTCATCTTGTTGCTAGTTTCCATTTAACATGATTTTGTGGGGAATAAATGAGGTAATAAAATGAGAAAATGGGTTTTAGGAAAGACAGTTTTAAGAACAGACCAGTAACTAAATGCTATAGGCTCTACCTAGGCCCAGTGGTTTATTACAGGAATATCATATAAATCACAATGAAGCTAGGAGGAGAACTTTGTTGTAGGTATGTTCGTTTCATTTATTGTTCAGTCAGCACTAACGTCCTCTTACTATTTCCAACCTTGGCTTTACCCATCTGGATGGAGGTGTTGCAGAGCTTCCTGCTTGTTCTATGTAACACTTGTCTTTGTGTAGTCAAGCATGAGGATAAAAGTCAGATCTTCTTAACCTGGAGGTCTAAAGCAATGTGCTAAGCTTCCTAGAGCAGAATCATGTGAGGTTTTGAATATTTAATTCATATGTAGGAGCCACTGATGAAACAGCAGGAGACAGCTTCGGAGATAATTGCCCCAAAGGAGGCCTGCGGCATCCTACTACTGTTTCAGCCACAGCAATATGAGGCTAGAGCCTGAATTGTTTTTCTTTTTAATAAATCCTCTCAAATTTTAAGGAGAGTTAGTGAAATAGGTATATTCCAGCAGAGTGCCAGAGCACTGCAAGTTGATAGGCAAACAGCCTTTATTTAGGATATTTCACTTGGTCTTTAAAGGAATAAACCTAACTTCTGCACATAAAGCAACAGAAGAATGAACTAAGATCTTTGAGTTGAGCAAGTGGAATCCACCTGACATGCTGAGCTATTTACTTTAAACTGGGGGAAAGCCAAAAATGCGTGGTGGAAAATAACCTACTAAGTTTGGAAATACTGGTCTATGAAGCAGTAGTGGTGTCTTTAATTGTTCATAAGGATCTCATTTTCCACTACATTTCTAGCTAATTTTGTATCTGCATTTACTTCTTTTTTTTTTTTTTTTGAAAGGCAGAGAAAGAGAGAGACAGAGAGAGAGAGAGAAATAAATTAGGTCTTCCTTCCACTAGTTCATTCTCCAAACACCCGTAACAATCAAGTCTGACCTAGGCCAAAATCAAGAGTAGGAAATTCAGTCTGGGTTTTGCTCATGAGTATAGAGACCCATTTACTTGAGCCATCACTGGCTGTCTCCCAGCATGAAGCTGGAATCAGGAGCAGAGCCAGGACTTAATACCCAGGCCCTCCAATATTGGCTGTGGGTTCCTCACTCATGCCTCAATTGCTATGCCAAATACCCACCTCTCTACTGAAGCTTGAGCTTGCCCTACAGTTAAATTCATTGGTGGCCTCTTACAGATTAGAATGCACTTGACAAAATATAAGGTCGCAGTTTTGTCAAATCAAGTTCATCTATGTTGATGCTACAGTGTTTCACTTTAATTGAAAAAGTTTTGGGGCCCAGCGGCATGGCCTAGCAGCTAAAGTCCTCGCCTTGAATGCACCAGGATCCCATATGGGCACCGGTTCTAATCCCAGCCGCTCCACTTTCCATCCTGCTCCCTGCTTGTGGCCTGGGAAGGCAGTCAATGACAGCCCAAAGCTTTGGGACACTGCACCCATGTGGGAGACCCGGAAGAGGTTCCAGGTTCCCAGCTTCGGATCAGCGCAGACCGGCCGTTGTGCTCACTTGGGGAGTGAACTATCGGACGGAACATCTTCTTCTCTGTCTCTCCTCCTCTGTATATCTGACTTTGTAATAAAAAATAAATAAATCTTTAAAAAAAGTTTTGATAAATTTATTACTGATTTTAGCAAAACAGTGTGGCAAATTCAATCAAGCCAACCACAAAGTTAAAAGGCAGCAGCGATCTGCAGAAGTATGGTGATAGGCCCCAACCAGGTGCCTTAATACGCCTGACAGAAATTCAATGACCATTTTTCTTTTTCTAAGAAAAAAGATATGTTTCTTATATTTTTTCCTTGTGATTCCAAAAGGAAATGCTTATAATTATTGGCTGTCTATATAATGATTATCACATTTTTTTAAAAAATTTCAGAGCAAACACCCCCTAGAAGCACATTCCTTGTGGTAACCTGAAACCCTCCATTTGGGCAAGATTCTGATTGATTTTAGCAGAACAAAGGGACAATTGCATCTCATTTGAAATCCAGATGAGGCGCTCCATGTTACAGCTTAAATTGGGAGTGATAATGATTGGGTGGTCAGTACTTTGAGAGAAGGAGGAGAGACAATTTTGAATGGTGCTAATATACAGTGGCTATTTTTCTGGGCTGGAACTGGTTAACTGAGAATTGAAAAGTCATCCTCTGGTAGTCTGAACAGGAACCTGCAGTCTGCAAACACTTATTTCCATCAACACTGCTCCAAGGAGGTGCCGAAATGCAGGGTCCCTCATTCTGATCTGTGTCTCTCCTGGTATGAATTAACAGAGGGGAACAGGAAATGGATCAGCACTGCTCCTAAGTAAGGAAGCCAAGCAGGAGCGAGGGTCCTTCTGCTTTCAATCAAGAGAAAGGGTACAATCTGAGTCGTCATCAGTGCATCTCAACCATCAGTAAACCCCAGCTTCTGCAGGGACCTGGGATTCTTTATGGATGGAATTACACACTTGGCGAGTGAGAATTATTTCTTGCATAGAATACCTGTTAGCTTACAACAAAAATGTGAGTGGAAGGAAACAAATGGGGCTGATGACATTTGGCACTGGACCTAAAGGAGAACATATCATTGTCAGTATTCTTACTAATATAACAGCAATATTTTTCCCCCAAGACTCATTTTAGAATACCCAGAAAAAGACAAAATGTTATTGCCTTTCACGACCACCTTTAGAATTCAGATGAATTATAAGCAGTGTTCTCTGGTACTGAGCTGTTTGTGTTGTAAGCAGGTCCAGCCTTGCTTTTGATGTTACCTGCTCTAATCCTTGCTTTGTGGACATCTTGGGTAGTTGCTATTAAGAACTAGGAACTAATTTGCTTAATTTCAATTAGCTAATCCAATAAACGTTGCTGTTTACTTTGCTTGCACAACAAGGCTTTGAAAACCAGACGTTTAAACCACTTCCTACTCCAGGAAAGATGTGTATGTGGGCACTTGGTCTTAATCAGAGAAAAGGATTTGACCCAGGGTGGATGTGGTTGAAGGTGCTGCTGAACAGAGTACAAGTAGGAAGCTGGATAACTGCCAGTCTTTCCTGAGACCTCCCTTCAAATATGGCTTCAGAATCCCACTGCAAGTAACTTCCCTCCAAAAATAAACTAAAAAATGCCCGTATATAAATGTCAACCTAAAAGCAAAAACCTGTTTCTAATTGTTTTTTGCAACTTGATTACTACAGCTCATTTCTCTCCTTTTGTGCAAACTGGTGAAAGTTGCCTCTACCTTAAAAAGCATATTGGACATGAGTCATGCCTTGAAGGCCCATTTTTATTCAGTAGTTGATATCTTAGCACCAATCACCAAAGAGTATTAGTGCTTCTGTTGCAATTATATTACTATTTCTTATATGGCAGCGGTCATTTATGAGGAAACATTGTATTTCTCTCTAAAAACCACAGAAAATTATTTGAAACATCATGATAGTGACCATAAGAGTATCTAGGGGATTTGACTTCATAAATATATCTTCAGAGCACAGTAGAATGTCCTTCTAATGTAGTCGTTATTTGACGAATGAATGTTTTGTACACATTGCTGACAAGGCATCCCTCCGGCACTAACACTTTATATAATTAGAAAAATCACCATGACTCTGACAAATGTAAATGCAAAGGTGCATTTAACAGCCATTCACACAAATTCTTTGACATTGTGCAAATAAAGCAGATGGATTTTTACTCTTCAATCAGCCATTATATTAATTTCAGTGTTTCTCTTTGAGTCTATAACACAGACCCGGGACAAAAATCCTTATTATTCCTCTTTTTTTTTTTTTTTATTTAGGACAATTGTTTCTCTTTTGGTCCAAATGAAGGAGTGTGCCTTCCATTTCAAAGTAATCATTACAGTATGACTGAGAAAGAATATTCAGGCAAATATCTGCTTCCTGACCAAAAGATCGATCCAACTTTAGAGGAATTTTGATTCCGAGACCACAGAGTTGTTGGGGAACACTTGGATGAAAGTTTTAATCCAGCAGAGAAGGATGAAAGGAATTTAAAGGTGAATTTGGGGACTCTGGAAATTTGATACTGTGATTTGGTATCAGATTTAGATTCTTTTCAAAGCCACTGTGAAATCAGGTGGGGGAGGAGTAACATACAGAAAGTTGAACATTAATACTATACATAAAAGTATTTTTCCAGTTCCTTTTGCTTTGCTACTTAATACAATTTTAGAAAAGATTCACTGCAGAAGTTGTTTTACATTTTACTGAGTCATATTTTCTAATAATTTGAAAGACTACTGCGTTTGGGACTGAAGATAATAAATACACGTATCAACAAGTTAAAAAGAGGGATATCTTATTACATCTTCAGATGTAGCACAATTTGAGAATATAAAACACCAAAAAGTTGAGACTTGCATCAATTCTTCTACAACCCATAAAAGTCAGACCTACAAGGAAATAAAATCCCAAATGAGGAGCTTAGAAGGTGGCTTTAACTTGAGCATTCTTCCATAGCCTAGCAAGTTCTGCACTTTTGGAGGTTTAGGAACATTCTCCTGTATCTCAGTGAATAAACCCAATAACAGAAACAAAAGAACATGGCTGCACTGTAAAGAAATACCTCTAACAAAGGTGCACAGTGTGCTTTTTCAAGAGCCCGGGCCAGTGTTGTGGCACAGCAGTTTACACAATTGCCTGTGAGGCCAGTGTAACACATGCGTGTGTGTTATGAGTCCAGGCTACTCCACTTACAACCCAGCTTCCTGATAATGCACCTAGGAAAGTAATGGAAGACAGCTCAAGTGCCTGAACACCTTCCACTCATGTAGGAGACCCAGACGAAGCTCCAGGTTCCCAGCGCTGGGCTGGTTCAGTGCCTCCTGTTTTCGCTCCCAGCCGTTGTAGCCACACGGGGTGTGAACTAGCAGATGGAAGACTCTTTATCTTCCTCCCCTACCTCCTCCAACAAGTTCTGCCTTTCAAATAAATATTTTTTTTTAAAAGCAACTTTTCCAAGAGCTAAGAAACATAGTAATATGTTTTCTCTCCACTATGACCAACTGTCAATGGCAATTTGCTCAATGTTGTAAAAAGTGTTTAGTTCTAACAAGGAAGTATAAATAAACACTACTCGAGGCAGTCCAGTATTATCATTTTAAATTCTCAAGAAATCAGAGATATTCTCTGTCTGATAAAATAGGCATCTTGTTTATTGTGGTGAATTATAGATGAGAAAGTTTTAAAAAGATAACAAAATTGTTTATGTTTTCTAAAATAATTTTTTTCAGTTTTTGACATTTTCTGTAAATTCTATTTTTTGTAAAGACATTCATTTATTTACATACTCACTCAAAGGTAATAACTGTACTTTAAAAGATTCACTTACTGGGATATTTGTTATCTACATATTATGTCACCATTTAATAATTTTGCATTGATCAAAAATAAAATTATGATTTTTGAAGCAATCTTTTTGACCTGAAAATCTAAATTATTTTCCTTGCTTTTCAACTTCAGTATATTTTTCTACTGTCTTCTTTCTCTTTTACTTTTTTAAAACTTTTTCACCAATTACTCGCTTCTTTTCTAAGCAGCTCCAAAAATCTCTTAATTCTCTTTTCTGTGATCCATGTCTAATATGTTCTTTTAAATCATTTCAATCTTCATCTTTCCCCACTTTAGTTTTCTGTCTCTCAAGTTAATAGTCCTCTTTATTTGGAGTAACCATCTTTTAATGTTGGCTTGTCCTATCTGTATGTGTCTCAGATTCACTGGTAAATGTGTGCTTTTCTGAAGTGAATTAATTTTAGATTAAAATTTTATACAGGCCTCAAAGTACTTTCTGTCAAAGGGATAAGCCTGAGCAAAAAGAAAGGAAACTTAACAAAATATTAGGATATAAAAATGTGCTTTTTCTTAAGTATCATGGAAACTGGAACCATCTCCAGATTAGCATAGGTCCAGTAGGAATTAGCAGCTACCAATCTTCATCAAACTTGCCCATATCCATGAAAGATATTGCTAATGGGTTCAACATTCTTTGTCATGGATCCAGTAGAAACCTCATGGACCTTCATCACAATTCCCTGGCAGCTATTACCAATAGGTTAGAATTGGCACATGCCAAGAAATCCATCTGCCATTACAAACCTATGAAAGCATTTTCTGTTCTACAGCACCAAAATGTGCAAAATGTGTAGCATGATACTTTGTTTTTTTCATGCAGTGGAATTTTTGAGGACTTTTTTTCTTACTCAATTTGGCAAATCTCAATTTTTACTTTTAACATGTGTGCGATAGTTTTCCCCGGTTGCACTTCTGAGGGTGGGCAAGATTATAATGTTCCCAAAATTACTATTTCTGCTATATCCATGAAATTCAGATAGAGTTTATCTGATTTCGAATCCTGTGATTACAGTGATTTTCAAGTTCCTTCTTGGGTCTCTATTCTCTGAATGATTATTCTTTGAGGCAAAATTCAACATGCCGTCTGGGTTTACTTAGCAAACAGTATTAAATAAATACATACAGAAGTAAGAGAGCACTCTAGGAAAAAAATCACGTTTGTAAATTCTGCATTTCATGAGTTTTATGAACCATTTGTTGAATATTAATTTCACTGATCAGGTCATCAAAATCATTTTATACTTGATCTTAGCCAAAAGCGATCATCAACATCATCTTATTTAACATGTATTACAATCCTATGAATTAGATACTTTTGTTATTTCCACTTTACAGATGAAGATATTGAAGTTCAGAATATCTAGGTAATTGCTCAAGGTCACACAGCTTAGATGTCGAAACTCATTCTCTTCAACACTGTCTTCCTGCCTGGATACCAATTTAAAAACGCTTTCTTCAACAACAAATAAAAATAAATAAATAAATAAATAAATAAATAAATAAATAAATTTATTTTTAGAGAACCTAAAAGTCTTCTCATTGCATCAAACCAATGATAACATCCCTTTATGTAACAAGTCAGTTTCTTCACTGTGAAAATGGAGCAAAAAAAAATGGTGTACCTGATAAGATTTTGCAAAAACCCACAGGGAAGGAAATCAAGA
This sequence comes from Ochotona princeps, assembly GCF_030435755.1. Lineage (NCBI taxonomy): Eukaryota > Metazoa > Chordata > Mammalia > Lagomorpha > Ochotonidae > Ochotona > Ochotona princeps. Next base: position 36,256,089 of record NC_080840.1, read on the forward strand.
AACCCTGCCACTCACTGAACAGCAGCAGAAGAGAGAATTAAGAAAGCCAAGAGCAGGGTGGCTTCATATTTTACATTGAAAACAGACTACAAATATGTGTGTGGTCAGGTGACCACTATGGCCCATCCCTGACTTCTCTGCCTGTTCTGGTACCCCAGGGGGAATTTAGGGAATTCCCTTCCACTCAAAAATGGTTGGCCTCTGGAAGGCCCAGCCTGTGTTTTGCCTTGGTTTCCTCAAAACCTAGCTCAGTGGCTGGTACCGAGCAGGCATTGAATAAATGTTGGCCGGGGACATAAAAGCTTAAATGCAAGGGATGGAAAGGCAAGAAAAGTGAGAAAAGGATGAGAAATAAAAAGAAGAAAGAAAATGAAGAGAAACAAGGAGGAATTAAAGAGATAGACTTAAATTCTTTGACATTCTTTCCTAGTCCTATCCATGGTAGCCCCGTTTTACCCATTGTGCAACCATCCTACTAATACAGATTGTTCTATTATGAAATGCCAAGCCCTTGAATGCTGTCTGTCCCAGGCTTTTCTCCACCTTCCTTTCCACTTGATTTCTAAGTAAAACCTTCTGGTGTTTCTTGACACTTTTCTAGGAAGAGAATGAACAGAAATGTGGGGAAAGGTAAATGCTAAGAGAGGTATGGCCTCCAGGTTCTGCCTGTATTTGATCAAGTTGCTGTTAACACAGCATCTAGAACTCTTAACAGTGAGGATTCTAGTCAGAAGTCTGCTTCCATTAAGACCCAATGGCTACTAGGGGCCTGTGGGCAGCAGTTAGTATGCTGATCCAGAGGAGTTATCTGTCAATACTGTATCCAAGCATCACAGTATGAACTTGGATTCCCCTCTAAAAGTAGGTTATTCAACTTCTGGCACACATGGAATCATGTTTTGCCTGATACGCTCTGAAAACTGTCTTTGCCTTGAAATGTAGAGAGACTACATTTCCAACAGACCCTGAAACATGGTTTTGGATTTTCCCATAAGCCTCTGGATCCCCCAAGCTACCGCATCAGTGTGGTCATTCCTGCACGATACACTTTCTCTGCAATGGTACCTATTTGCTGAAGAATCCTCTGATCTCTTCATTTCATATCCCATGTACAAACCATCCTCCATCCTTTCCTATATTTGAAATGCATTTAAAAGTGGACTATTTCCCACTACTTACAGCATAATTTTCAAAATCATACCTCTGTGAAGACTCAACTACTACACCAAAATAGACTCCTATCAAGCACTTCAGTCAGTTCTTGACCTCCTTCAATCCAATGCCTATAAAGCAACAGTCCCTTTTTCAGACAAAGCTAGATCATAACACTTCTCTAGTTTTAAAAAAGTCCATCCATTTTCTTACATTCTAAACAAGATTCCAAGTGCACAGTACGGGCCCACATGAGCTGTGAGCTGGTCCTCGATTCTGCTCAGCTTTCATCTTCCACTACTATTCTGCTCATTAACTATGTTCTCTCACATACAGCCCCTTTCTGTCTGTAAACATTCAGCCATCTTCAACCTTGGGCCTCTGTTCTCCCCTCTGCTGGGAATGCTCATCTCCAGATAACTGCATGGTTCAATCTTCCCTTTAATCCAAGTCTCTGCTCATTGTCATCTCATTGGAGCTGATGAACTCTGGCTTTCCCCTGTTTTTCTAAGTCTCCCTTCATATCACGCATCTCCTGATACATTATATATACACATTTATTCATTTATTGAACATGCGTAACCTGAAGCAAGGGAGGAATTCAACAAGTATTTGAGTAAATGTTCAGAAAACTTTTCAGAGTGGTTAGATGGAAAACTGGAGGGGTATCAAAGCATCAATACCTAACTTGCAAGGAGGTGATGTCTGAAGCTTTTTTTATTAAGTATAAGTCTCCACACTTTTTTCTACATGAAGTTTCAGTATTACTGGTTATAATGAAGTATTTTTTTCTGAGCAAAACCCAGGTTCTCAAGGTAGAAAGACATGATTTCATCTTCACCACTGTCTCTTATCCTATCATGGCTCAAAATTCTTGCCTAATAACCTAACATCGCTGAATCACAGTGAATAAAAGAATTCCATCTCCCAACTAAAGAGGCAATTAGATTCAAAAAGTTAAACTGAGGCACGGAGGCGTAATAATGAACTCGAGGTCATACATGTAACCAGGCAAGAAATGAGCATTAAGATCCAGACTACATCCCTTCTTCGGTTGGCCCTTCTTCTATTGGGTGTTGGCTATCAAAAACATTGTGCTTGGAGCAGGTCCACGTTTCATGGCTATTTCGTTCAAACACCAGTGAAAGAAAAGTCCCCAAAAGATCAACTGATTGGTCAGCGTTCCACAGCTGTGGTCATCGTGTGCGACAGGATAGACTTGAAAGGATCAAAGCACTAGTGGGCCTCACTTCGGGTTTCTCTGACTGCTTCCCTTTGTTTGCACACATAATATTCAGTTTCTCCAAAACATCTCTGGTTACCGAAAGTCAATTTGGGGGAAAATCATGATGATGGGCAAACAAAGAGTTAATACAACCAAAACAAAAAATCCAGTTTGAAGTATTTTTACAACGTTCCTTACACTAGAGAGCAGGGAGGAAAAACAGCATTTTAAGTGCTGCTCTTTTTCCCATTAGGTTGTCTGCTTTTACAGGTGGCAAGTTTCAAGCAGATCTAAAGGCGAATGGCTCATGCGGAGATGGTCTGGAGCAGAGAGACCTGACCTGCCTGACCTCCTACCCATGCACAGAGCATAATCACTCACAAAATAGATATTAAAATAATGTTAGCAGCTGCCTGGCCTAAACTAATAAAACCAAGCATGTTGAGAGTTAAGGCAGAAAGCCTGTCCTTAGCTCACCCCCTTGGGTCTCTGTATTACCTCTTCCCTGAATTAACAGTTTGAACCAAATGCCGTTTTGCACCTCCTCCTTTTCCTGGTGTCATTCTGACACTGGTTTTTTTTTTTTTCCTCCTAAACAGGCCCTGACTCAGTGAGTTTAAATACATCTCTTTCTCACTCACCACATGCAAACTTTAATTAAGGCTTTCCCTACTAATACCAACATAACTTGTGGAGAAGTGAAACATGTCGTCAGATTGTGGGGTGTGGGACAAAAGCAGGACAAAGGTAAGGTCAGAGAAGGTGATACAGAAAAGTAAAACAAAACAAACAAACAAAAAACCCAAAAGGTCCCAATATTTGGATGAGTTATTTTTTCCCTACATTCCATCCTCCTCTAGGTTGTAAGCACCAAGCCTCTTTTTTGAATTTGAGAAAATATATATTGCTTCTATGAAGTTGGCCTACCTTTCTTCAAAGTCATCCATTCCCACTGCATATTCCTGTGCTTTGTTAATTTTCATTGATCCATGCCCGCAGAGAAATATTGTTTTATTATCCTCATCTGTTAAAGAGAAATCTGAAGCTTGAAAAATTTACACCAAGACCACAGTCTTGACAAAAGTAATTTCTAAAAAGTTTAATCATATTTTTTAAAATGGAGTTTAAAAACTTTCAGATTAACTGAAGAAAACAAAAATACCAAGCATAAAACTGAGATTTAAAGGTTTCAAAGGAGTGAGTATTGGTTGATGTCAGTCATGTATCCATAGGAACTAGGTCCTTTACAAGTTATAAAACAAACCCAAGGTCTTTCTTGTTTTTTTTCCTTCATTGATCATATAGCTTACACAATAATGAGCAAAGAAATCCTTGGTTTTGAAAGCTGGAAGTCTCAGTGCCTGGGCTACTGCTTTCCAATAACCTACTGCAAGTGGGAGTTTCAAAAGCTTTTTCTTTTCAGGTCACTAAAGGACAAAACCCTGAGACAGAAATCAGGGGTCCAAAAAGCCTCATAGCCTTGAGTAGGACAAGAGAGGCCACTCTCTTTGTACTTAAACATTTTGCTAACTGTGTTGGAGCAAGCAACCCTTTTCAGGAATATATTGTTCAGCATTCTGATTTAATAATTTGATTTTCTAAAATATTTCAAATAGAAAAGACTGACAATGGACAACAGATCTGGTCCTGAAATTTGTAATCCAAACTTACTGCCTTGGGGTAGAACATCTCTGCCCTTGGAATATAAAGAATGTAAGGAGAGTAATAACTTTTGCAAAACAGTGATCATAATAGGTAGCACTGAAATGCTTTTTGCATTTTATGTACACTAATTAGTCCTAATTTATATACACAATTTTTAAAGATTTTATTTACTTATTTGCAAAGTAGAGTTACAGCAAAAGGTAGAGACAGGCAGATCTCTCAGGGCTGGTTCACTCCCCAGGTGGCATCCATGGCCTGGGTTCTACCACTTTCCTAGGCCCATCAACAGGGAGGTTAACCAGAAGTGGAACCACCAAGATTCAAACCATTGCCCACATGGGTTACTAGTCTTGCACATTGTAGTATAACATGATGAGCCGCAATGCCAGCCTTGTAATTTTTATATTCTGTAGGTAAATTTGTGTAGCTTAATAACTGGTTTATGATTGTCAAGGATTTGCTGCTTGAATAGCTGACCATAGGAATTCTCATAGATGTTTTGGGACTGGTGATTTGATATTATATAAAAATCACATGTGCTTCTTTTCCATAAAAATGCTAATTTTAGCTATTTCAGCATCAAAATATAACTTTATGCAACAATTTATACATGGATATTATTTCTGGCATCATTTGTAATTGGGGAAGCCAGAAATAACCTTAAAAAAGTGATTATTTACTTACTTAGTTGAAAGGCAGAATTAGAGTAAGAGAGGGGAAGAGCCATAAGATATTTTTCCATCCACTCATGTCCACAATAGCTTGAGCTAGGCCAGTGTGAAACAAGGAGCCAGGAGCTTCCAGGCCTCCCACAAGGGTGTAGGGACTCAAGCACATGGGCCATCCTCTGCTTCCTTTTTGGTTCCATTAGTAGGGAGCTGAACAGCAACTGAGAAACCGTGACTCAAACTGGCATCCATATCGGATGTCAGCACCATAGGCAGAAACTGTACCTACTATATCACAGTTCCAGTCCCAGAAATAACCTGACAATAAGGTTTTTTTCCTTAAGATTTATTTATTTTAGTTGAAATGCAGATTTACAGAGAAAAGATAGAAAGAAAGAGACAGACAGACAGATCATCTGTCCATTAGATCACTCCCCAAGTGGCTGCAATGGCCAGAGCTTCACTGATTTGAATCCAGGATCCAGGAGCTTCTTCCATGTCTTATACATCGGTACAGAGACCCAAGGATCTGAAACACTTCCACATGGATTTTCTAAATAATTATGGAATGATAGTATGGCAATGACTAAAAAATAATAATGATAATACTAATAGTAGTGATGGTAGTAGTAATAAAGAAGTTAAAAATCACAGGTTTTGAAAAAATTCATAGGGGAGAGGGTATTTGGGCTAACACTGAAGATGTCTATATCTTACATCAGTAATTCAGAGAATGAACAAAAATGAACAAGTGAGAAGACTGTCTCTCTCTGTCACTTGAATGAATATTTTTTCAGGTCAGAAGCAGTTACAACAAAATGCTGATGTGTGGAATTATAGGAAGATAGATTTTAAACTATTTTTGTGCATTCCAATGTTTGAAAAGCTTACATAAAGAAATCACAAATGACATCCTCATGACAGGATGAAAAAAACCTAATTGAATCTATAACTTCAATCATGTTAAAAGGTATATGTGTACAGGCAAGAACAGGGAGCAATGCTGAGACCTAAGACTGTATAATGTCTTAGGCTTGTAGCATTTTCTTTGAACCACTTTTTTTTTGTTCTGATTCTGTGCTGTTGTTTTAAAATATTTTAAATGGAATATACTCACTCATTTTCAGAAATAAATTTTCTAAGACAGAAAAAGGGGATTTTCTATAGCTTTACAATAAGAATATTCAGTATTAATTTTATAATAAGAAGCAGAATTTTACTATGAATGCAACAGAAGTTCCTTATATAATTTTTGGCAAACACCGAAGGTAAATTTTAGAATAAAACATAGAAAACATTTTAAATGTAGAGAATATCTAATTGTTCAATCACAGAATGTATGGTTAGAAGACTGAAGAAATGTTATCAAGTTGAGTAAGATCATATGAGATTTACCTCAAAAAATACAAGCACCAATACTGGCTTGTTGCAACATTGGGTAAAATGAAGTTTCCTAACAACAAAAACCATGTGTTCTTTCCCATTTTCTCCATTTTAAAAATTCCCATGCTTGGGGTTGACATGGTGGCATCTCTGTCTACAAGCACCAGCATCCCATATGGGCACCAGTTCATGTCCCAGCTGCTCCACTTCCCATCTAGCTCCCTGTTTATGGTTGGGAAAGCAGCAAAGGATGCCCAAAGACTTGGGACCCTGCATCCACACAGGAACTCTGAAAGAAGCTCCTGCTCTTGGCTTCACATTAGCTCAGCTCCAGCCATTGTAGCTAGTTCGGGAGTGATCCTGTGGATGGAAGATCTTTCTTTCTGTCTCTTCTTCTCTCTGTAAATCTGTCTTTGCAATAAAAATAAATAGGGCCCGGCGGCGTGGCCTAGCGGCTAAAGTCCTCGCCTTGAAAGCCCCGGGATCCCATATGGGCGCCGGTTCTAATCCCGGCAGCTCCACTTCCCATCCAGCTCCCTGCTTGTGGCCTGGGAAAGCAGTTGAGGACGGCCCAATGCATTGGGACACTGCACCCGCGTGGGAGACCCGGAAGAGGTTCCAGGTTCCCGGCTTCGGATCGGCGCGCATCGGCCCGTTGCGGCTCACTTGGGGAGTGAATCATCGGACGGAAGATCTTCCTCTCTGTCTCTCCTCTGTATATATCTGGCTGTAATAAAATGAATAAATCTTTAAAAAAAAAATAAAAATAAAAATAAATAAATCTTTTTAAAATTCCAATGCTAATTACAAATTTTGCACATTGTGAACACATCCACTTTTTTTTAGGTGAATGTATCATCTTTTGAAAAGCAGTAAGTTTTAAATGAGAAACAAATAAAGGAAGGAAAGAGGGAAGGAGAGGAGAGAGAAAAACGGAAGGAGGAAATATTAGAGAGTGAGAAAGAGAAGAGATGAGTCAGAAAGTGCTCTTTCAGTCTTCTGTTTTTTCCCTCTGGATCACAGCGGTCAAGTGGGAAATCATGCACACCGGGTCTTGTTTCAGAGGTTGACTTCAGTAGCAGCTATGGCAACACACTCAGAATTTATTAGCTTCTGGAAAAAAAGGATGAGACTTGAAGAGAGAGCCTATAACAACATTTATTCTGGATCTCAGTCTAATCTGAAGTTACACATCTGGGAAGGTAGCAAGTCAAAAGGTCCAATTCAGCTTTTCAGTTGTGGCAAAGAGCAGATGGCTTCCTTGTACATACAGGAACAACAACAAAAAAAATAGACAACGACGAGTTGATCCTGACATCCCACTTTTTAGCAGCTAAGTAAATCAAAGAGATAAATCATACCCAGAGTGTTTAAGAATGAGCACCAGGTTATTGGCCATAAACCATCACACATTCTAAAAAGATTCTTACTTTTTCCTGTATCCCATTCCACCCCGACACTCCTGGTTTGGAAGATATGAGTACAAAGGAAGAAGAGAATGGGAAAGGAAAATAATGAACTATATTTCTTGGAGGCTTTAGTTTGTTGTTCCTTTTTATCTCTCCCAAAGATCTTCACCAAGTACATTGTGGATGGGCAGTAGCAAAATCACGAAATATTTGTGAAGCAAAGCTGGCTGTTCAATTCAGCATGGCTGGAGCAAAACACACTCTCTTCTAAAGCTCTACAATCACACAGGGGAAAAGGAGCAGCCTGAAAGGACATGAAATATGTACAAGGTGTGTGTGAATGTGTGAGAGTGGATATTTGAGATGTGATGAGTAGGTGGGGCTTGTTCAAGAAATACAAATGAAGTCAGGCAAGAGTTTGGAATTACTGGGTAATCCTTCCTAATAAATCCAAACTCCTTCACAAACTGTTTATAGCCCCTCACTCTATTTTCCATCTCTAAGAGTTCATGATGACCTTTGTACTTACTTACTTCCTAGGAAATCATGTCTGTTACTGCTTTAAACCCTTGAACACACCTTTCTCTCTGCATGAAATATTCTTCCCAACCCATTTCTATGCATGTCTCACGTCATGCCATTTTCCTCAAATCCTTCAAGTGGAGTTTGGAGCAAAGCTGGTTGCATGCTCCGTTATGACCCACCACTCTCTGCTTGGATGCCCACCCCAGAGTTTAGTCATTTGTTAAATGGTTAACACTGTTAGGGCTTCATATTCTTGTTTTATGTGTCTATGGACTCAATCAGTTATGGATCAAAATATTTTTAAAAATTCATAATGAACACATACACATTTTCCCTTGTGATTGTTCCATAAATAATACAGTTCAACAATGTTTTTATGCCATGTTGTTATATTAGCTATTAAAAGTCTAAAAATAATTGAGGAAGATGTCTATAGGTTATGTAAATGCACCATACCACTCCATGCAAGACGCTTGAGTATACTCAAATTTTGCTACCCCCTGGAGGTCCTGGAATAAATATTCAACAGATACTGAGGGATGTCTGTATTTATGTGCATTTCTTTTGCATTAGACCCTGAAATACAAACAATCACATGTTATCCCTCAATAACTTAACAGGCCTGACACAAAGATACTCATCGGGATACATTAAATAAGGCACATTGAGGAGTGTTCAGATTTTGACCATTCCTAGGAACGTGGACTTAGTCCTCCTCAACTTATGAGATGAAGGAATGATCCTGAGAGAAGCATTCTGGCATAAAACACATCTGGCAGAATAACCATGCAAATGCAGTGAGAAACAGTATGAACATCAGAGGCGTGGCAGGTCTTGTCCTTGGACATCTGCACCCTGTAGACTAAAAATGGTAAGGGTACCACCAGGGTAGAAGGGGCAACAGCCTCCAAAGAAAAGAATGCAGATGATGGGTCCAAATCACATTTTAGTCCCTTGATTTCAAGTGAAATAATTTGATTGAATGTGATCACACTTGGTGATATTAGAAAAACAGATGCATCTTCATGCCCACTTTTCCAACCAGGAATATGTCTGTTCTGAGATATAAAGAGGTATAAATTCTTGTGACAGTTCATGGCAATGGAAAGAGATAAATTCATAGCTTATGGCACTAGTGAAGGGGAGCAATGTGAAAGCAAAATTCAGCTGAGGCATGGAGTTTGATTGTCTCATTCCTAAGTTTCATCCTCAATGTTTGTTTTCTTTGGGATAAAATGGATTTCAACTGTAGGTCAACTAAACTTTAAAATGTGAATTCAGAATTCATTTGGACCTTTAAAAGGAAACTATGTAGAAAATCAAATTTTCTGCTAACTGGTTGGTGCTTTGTGTAACTTAACAAGTGCTGTAAATATAGCATAAAGTGTGGGCATGCATTTTAAGCTGAAGGGGTTTCCACAATCCAGATGCTCATGGTTACGAAAATGGTGTTGGGTTCTCCCCAGTCAGTGGGATAACTGCTCTTGATTCCTCTGATCCATGCACTGAACTCAGGGCACCCAGGGCTGACACACTGAATGAGGTTCTGCACTGCCTCAAGGTGGGTTGTGTTTACATGTCATTGTGAGGTTTGTTAATGGTTTGAAATGACTCAGAGGAAATTCTGTAATGTTTACAGAGGCACGTGCTGGAAAATAAACCAGGAACCACAATTGTAGTCTTAGAGACAGCTCCTGAATAAGACTCCTTGTTTATGTACAAAGTGTGTTTTAAATAATGTGCAGGTAAAGAGAAGAGCTCTAGTTCTGGTAATGACAGAGTAGTTTGTACTGGACTAACTCTCTTGCCAGTGACAGCTATAAATTATGAACCCTCTCTCCCTACCCCAAACTCTCTGAGGGAGTACTGGGGAGAACTCAAAAGCAAACAGATATTGGAAGAGACATGACCTTTCAAAGATGGGATGCAAATTAGGTGAATAGTACCTGTACAATTTCATCCTAAAGACACACCCCAGACATGCATGGAATAAGAGATAAAACACAACTAGAAAGCATCAGGGCCCAGAGGCGTGGCCTAGCAGCTAAAGTCCTCGCCTTGAACGCCCGGGATCCTATATGGGCGCCGGTTCTAATCTCTGCGGCCCCGCTTCCCATCCGGCTCCCTGCTTGTGGCCTGGGAAGGCAGTCAATGACAGCGCAAAGCTTTGGGACCCTGCACCCGTGTGGGAAACCCGGAAGAGGTTCCTGGTTCCCGGCTTTGGATCGGCGCAGCACCGGCCGTTGCGGCTCACTTGGGGAGCGAATCATTGGACAGAAGATCTTCCCCTCTGTCTCTCCTCTCTGTATATCTGACTGTGTAATAAAAATAAATAAGTCTTAAAAAAATAGAAAGCATCAGTTTTACTTCAACAAACAAGTTAAAGATTGGATTTTGGATTGCCAGAACAACTGAGGATTAAGCGTGTTGGCGGGTAGGAGTTGAGTGGAGGGTTATAGAAAGAAAGTTGGAGTCATGGAGAAAGGAGCACTTAGTTGCATAAAAATTCCTGTCAAATTCTTGGCTGAAGAATTCATGCTCTGAATCTATGAATGTGATGGGAGGAAGCCCAAAGAGAAAACAGTAGAATGTACACAGTATGCTAAGAAGCTGAATAGATATGTCAACAAACGGAGTCAGTGCTGGGGAAATAGAGTCTAATACTTACTTGGTTTTAGGTATTTATTTTTTCATCTCTGTCTCTGTATTTTCTCTTTATGGAAATCAAGGCATTAATCCTTAATTTAACAGCTTATATTGAGCCCTTTCATTCATAATGTAAGATCTTAAAAAAAATAACATTATTTAACACCACTGTCACCAATTGTGCTATTGAAATCATATTGTCCTCATAATATGCTGCTGTTACTTTTGCCAGAAGCCATCAATTATCTTCTGAAAACTACTAGTAAGAAAGAAGTTTGATATAATAGCATGTTTGCTATTTCAAGTATTTTTTATTTCCCCTTGCAGATCTAAATTTCCATCAGCCACCATTTTCTTCTATCTACAGAGCTGGAAATGAATTTTCTATTTCTGTGATCTGTGATTCTTTTCAATTGTTGAAAAATATTTTAGTGGTTATAGACTTTTGGTTGACAATTTACTTTTCTAAAATATTAAAAATGATTTTCTGAAAATAATAAAAGAAAGTGAACTGTAGAACAACATCATTTATGAACATAGATGCAGAAATACTGAACAAAATATTAGCTAATTAAATCTAGCAACACATCCAAAAGATCATTCACCCAAACTAAGTAGGATTTATTCCTGTTATTCAGGTACGATTCAACATATGCAAAGCAATAAATGTGATGCATACCATTAACAAAAATGAAGAACAAAGACCATATTATTATTTCACTATACTCAGAGAAGAGAAGGCATTAGTAAAATGTAACATAATTTCATAAAAATCAATAGTCTTTGCATACACAAGAAATTTATGGGTAAAAAAGAACTTACATGATCAGTCCTTTTCATTATTTTTATAAAGATTTAAATACCTTGGAATAAATTTAACCAAGGATGTAAGGGATCTCTATAATGGAAATTTAAAAAAAAATAAGAAAACAAATAGAAGACACTAAAAATTTTCATGAAAATCTTTCTCAATAAATTTGACAATAAGATGAAATGGTCAGATCCTTAGAATAACACAGGAAGATACATAAAAGCTGAATAGCCTTGAACATTAGGAAAAAAAAAAACCCTGATTTTTCTAATAAAAAGATTCTTCCCAAAGGATAACTTCAGACTTATAATGCTTTGCTGGAGAATTATACTAAACAACTAAGAAAGAAATAATAGCAACTTTGCATTTAAGAAGAAGTGGACAGAATACTACCTCATTATGATTCCATCATACTCTGATACTGGACAACTAAATGGCAAGCCATATACTTTTTCATATCCACAAATGAAAAAAATTTAATGGAGTATCAATAAATCAAATCCAGTAATACAAAAATTTACAAATTCGTACAACATAATGTTACTGAATCAAAACCAGCAATACATAAAAGGATAATACTGTATTACCTTAAGAATATATGCTAGCTGTTGAAATTATTTGAAATCTGAGTTATATTATTTGCTTAACTGAGGGAGAAAAACCATCTGATAAAATTCAGCACAATTCAAATATGTCAATAATGATTAATATGTCACCAGTAGTTCACCAAGAATTGATTAGTACTAAATAATCAACAAACATGGAATACTGGATCATTTTGCATTTCTCTATGCTACTAATAAATAGGTATAAATGTTTAAAATCCTATTGACAACACTTAAATTATTTTTTTAGATTTATCTATTTTTGTTGGAAAAGCAGACATATAGAGATAAGGAGATACAGAGAGAGGTCTTCCATCCTCTCATTCACTCTCTAAGTGGCCACAACAGCAGAAGCAGAGCACATCCAAAACTAGGTCCAGGAACCCCCTCAAGCTCTTCCACACAGTGCAAGGCCCCAAGGTTTTAGCCATCCTCTACTGCCTTCCTAGGCCACAAGCAGAAAGCTGGATGGGAATGGAGCAGCCAGGACACAAACCAGCACCCATATGGGATCCTGCTGTGTGCAAGGTTTAGCCATTAGGCTATTGCGCTGGGTCCAAACAAACCAAATTATTATAAATAATATTTTGGGCACAGTGCGGTAGCCTAGTGGCTAAAATCCTCAACTAAAATGTGTAGGGATCCCATATGGGTGCTGGTTTGTATCCCAGCTGCTGCACTTCTCTTCCAGCTCCCTGCTTGTGGAGTAGGAAAGCAGTCAAGGATGGCCCAAAGCCTTGGGACCCTGTAACCTGCTGACAGATCTGAAAGAGACTCCTGGCTTTGGATTGGCTCAGCTCTGGCCATTGTGGCCACTTAGGGAGCGAACCAGCGGATGGAAGATCTTTGCCTCTCCTTCTATCTGTAAGATCTGATTTTCCAATAAAAATAAAAACATTTGTAAAAATATATATTTTAAAAATTGGAAAACGGTTTAAAATCTTTACACTGAAAATTATAAAGCTTGAAAAAAGATTTTTTGAAGTTAAATAAATGGAGAGATAGAAAGTGTTGATAGATTTAATATTATGAGATGCTAATGTTTTCCAAGCTGATCAACAGAAATAACCAAATGCAACCAAAACCCATGCAGAATTTTGATAGATATTTAAGAGTCATATAGAGATGACCAAAGCTCAGGATAACGAAAACATTCTTGAAACAGAAAAGAGTTCTAGTAACACTGATTTCAAGTAACACAATAAATTTTCATAAGAATAATAGTGTGGATAAAAGCACAAATAGATAGACCTCCCCCCCACCAGAACTGATTTGCAACAAAGGGATTAATACAATAGAAAAACATGTGTATTTCAACAGATGATGAAAATCTGGTTAGTCAAATGGGAAAAATGAATTTTGGTCTTTATTTTACACACAAAAAATAAATTTGATTGGAGGGTGAATAAATACATCTAAAATAATAATGCTTCTCTAAGAAATAGGGAATAATCACTTCATGACTTTAGGACAAGTAAAGATTCCTTAGTATGAAACACATTGAAGTAAAATAAAAATTGACAAATTAGATTTAAATGACATAAAAAAATTTTTTCCACATAAAACATTCACGGGGCTGCCATTGGGACATAACAAAACAATCCTATCCCTCTAGCGCTGGCTCTCATATGTGGCCGATTTATGTCCCAACTACTCATCAAGCTTCCTGCTTATGGCCTGTAAAAGAAGTGAAAGATGGCCCAAGTCTTTAGGAACCCAGCACCCATGGGGGACACCTGGAAGAAGCTCTCTCCTGGCTTCAGATCTACTCAGCTCCAGCTATTGTGGTCATTTGGGAGTGAACCAGTGGGTGGAGATCCCCCTCTCTCCTTCCTTCTCTCTCTAACTCTGAATTTCAAGTAAAATGAATGAATGTTTTTTTTAAAAAAACTTTCATAACCAAATGAAAAGGCAAGCCTACAAACCAGGAGAAAATATTTTTATTACATATGAATGACAATATACTTGAATCAGGAATATACAAATAATTTCAATCACTTTTAAAAATGGGCAGAAGACTTGAACTAGTTTTTTACAAAAGATGATACATGAATGATCAAGACATTAAAATTAAAACTAGAATTTATTCAACTAGAATTGGAAAAAAATTTTAGGACTGCCTAATCAGGATGCTTTTATGTTATCAGTGGAAGTGCCAAGAGGTTTATACAATTTTGAACATTTTTTATAAGCTGCAGCACACAGACACAGATGTCCCAGGATCTGCACTTTCGTGTCTTTACCCACCCGTGAAAACTGATTCCAATGCAGAGACATGTAGAAGACAGTGACTTCAGCTTGGTCATTATAGTTTCAAATTAGAAATAACAAAAATTTTCATGAACAGAATATGTATAAACAAACAGCGAAGTAATGCTATTCAGTAGGAAAATGGGGTGAGCTACTGACTCACACAAACAATATAGATGAATCTCAAAGAAGTGGAAAGAAGTGATGGACCCAGCACGATGAATCAACGGCTAAATCTTCACCTCATAGGCACTGGGACCCCATATGGGTTCTGGTTCATGTCTGGGTTGCTCCACTTCAGACCCAGCTTGCTGCTTGTGGTCTAGGAAAGTAGCAGAGGATGACCCTAAGTCTTGAGATCCTGAACCCATATGTGGCAGACCCAGAGGAGGTTCCTGGCTCCTGGCTTCATATTAGCCCAGTTCTGGCTGTTGCAACCATTTGGGAAGTGGACCAGCGATGAAGGATCTTTCTCACTGTCTCTGTAAATTGGAACTGCCTTTCCAATAAAAAACAAACAGATCTTATTGGATCTGTATTGTAAAATAAACTAATTATTTAATTTAAAAAGTGAGATGAAACATGCAAGTGAATGGTACTTACAGAAATATTAGTAAGAGAAAGCTGAGATATAATAACAGCTGTCACTATAATGCAATGGATATTAAGATTAACAGGTAAGAAACAAATAGAACTTCCTGGGGCAATTAAATTGTTCTATATTTGAATTGCAGTAATGATTAAAAGATGTATGCTATTCTCCAGCTAAAATCTTTATAATTTTTGCATATAAATTAAAAGTGTTATTATAATAAAAAGATAAGCTGCAAACCAGGTGGAGATATTTGCAAAATACATACCATTATCTGTAAATTACTTGTGTTAAAACAATCTTACCAATCAACCAATTAAAAACAGGATCAGGGGCCCGGCGGCGTGGCCTAGCAGCTAAAGTCCTCGCCTTGAAAGCCCTGGGATCCCATATGGGCGCCAGTTCTAATCCCGGCAGCTCCACTTCCCATCCAGCTCCCTGCTTGTGGCCTGGGAAAGCAGTTGAGGACGGCCCAATGCATTGGGACCCTGCATTGGGAGACCCGGAAGAGGTTCCAGGTTCCTGGCTTCGGATCAGCGCAGCACCGGCCATTGCAGCTCACTTGGGGAGTGAATCATCGGACAGAAGATCTTCCTCTCTGTCTCTCCTCCTCTCTGTATATCTGACTTTGTAATAAAATATATAAATCTTTAAAAAAAAAACAGGATCAAAAATTAAGCAAAGGATACTGGCAGCTATATCACACAAATTGAAAATAAACTTATGAAAACATGCTCAACATTGTATAGCACAAGGGAATACCAGTTAGATAGACTGATATTCATTTAGTTATTAATATACAGTATTATCGGAATGACTAAACTCTGAAACACTGACAACACCAGAACCTGAAGATGAGGCAGGAGCAGGAACCCTCACTTGTTGCTGTTTGTAAAATAGTATAATAACTTTGGAAGACATGTAGTTTCCTATAATGTTAAATGTCAGTTTCTTTATCATTAAGTATATTTTCCATTACACAATTTTGTAGATACAGTGGTTCCTTCCCTTCAACTTTCTCCCTCCCCATTTTCCACCCCCAACGTTCCCCCCCATTTTAAAATAATATAGTCTTTCAGCAATAGTCACAAGTTCAATGTTCTGTTTAAGTGTATCAGAGCATTTGTAGGTACAGACAGTGGTAGAAGATCTAGTATCATATTATCAAGGTATGTTTAGCAGTTTGTTGGGAGGCCTCTTTTTGTTTGGGAGTAGAGGTGCATACTGCAACATATGCAGTTCATCTATGAGAATATGTGTGTATACATGTTTATCTACATAGAAGTTACTTAATGTATTTGCATGGATGTTGCTTTATATCAGAAGGAACATACAATATATGTGTTTGTGGGATTTGCTTATTTCACTGAGCATAATGTTCTCCAGTTGGGATAATTTTGTTGCAAGTGATATAATTTCATTCTTCTTAATGGTTGAGCAGTATCCCATGCAGTAGATGTACCACAGTTTCTTTATCCACTCCTCTTTTGATAGGTAGCTGGGTTGTTTCCATGCCTTTACTATTGTGGATTGTGGTGCTATAAGCACTCTCCTTAGTATTTACTCTTACTAAGTCGAACACTTATGCTCACACAGTGGCTTGCACACAAATATTTATAGTAGCTTTATTCCTAATTACCAAAACCTGGAAGCAGTGTAAATATTTTTAAATAGGTAAATGGACAAATGCATGCACTTAAATGTTAAACAAATAACTATACTATATCCTCTGTATAGTACTATAGGACTATACTACTATAATAATAGAGGAGAAAACAGTAGGCAGGGGAAAAAAAGAGGGAGAAAAGGGAGGGAAAGGGGCAATTCCTGTACCTACAAAATCATATCATGGGAAATAATAAACATTTAAAAAATAAAAAAGAACACCCAGATAAGGAAACACTATTTAGCAATCAGAGGACATGAGTTAGCAAGCTTTCAAAAACACAGAGCAAATTTAAATACACCTGCTAAGAATCCGGTTGAAATGGTTAACTGTATTTCATTTTAGAAAAATCAAAACCACAAAGTAACAAATTCAGTGGCTGCAAGCATTGAGGATTCAGAGAAAAGGGATAAATTGAGCACTGAAACTGTTCTACACCAATCAGGAATGGTCACTGCATAACTGTGTATGTGTCAAAAGGCATTTAAGTGTACAAACAGTAAACACTAAGGTGAACTATGAACTTTTCACAAGAAATTTGTATTTTTCATTTCCAACATTACCAAAAACTGGTATTCATTGCTGAAAATCAACTGCAATCTTGCTATTTGTTAATTGTCTTCTTTCATATTTGGGGATGTATGAACAAATCCTCATATATAGGGCCTTTCTCTCGGCACATTGAAAGAAATCAGCTGCCTGGCAAGGATGTGCAATTCTATGTTGGCTGATGTGATTATTCTGACTCATTTCAGAACTCTCATTTCTACTGCCATCACTGTGGCCCTGTCCCTCCTGCAGTAGTCATTACCCATAGCAATGAATCAAAGAGTCAACATCAACTATTTTGTATGTTGGACTCATAGTCTCAGGTCTTGAAAAGCCTTAAAAGCCATTTCTTGGCCTTAAAAGCCATTTCTCCTACTTTATAGTTGACAAAGCTGGTGTCTGGGCTCTTCTGGCTCTCCTATTAAGCTTCAAAACAGTGACACCAGTCTCTGAGAAGGCTTGTCAACACTCTCAGAAAAATCAGGTTGCACTTTGTGAACTGAACGAAATAGAAGGTGACCCTTCCTCTAGTCACTAATTCCATGGTACAAGCAACAATATTTTGGAATAATGTTTGAATGCTAGGAAACGTGCTGATGTTTTAATTGTCATGATCTCATTTAATCCTCACAATGACCTTGTGGTGGATTGTCCTCATCTTCTAGAAAAGGAAAATGGATTGTAGAGAAATTAGGCAAAGCTAACAAGAAGCACAGAAAGACTCTAACTTTTGCTTTTATTGCCTTAGCAATTGTTTCTAGCCAGCATGTCACTTAACAGACAAGCCAATTGAAGGACCACCTGAAACCAAGTCTCTACTTTTGCTTTGCTACTTTTATTAGCTAACTATATGAATGATCAGCTAACTTGCTCTGTGAATGAGCAAGTTACATCGGTGAACTTGTCATAATAGAGGTCTGGCCTGAAGGGAACAAAAAGCCTATTCTTTGAGTCTAATACTGGCAATGATCTTGAAATCATCAACAAATAAATATGCCCATGTCTACATGTTCCAAAAGACGTCTTTATATTCTATTTGGGGAGATGATGCATTTTCTTTCTTCAAACTGTTTGTCCTAGTTTTATTTATTTATTTAGAATATTTTCTCATTTATTATGGAAAATCTTTATTAGACAATCCATATTCCACAACTATGGAGTGGTACGTGACACAATGTAAGATGCTGCCAACAAGGCTACTGATTTCTGAACTTTCTCATATATAAGAGTATATTAATCCTGAGTGTTAGTTTTTCTTTATAAATTTGGGAAAGCTGTCTGATAGTGAAAGCAAAAATGAAGCCTTCACTTCCTCTATAAATATTTGTGCAGTGACCTCTGACTGTTGGCCAGCCTGCCTGCCAACACACCATTAGAAGTCTACCCTTTTACAGTCAACTACTATCATTTGATAACCTCTGGGGGTTAAGAGTGCAGATGTAAGATCTCAGCGATTCCTGATGGGAATACTTCATATTCCAAGTATGTTTTCCCTTGAAAATGACATCACCATAGGGATGCATTTTTCAAATAGTTTGGCCATCAGGTTGTGAAAGCTTCACTAGACATAGAAAGAAATATTCTGAATCTTGAACAAAATTTTTCACAGTAACGGAATGAAAAAAATAAACTTTCAGTTAATAAGGCTTATATGATCTTGAAAGACTGCATTATACAACTTTGTATCAAATTTTAATGTTATGAAAACAAATACAAAAAATTGCTTGAGAGAGTTTTTATATTCCAGATTGCAGGAAAAATTATTTGTGACAATTTAGGTGAACCCTAACTTCTACTTGAATAGCAGTCAAATTGCTACCCACTGTTTAAGACTTACATTCCCAACTTTCCTCCCACTTGCTATAACTTAATGATAGACTGTCACTCAGGCAGCTTTATAGCTATCTATTTTAAAACAATGAATTCCTCTTAAAAATTTATACTAGGAAGAATGTAGAAGTAATAGACTGGGTTATAAGAATACAAGAATGGATCACTATGATATAGCTCTAATAGAAAACATTTCTCAAAATCTAATTCCCAGCATTGTATGTATGTATGAGTAAGTAAGGACAGTCACTTGAACAAGGAAAATTCCAAAATAAAGTTTTCTAAAAAATGTGTACGGTTGGAAAAGATATGTTGAATATCTATTGAAGGTCTAATATATGCCATCTTCAGAGTTACATGCTTCCAGATAGAGATAAAAGGTATAATGGTAATCACAATAATAAGTAATAACAATAAAACATATCACATTTACTAAGTCATTGTTATGTGTCAGGTTCTATTACTAGCAATTTTACAGATGGTTTTATTTTTTATAACTATCCCACAAAAGGAAGGTACCATTATCTTCACTAGGCAGATAAAAAATTGAAGATCAAAGAGATGAAGAAACCAAGACAGAAATGAAGCCAGAATTCAAGTCAGTCACCCTAACTCTACAGTCTACATCCTCAACCACTGTTATACAAATTCATTCACACTCCTCAAGAGCTCACAACTTGGCAAGGAGACACATAAAATCAGAAATGATCTTGAAAATCTGCTGAAAGAAAATAGGCATACGAAAGAAGCTGGTGGGGGGTGGTTAGAGAGGATTTGAAGAACTGGTGCCAATTAGTATTCTCAGATGAATGAGATGAGGAGGGCTATTTCAGATAAAAGGAACATAGCCAATACAGATATGGATGGCTGAAATAGTGCGGAATGACAAAGCCACTGCAATGGATCAGTGGCTCTTGCAATGTGGGACTCATATAGATGAGAATCTGGGTAGAAATCGAAGAAGAAAGGCTCTCATATCCTATATCACAAAGTGAGATCTCTTTTTTTTTCTAAATTTCAAGAGCTTACAAAACACTGCAAACAGGATACTTACGTGACTTGACTTTTATTTTAGAAAAGTAACTCCAAGGAATATGTAGGATCAGATTTGTTGAGGCCAGAGCTATATGTAAGGGAACAATAGGATGTCATGCCACTATACAGGGAAGGGACATGAGACCCTAAACTTCACACGACAGTGAACATGACAGAAAGACCCATTTGAGAAATAATTTGTATCTGAGGATCAATGGAATGAGAGGCTTTGCACAAGTTCGGGTGTGAGAAGTCAAACTGAATGCTATGGTCACCAGCTTGAGTAACAAAGTAGATGGTGGTACTATCCATTTTCATAGAATGGAGAGCAAGCCAGGAATGAGATTCTTGAACTCTGCTTCTAAAATCATCTCTTTACTTGCTACTTGTCACTCTCCCTTTTCTTTCCTTGTGTTTTAATACCACTTTGTGATGTAATCATTTGAGTCTTCACTTTGTTATGTGATCATTTATACTTATCTTTCACACTATAGTGTGAGATCTTCAGCCAGTACATTGTAGACAATTTGCTTAGTATTCAACCAATTTTTGTTCAGTAACTGAATGAATAGCCCAAACACTTTTTTTCATGAATGCAGAAATGAGCATTCAAAGAAAATCCCTTCTGTGTCATGTTCTACCACTTTTTTTTCTGTTGTACCTTAAGAATTCTTGAGATAAAACATATGATCAAGGCATGCTACGGATTTGAAAGAAGCAATAAACTAGCAATACTACACTAGTCATTTATTTTCCTGAACCAAAATCCTCTATCCCTTTCAAATATTTCATATACCACATGATTCCTATATTGTTTATATTCCTACTTGCTCACCGCTGGATGTGGTTCCACACATTAGTGTTATTTTTAAAGTGTTAAATTCTCCTAATATAATCCATAAAGAATATAATGTGGTCACTACCTCAGAACATGTAAAGCACATAAAAGCAACCTATGAAATGTCAACATCTCACATGGGCACAAGTTTGCTTCTAGCTGTCACACTTCCGATCCAGCTCATTGCTAATTGTCCGGGAAAAGCAGCAGATGATGGTCTAAACACTGGGTCTCCTTTCACCCACTGAAGGATTTGGATAAAACTCCCAACTCCTGGTTTTGGCATGGTTCAGCTCAAGCTATTATAGCCATTTTGAGTGTGAACCAGAAGATAAAAGATCTGTGTGTGTGTGTGTGTGTGTGCATGTCTTTCTCTGTAACTCATTCAAATGTTTTTTAAAATTTTCTAAAAAAAAAAATTCCAATAATCATTATGTACTTTTACACACACACACACACACACAGAGTTATTGATTTACCCACAATGTACCCTTTCTATACTATGGTTTTCCTTTTTCTCCCATACATCCTCATCCATTTATCCATCTGGAATCATTTTCTTTTGCCTGAAGAGGTCCTCTGAGGATTTCCTGTAGGGAAGACCTACTGGTGATTAATATCCTTGGTTGTTGTTTTTATGAAAATATTTTTATTTTGCCTTCACCTTTGAAAGATATTTTTACTTTTCTTCCCATTTGGCCCTTTGAAAAGATCACTCCTCTTTTTACTGGATTCCATCATTTCCTTTGAGAAATTAGATGTAAATCATTTCTATTTCTTTTAATTTGGTTTTCACTTTTTCTGAATTTTGAAATTTTCTCTATATATTTCATTATAAAACTTAATAACCATGTACGTCTACATGATTCTCTATATGTTCATAATGCTTACTATTCCCTGAACGTCATGATTTGGAGGGTTACTGTTTTTTCTTCAAATTTGGAAAATGTTTAGTCATTATCTCTGACATTCTTTGTTTCTTCTCATTCTGGAATATCATTTATACACATATTTGAGTATTTCCCATTAGTCTTAAGCAATGTTTTCCCAGTATCTTTGCTTCCTGTGCTCCAATTTGGGTTTATTTTTATTGATCTAACTTTTAGTTCTCTAATTTCTTTCATCTGCTATGGTCAATCTGTTATTGAAGTCATTCAGCAAGTTTGTAATCTCAGATAAAATAATTTATGATTAGCACCTCTATTCTGAGCAGCCCTCTTCTCTCCGCAATTCCGAAGCACCTATTTGTCACAGTTTCTACAGCTCTATTATGTCTTTACAACAAAATGTGTGTAATTGAACATCTCTTTTCAGTTGTCACAACGGGAGAACTCTTTTGAGAGACCATTCTTCATGAGAGATCAGCATTGACATTGTACTAAATGTAGTCCTCAACACATACTTTCTGAATATCTTTCGATCAAGAAGAAATACATTTGACTGTGACTAATAGGAAACCTGACGACAGAAGCCAAATGAAACTATCTCTCACCTTGATAACCCTGAGTTAGGTAGTAACTAATACGATTTAAATAGCTCAGTGATGCCAATGTTGATGTCTTTGAAATTCCTAGGTTTTTCATGATCACATCCTTCTCTCAAGTTTATGAAGCACTACTAATTCAAAATATTGCCATATTCAAACAAGATTAAAGTAGAAACAAAGCACAGGAAATTTAATTACGTTTTCTTTTAATCAGAAAATTTGCAGAATGATATAACCAACACCAGTAATAAGAAATGGTGAGTGATTTACTATTTATTTAGGTAAGAATTAACCAGGTAGAAAATACACAAAGAAAAAGCAAATGTAAAGGAAAAAAATGAAAGAACATAGCAGATTTTATGAAGCAAGCAATAACTGAATTTCATACAAAATTAAGTATTATCTTACATATCAAGATATCCACCAAAATGATAGAATAGTCAATGTTCCCATAAAACATCAAGAATTCATATTATTTTACTTTTCTGTTCTAATATCCTCCATAGTTAATAATTCGATCATGATCAGAAATTGGTTACAGGAGCTCCAGGCACATCTCTACATGTCAAACTCCAGGGCTTATGGTAGAAATCATTTCTATCTTGGATCCCAAGGACCCGCAGCAAACTTTCAGTCAATGCAACACTAATTATCAGGGTAAAAACTGGTCATATTTGTGTCATATGATTAATATAAATGATGGGCCTACAGTCAACCCTTTTGGAGAGATATCACAATTAATATTTATCTTCAAGAATTTATATAAGATCTAGCCTTATGCTTGGGGACCAAAACACAATTTGAGTTTTCCATCCAGAAAGAATGGTAAGAATGCCTAACAAATTCTGTAGTATTTGCTATAGAGAGCCAGAGACAAGCAGAAAATTCAAATAATTAAGTAGGTTTGAAATGCAAAAGGTATGAGTAAAGTCAGTAGAAAATCAGGAACAGAATAGAGCCTTTCACATCAATGAACCGAATTTAAACTTCCTCTGATAGGCAATGGGGGAGGAGCTTTTGAACCATTTCCCTAGGAAAATGACACATTCAGATTTTCCTTTTTGAAATAATAATCCGGTTTTATTATAAAAAATGGATAGATGTTGTCAGTATTGAAATCAAAGGATATAAAAAAACACAAGGCTATGAGGTAATGATATATTTTCCTTTCATGGGACCTTTTTTTATTTGCATTTTTCACTGTTTTTTGATACAATTTAGTTGGTGGTGGTCTCTCCCCTCCCCCTCTCCCTCCACCAAATCTCTCCCCTCCTTTCTGTTCTCCCCTCTAGGTTCATAATGTGTGTCCTTTGTGATTCTTCCCAAAGTCCATCATGCTTCCACTGGAGTGTCTCCCAGCCATGTAGAAGAATAACTTTTCATTGTAGGTTAATTCTAGTATCCTGGGACCTAATGTAGGTACATTGAGGATTGGGCCTTTATTGTTTATGGGCCACACCAATAACAGTTATATGTGGACACTGACTATCTCAGGTAGTTATAAACAATCCACCTGTTGTGGATGGTTGATTAATGAATTACACCACAAGTTCTTGTTACATTAGGTACAAATAAGTATGAAGTAATACTGAATAACATAGAGTAAGATTTACATATGATATCTCTATCCCTTAATACTATGGTCTCTAGTTTGGCTCATTTGGCCACAAAGAAATGCATTTCAATTTTTCTAATCGCGGAGTAGTATTCTGTAGTGTAGATGAACCACAGTTTCTTTATCCAGTCCTCTGTTGATGGGCATTTAGGTTGCTTCCATGTTCTTGAGATTGTCGACTGTGCTGCAACAAACATTGTGGTGCATGTTGCTTTGTCGTATAACAGTCTTTCGAATATATTCCTAGAAGTGTTATTGCTGGGTCATATGGTAGGTGAATTTTTAATTGCCTAAGTGTTCTCCATGCTGACTTCCATAGTGGCTGCACTACCCTGCATTTCCACCAGCAGTGGAGTAGGGTTCCCTTTTCTCCGCAACCTCACCAGCAGTTGTTGTTGATATTTTTCTGTATATGGGTGATTCTTTCAGGCATTAGGTGGAACCTCAGTGTTGTTTTTAATTTCCCTTTCTTGCCAGAGAGCTTGAGCATGTTTTCATGTGTTTGTTAGCCATTTGAATTTGCTCCTTTGTAAACTGCCCATTTCCTGTTTGGTTTGTTTGTTTGTTTTGATGTTATTGTTGTTCTGGAGCTCTCTGTATATTCTGGAAATTAGCCCTTTGTCTTCTGTGTAGTGTGCAAAGATCTTCTCCCATTCTGTTGGTTTCTTACTTATTCTGTTGACTGTTTCTTTTGCTGTGCAGAAACTTCTTGGCTTAATGTAGTCCCATTTGTTTATTTTGGTCTTGACTTCTTTTGCATTTTGTGTTTTTTCTAAAAAGTTTTTGCCCACTCCTGTGTCTTCCAGAGTATGTCCAACTTTTTCTTCCAAACGTTTGATGGTCTCTGGGTGTACGTTTAGATCTTTAATCTATTTAGATTTGGTCTTTCTGTGTGGTGAAAGGTGTGGGTCTTGTTTCTTATTTCTACATGCTGTTAGCCAGTTGTCCCAACAGCATCTATTGATGAGACCTTCCTTTTTTCCCGGATTGTTTTGTTTGCATAATTTTTTTTCCAGCTCTGTGAAGTATGTTCTTAGTATTTTAATTGAAATCACATTGAATGTATATATTGCTTTTGGTAATATGGCCATTTTTTGTTTTAAACATATTTTTATTGCATTTCATTTTTTAAATTAATTACATTGCATTATGTGATACATTTTTTATGCACTGGGATTCCCCCCCTCCCCACACCCTCCCCCCACGGAGGACTGCTCCACCTTATTGCATTTCCATAGTTCAAATTCAGTTGACATTCTTTCATTGGAGGTATTTACCAAGCATAGAGTCCAGCATCTTATTGTTCTGGTAAGTTCAATGGTTTCTTGGTGAGACCATCTCTGGTCTGAAGGTAGAGCCGGCAGAGTATCATCCCAATCAATTAAAAGCCCCAACATAATATTTCCAACCATTTACAACATTGTGGCATTAATTAACATGGTACTGATTAACCAATATGTTAATAGGAAAATGCAGGTTCTCAACCACAACCTGCGACCTCTTCATAGACATTTCAATTTTGGCTTATATTCAACCATGTTCTATGCACCTTAAAATGGCCTAGATTGCTATTCAGCTGTCTCATGCCTATTTTAATTTTAGCCTTTAGCAGTTTATAGCATTGAAGCATGTTTTCGCTGAACCTGGCTGTTTTTCAGGTGGTCTAACGCTATAATTCTAACAGGATATATGTCAACAGTTTAGGTGAGCTTGTTTAGGAGGGATGTGCAGAGAAATCCTCCATACCCCAGTGAGGAGTAACTAATCTTTGTGTCCCACCCAGTGAGTTATAAGTGCATCCCCGCTGACCGTTTCCTGTCTGTTTCTAAGCTTTCCTTGTTGTTCTCTATCTATTCTAGTTTTGTTTGTTTGTTTGTTTTGAGGGGTTTCTGGAGCGCTCCTGATGGTTATTACGAGAGGGGGTGGGGACCCAAAATTGGAAGCAGACAAGGACCAGAGAGAGCTCCTCTCCCTAGTCCTGAAGGAAGTTTACTGTTCTTCTGTCTGCGGACCGCTCAGGGATCCTGGTTGTTGTTCTGATGACCTTGGATTCTGCAAGGCAGGATTTGGGCTTCTTCCATCCCATGTGGTAGATCCAAGTGGGGGTGGGTGACCTCAGAGTTCTTGGGCTCCGAAGGCACTCCAATTCCCCATGGTCTCCTTGGCAGTAGGGATGTAGTCCTTGGTGCTCATACTGATAGTCCTTGGTGAGGATCTAGGAGTCTTCAGGGTTGGGATAAAAGCCTCTCCTGTCCACCTGCTCCACTCTGGGGTCCCCTCCCTGCTCTATGCGTATGACCTCCTGTTAAGAGATTGTTAGGATTACTCCTGATTCCCCCATATGCCTTTGTAGTTTTGCTATTGTCTAATGCTAAATCGAGTCCGTTGTCTATGAATTACCAGTTATGATCCTGATAGGTTATATTTCCCATCTTCCTCACACCTTCTAGGGTGGTGTGAGATTTCTCTGTTCTCCCTCCCCATTTCCAAGTATCATGGGGCCTTACAAGTACATTAGGTTTTACAATTCTTTGATGTAGATCATATGCAATCTGCCTCATATCATTGGTTACTTCACAATATCTTATTGCATGAGATACAGGCTGTTTGGGGTTGAGATAAAATTACTGTTTTTTGGATTGACATCATTTCATAACAGCCACATCGATCACAATAACAACAACAACAACATCAACAACAAATTGTAGCACCCTGCTAAAACAATGTGCCACTGAGTAAGCAACACATGCTTAACTAAAAGGAAACAAGGAAGTCTTTTGGGAAAGATGCCGTCGTATACTTCATGAGCACTTGATGAATTCTACTAGAGAAAAGAGATTATTTGGAAGCAAACAAACTGACATAAAAACATCAAAACATATAAGATACAGCCAAAAGAGCAAACAGACAATCACAGGGAAAAAAAAACCAGTATGGATTGGACTGTTGGAGTTACACTTTCCATGTTGGCTTCCTTATACGATAGAGAATATAGGGTATTTGATTAACTGATTTTGTGTATGGATTTTTTGGGCTCTATTTGGTTAATTTCTACCCTTATTTTGATAATTTCAAATTTTGTGTTATTTTGAGGATTGTTTTGTTGTTGATTTTCTAAATCCTTCAGGCATACACTGAACTCATATATCTGTTGTTGCTCCTGTTTCTTGACATAGGCTCCAACTGCAATACATATACCTTTTAAAATTACCTGGCCAGTATTCCATAAATTTTCGCATGTTGTGCTTGAGTCTTCATTGGTTTCAAGGAATTTTTCAATTTCTTCTTTAACTTCCTCTCTGGCCCACTGTCCATTTAAGAACATGTTGTTTATCTTTCAGTATTTCCTGTGTTGTTTTGATTTGTTGATTTCCAATTTCATTCCATGATGGTCCAAAAAGAGGCATGGTATGATTTCTATTTTCTTGAATTCAGTAATACTTGTTTTGTGCCCTATCATGTGGTCAATCCTGGAGAAGGTGCCATGCACAGCCAGTAAAAAAATGTGTATTCTGTGTCCTTGGGATGGAAGGTTCTATATATATATTGACTAGGTTCATTTGTTCTATTGTCTGTGTGAGTTCTGTTGTTTCTTTGCTGAGTTTCTGTTTTGTTGATCTATCTAGGGTTTTTTTTTTTAAAGATTTATTTATTTTCATTACAAAGTCAGATATACAGAGAGGAGAGACAGAGGGGAAGATCTTCCATCCGATGATTCACTCCCCAAGTGAGCCGCAAGGGCCGATGCTGTGCCGATCCGGAGCCGAACCTGGAACCTCTTCCAGGTCTCCCACATGGGTGCAGGGTCCCAAAGCTTTGCGCTGTCCTTGACTGGTTTGTCAGGCCACAAGCAGGGAGCCGGATGGGAAGTGGAGCTGCCGGGATTAGAACCGGTGTCCATATGGGATCCCGGGGCGTGCTCAAGGCGAGGTCTTTAGCTGCTAGGCCATGCCACTGGGCCCAATCTATCTAGGGGTGTTAATGGTGTGTTAAAGTCCTCTGCAATGATTGTTGGCATCAGTGTCTCCTCTCAGATAAGTGATTCATATAGCTGAGTGCTCTTGTTTTGGTGTGTAAACATTTATTATTGTTATTTCTACTTGGTGGATGGCTCCCTTTATTATTATGAAGTGTCCGTTTTTGTCCTTCTTGATAGCTCTTATGATGAAGTCTATGTCATCTGAGACTAGAACAGCTACACCTGTTCTTTTTTCCTTTGCATTCACACGAAGTATCTTTTTCCATCCTCTCACTTTCAGCTTCTTTGATCTTTGCTGATTAGCTGTGTCTCCTGTTGGCAGCAGATAGTTGGGTCTTGCTTTTTGATCCATTCTACTACTAATCTGTACCTTTTGGTTGAGGAGTTTAGGCCATTTGTGTTTATTGACAGGTTGTGATTTAGCCCTGTCATGATTGCGTATGTGTGTGTGTTGATGTCTGTCTAGTATTTCCTTTTATGTGTTTTAGTGTGAAGATCTTCCCCTTTGCCATCTTTGATTCCGGTCCATTTCTTTTCTTTCTGACTTCAGTGTATTACATAGGAGCATTTCTAGGGCTGGTTTGGTATAGACAAATTCTTTAAGCTTCTCTATACTGTGGAAGTACCTAACATTGTTTTCAAATACAAATGAAAGCTTTTCTGGGCATAGCATCCTTGGTTGACAGTTAAGCTGCTTTAAGGTCTGAAAGATGTTACCCCATTCCCATCTCACTTGAAGAATCTCTTCTGAGAAGTGAGTGGTGATTCTGATTGGTTTTCCTCTAAATGTTTTTGTGCCTTTTTTCTTGCTTGTTTCAATATCCTTTCTTTGTATTCCTTTGAGGATAGATTGATTACAATGTGTCTGAGTGAGGTTCTTTTGGGGTCCAATCTGCTTGGTGTTCTCACTCCTTCTTGGATTTGGCTTGCTTTTATGTTTCCCAAGTTTGGGAATTTTTCCTTTACAATTTCATTGAACACCTCCTGTAATCCTGTTTCTCTTTCCACACCTTCTGAAATTCCTATAATTCTGATATTTGACTTTTTGATTGTTTCATTTATTTCTTGTATAGATTTCTTAATTTTGATCAGATTTTGTTCCAGGTATTTCATTTATTGTGTATTCTGGACTCGGATATCCTCTAAGTCTGAAATTCTTTCCTTTGCATGTTTGTTCTACTTGTTAAGCTTTCCACTGTGTTTTTCAGTTGTGAAATTTCATGTTGGACCTGTTTAATTTCATGTGATGATGTTATTTTTTAATTTCTTGAGCTCTTCCCAGTGATTCTCACTGTCCATGATGAATTTTATGATTTTTTAATGTTCCTTATCTGGTAGCTCCTCATTGTCTTCATCTCGCAACTCAGAGATTCAGAAAGGTTTTTGGTTGTTTTGCGGGGAAGTGCTGGTTCTTTCCTCTGAATAATTACTTTTTCTGATGCTTCTCCCCATTGAATTGTGGTTTCTTATCATTTTGGAATTTTGGTCTCTGACTTGCTTGTCCACAGGCTCTGATCTCAGTCCAGCTACCATCACATGGTGTGTAGACAGCACCAGATTATCCTTGCTCTATGGGGTATGGCAAGTGACGGTGGGGGGTTGGTTAGCTTTATTTACCCTTGGATTTGTACCTCTGTCGTTGGGTTCCCCTGCGGTCTGTTGGCTATGGCACTGACCCAAGTGCACCTTCAGGGGACGAGTCCAGTAGGGAAACTTTGTAGCCTGGGGACCCCTTTCTCTGTTCTGATGAGATCTAGGCTCCCTTCCTCACAGCTCAGGCCTGAGTGCCCTTGGGTGGGAGTAGGCTCGGGGTACTCTCCACTCAGCTCTAACCTGTGCATTTCACTTGCCAACTGCTCCTTCCCCAAAGGAATTCCCTTCCCTGGCCGCCGGCTCTCAGAACCGCTTGGCTGCCATCTCTGCCTGGGTCACCCCTGTGTTGACATTTGCCTTTGGTCTCGTTGGTCACTCCACTGAGGGCTCTGATGGGGCTGCCAGGTAAGTTCAGGGCACTCTACACGGCTCCAATTCATGCGTTTCATTTCTGCACTGCTCCTTCCCCAAAGGCTTTCCCTTTTCTGGGAGTGGGCTCTCAGGACCACTGTGGCTGCCACTTCTGCCAGGGTTACCCCTTTGTTGATGTTCACCACTGCCACTAAGGCCTCCGGCGCCTGCTGAGAGCTCTGATGGGGCCGCAGGGCAGTTCTAAAGGTCCTTCTATCTCGGGGTCGCCTCTGTGGTCTTAGTTGCCACAGCTGCTGAGGCCTCCTCTGGGGCCACCACTACAGTCATGTTCGCCACCCCCACTGAGGTCTCTAGCCTCAAGACCACCCTCTCATGGTCTTGATCGTGCCGCTGCTGGTGGTTCTGCTAGGGTTGCCTGGAAGTTCTAAAGGTCTTTCTAACTCCCTCTGTCTCCTCTGGGTTTGCTGAGGCTCCCACTGGCTCTTTCCTTCCTGGATTCATGACTCAGCAAGTTTCGAGTTCTCTAGTGGTATCTACCTCTGGCAGCTCTGGGTGCGGGTCACTGTCTAGAGGGGCTTTTCCTTCTCTTTTTTCTAGGTTGCTTTTTTGAATTGTGTGAGTACTCTTGGTTGCGTAGGATCTAGGGAGCTTCAGACACCTTTCCCTGCAATTCTACACTTCCTGCTCTCTCCTCTGCTTAATTCTGTCCCTCCCTCTCTGCACTCTCACCTACACCCACCTTCTGTGGTCAGCCATCTTAACTCTCCTCTCCATGGGACTTTTGCAAGTAAAAAGAGCTAACATTTATCTGAATTAACTCATGCAATCTTTACAACAATGTGATGAATAAAGCAATATTTATGGAGGTTAAAATGTGACAGTAGAGTGGATGGTTGAGGCAAAAGTTCAGATACCCCTCAGATGAATCTCAGCTCTGTTTTTAGTGCTATCTTGTTAAAATTCACCATGGAAGCAGTGAATAAGTATGTGATGCTTAAATAGTTGGGTCCTTACCATTGAATAGCAACTTGGATTGAGTTCTTGGCTCCTGACTTGGATCTGGCCAGTTCTGGCTGTTGTAGGCATTTGAAGAGTGAATAAGTGGATGGGAACTATCTTTCTAGCGTTTTTTTATAGCTATGTGAGAAAAGAAAAGAGAAGAGAAGAGAAGAAAAGAAAAAAGAAAAAAGGAAAGGAAAAGAAAAGAAAAGAAAGAAAAGAAAAAAGAAGCAGTGCTGACATTAGAACCTAAGAAATCAGTGAGCAAAATTTGTGGTCTAAGCACTATGCTATAACACTTAAGAGTGTTGGCATTAAAATAACCCTCTGATAAGCTTTGGATAATACTTGATTTTAAACCAATGATTTTTGCACATGGTTGAGTAGAGAAGGTTCTGGGTTCAAATCCTGGTTCTGATGTTCACTAGCCATAGCCTCCAAGGCTGTTGCTTTTCCCTAGATAAGATAAGCAAACATCTCTAAATTTGATAGTGGGAAAATTAAATTAAATTAGGAAATACTTATAAAGATTTCAGGACATGGAAGATCCTCAAAATTCATCAACTAATTTCTCAGTCTTTGCCACATAATATCCAAGATTCCCTGCTATTCTAAACATCACACATGAAGTTTGATTGCTTTTGTAGAAACTGAGGGCTAGTGCTAAACCTGAGGTCCTTTGCCCTGAGATGCTTGAGTTTAAGAGGAAAACAATCACCATTTGCATTTTTCCCAACCTCTTGCTGATATTGAGCTGCATCAATTGTGGTCATAATCACAAAATATAAGTGGCATTAGAAGTATCTGTGCCTCTGGCCAGCATCAAATGTTAGATATTTTCATATCACATTCAGTTACTGCAGACATCTTGACTGTCACTCTCATCACTGCTTGATATCAGTTATTGAATACTCAATAAATTTTGGTACGTAATAAACACACACATGTATACAGGTATGTTTTAATATTATTTCTTTAAGTTTATTTTAAATGCAGAGTTAGAGAAAGAAAAGGAGAGAAAGGAGAGAGAGGGAGAGAAAGAAACAAAGGGATATTCCATCCACTGGTTCACTCCACAGATGACAACAGCTTGGGCTGAGCCACATCAAAGCCAGGAGTCAGTAGCTTCATATAGGTCTCCAACATGGATGGCAAGGGCCTATGCACTTAAACCATCTTCCTTTGCTTTTCCCAGGCCATTTGCAAGGGACTAGTTGAGAAGTGGAGCATTTGCAACATGACTTGGTGACCCTATGGGACACTAGCATGGCAGAAGCTTTAGCTTCTACATCACAATCTAGCACATCTTATTTTTCCTCTTTTTGACCTATCATAAATTGTTAAAATATTCTGATACCTCATTTCCAACAAATTGTTTTCCTTTGTAATCATTATATCTATATTTATATCTCTATCTATCTCTATCTATCTAGCTATCATATGTTCTATAACCAAAATCATTCATTTGAGAAGCCCAAATGAGTCCACATCATTGGGCCTGGTGCGGTAGCCTAGTGGCTAAAGTCCTCGCCTTGAATGTGCTGAGATTATATATGGGCAGCTCCACTTCCCAACCAGCTCCCTATTTGTGGCATGAGAAAGCAGTCGAGGACAGCCCAAAGCCTTGGGACCCTGCACTCACGTAGGAGACCTGGAGGAAGTTCCTGGCTTTGGATTGGAGCAACACTGGATGTTGAGGTCACTTGGAGAGTAAACCATCAGACGGAAGATCTTCCTCTCTGTCTCTCCTCCTCTCTGTGTATCTGACTTTGCAATAAAAATAAAAATAAATCTTAAAAAAAAGAGTCCATGTCACAAAATTAGTCTTTCTACTAGCACAACTCGGGCTGTGGTGGTGTGGCAGCATGAATCCCCTCAGTAAAGTGCACCCGGAATGTCAGGAAAAGAAACCCAGCATTCTCCTGCATGTGACCCTCAGGAGAGCTGGGGCAGGATGCAGATGACCCAGGCCTGGCAGCTCTGGAGACTTTTTCCTGAGCATTCTTGTAAAACAGCAACCACATTGCCACATGTGCCTGGAATTTGACTTCCAGGCCAAGTGTCAGCTTTTCCATGCTAAGCCTCCTTCAAGTTTTGGCCCAGATTCTGCTGTCAAGACCTGGCCTTTTCAATACCTCGACCACCTGCCAGAGAGAACAGATTCATGGAATTTTGGCTCCCACTTCAGAGACGCGTCCTCAGCCACAAGCTTCCACCTGCAGCCTCAGGAGGCCTGGACTGTAAGGTGCCTGGGGATACAACTGGCAATGACCCTGGCACAGTCAGGGCAGTGTGTCCTTCTCTTTTGTGTCAGGAGCCATTACAAAATGGGCTGATTTCCTCCTCTCCCCAATAAAGAGGCACTTTCTTTACAAAGACTCTTTTCTCCAATCTTTTTCTCCCTTGATTTTTTTTTTTTTTTTTTTTTTTTTGGTAATCCAACAGCATATTCATCACAGGAAGTGGTCGGGAGAAAGGCTTATCCAATGGAGAAGATTGCTATAAATAGGAATCCTTGCGGTGACTCTGAAATAAACAGGTTGTCAATGCTCACAGGCAGTGGCAGAGCTACAGTTCAAGAGTTGATGAGAATGTTCTCCTTGTACAATGGAATCTATTTCCTTCAAAATGACTCCATATCGAGCAGAAAAATGAACCTTATCACAAATTATGGAGAAACTCTTGCATCATCTCCAGTGAATGAAGGAAGAGGGCCAACCTTCCAGAGACGGTGGTCTAAGTAGCATGTACCACAGTAGTAAGAAGTGCTTAGGACAAATTCTCTTCCCTCAGTTTTGAAAACATGACCTGACAATGTATCCTCACAAAACACATACACATGAGCTTCAAAAAGTTCATGGAACAAAGGTATTGAAAGAAAATACAAACTTCCACTGATGTTTTGAAGCTCTGTCTTGTGTGTACAATGTCTATATTCCCATCACATATATTTATATATTACTAAAACTTTCAATGTTTCCAAGAGAGGAGCACATAAAATTGGTTAGTACCATGTAAATGATGCCTCTGAATTACGTTACAACAAGCTACAAATAGAATACAATAGAATGATTAGATCCTATAAGGAGACCTAGGGCCTATGCATCATATGGGTAAAAGAGAAGCAGAGCTCAAAAGGAGATCAGCCAGTTTTTTAAAAAAAAAAAAATCTGGATGTAGAAGCAGTCAGTGGAGATAAAGGAGAAATTCCCTTGTCTTAGAATTGTGTTGGGTACACAGCAAGAAATCAATAAACTTTAATTAAATGAACCAATGATAGTACTTTTATACTCATACTCATACTCATGATCACATGCAACCTTCAATGAAGTATTGGCTAAAGACATAGAATCAACTCAGCTATTCACCAACTGGTAACTGAATAAAGCAAATGTATATGCATACACCGTGAAATATAACTCAGCCATAAAAATACTGAAATCCTGTCTTTTCAACAAAACAGATTCAACTAGAAATAATTATGCTTAGTGAAATAAGCCAGGACCCAGCACAATAGCCTAGTGGCTAAATCCTTTCCTGGCATTTGTTGGGATCCCATATGAGTGCCAGTTTGTGTCCTGGCTGCTCCACTTCTCATCCAGCTGCTTTCCTGTAGCTGGGAAAACAGTAGAGGATGGCCCAATAGGACCCTGCACCCATGTGGGAGATGCAGAAGAGGCTCCTGGCTCCTACCTTTGGGTTGGTTCAGTGCCAGCCGCTGCAGTCACTTGGGGAGTGGACCAGTAGGCAGAATATCTTTCTGTATTGCCTTCTCTGTACATCTGCTTTAGCAATCAAGGAAGGGAGGAAGGGAGGAAGGGAGGAAGGAAGGAAGGAAAGAAAAAGAAAGAAAGAAAGGAAGGAAGGAAGGAAGGAAGGAAGGAAGGAAGGAAGGAAGGAAGGAAGGAAGGAAGAAAGAAAGAAAGAAAGAAAGAAAGAAAGAAAGAAAGAAAGAAAGAAAAGAAAAGAAAAGAGAAAAGAAAAGAGAAAAGAAAAGAAAAGAAAAGAGAAAAGAAAAGAAAAGAAAAGAAAAGGAGGAAGGAAACCACAGAATACAAAAACAATCTAAATGAATGAAATTGAAATTTTGAAATTTAATTACGGTTTACATCCTCTATACTCTTAAGGAACATGGGTTTTGTTCTGCTTGCTATGTATTATGTGATGGAATGTTAAGTCTATGATTGTGAAGTGAAGCTAAGAATATCTGTTGAAATTTTTTAAAGAAAGAAAGAGGAAGGAAGGGGAGAGTAAAAAGGAAAAAATTGAAATCCCTAGAACTGATCATTTCAAAACTTTTATGATCTGTGAATTACTAAGGAAACATCCATACATAGATTTATTTTAACAACTTCCCAGGACAAAGGAGTACAATTTAAAGGTGTTTTGGGGGTAGTAATACAGCTTAAAAGTATGGAAGGTGGGAATAATGGAGATGAAACAGAAATAATGTTTACAGTAACATGAAGTAATATTTTCATTGCTAACAGGTAAACTTGTAAATTGTAAAACAATTGTAAGCTATGTCTCTTCCTATTTGCTTACAATCATTTGTCTCAATAATTAAATCTGTCCATCAACATGGCAAGTGAGAAAGATTTAAAATAATGTACTGAAATGCCTAGAACTGTGGCCTAGTGGCTAAAGTCTTCAACTTCAATGCGCTGGGATCCCATATGGCGCCGGTTCTAATCCTGGCAACCCCAATTCCCATCCAGCTCCCTGCTTGAGGTCTGGGAAAGCAGTCGAGGACGGCCCAAAGCCTTGGGACCCTGCACCTATGTGGATTAACTTCATACCTTTTAAATAAAAAATGCCTTGACAATTAGAAGAACTGCCAACGCAACTGTAAATAGTGCAAAGGTCTAAGAAATGCAGTAGATCTATCTGTTTATATCGGATTCCCTTTGTTGAGAACCAGACAAAAGCAGTCCCTGTCAAACATTTTTGATAGTTCTACAAGTTGAAAATATGTTATAGGTTTCTCTTTCCATTCCAGCTTTTGTTGTAAAAATAAAACAGCAGTAAAAATTGAAGAACAAGGGCTCTCTGACCATGGTGTTCAATGTCCAGTCAATTATATTGCATATAACTCTCTAAAATACATTTCACAGTGCTTAATGCTAACTTAAAATTATTTCACATAGTATTTTACCTGCTATTGTCACTTTCCAAGATTTATGGATAATCTAATGAATTCTTACTAGATGCTTTAATAGATTTAAAGGAGACTGTTTTTTCAGTAGGTTCTTCTAGACCAGTAATACCATTTTCAAAATTTCATTCCTATTACAGATTTTATGAACATATTTTATATTTTATGAACATATATTTATATATATAAATCATTATATACATGCAGATATCATATTGCTATATATACATATATACATATATATACATATATATATATATAATACAAAGTGACAATATATCATTTACTTCAGGGACAACCTTGTCACACAATTTAAGTAGTTTCACAATTTAATGAAGTTTAACGAAGAAAAAGTGGTTCACACCTCACGTGATCTGTTATAATATAGGTAATATGATAATATTTTTCTTAGAGTATTTAGCTTTAATATAGGTTTAGATGTTTAAAATTGAGAATTTATCATTAATTGTTCCAATATTCAGGTGTGGAAAAGTCTGGTTATATTCTTCTATTGAAAAAAAAACTCAACCATATTGAAATAAAATGTTTTGCTAGGAATCTAACAAATGTTCAACATCAAATTTGGAAATAATTTTTCCAATTCACTGGGAGTAAGCTCACTGAAAACTTACATTGTCATTTATGTGTTCTTAGTGTTCCAATGAGAAATATTAGTAATATGATAAGGAAAATTATTTGGCTACGGAATGTGCCAGGATTGACGTATGAGCTTCAGCTACTGGACAATCACTCCTCAATTTTCTGGGTAGAACACCAAATGCAAAGTTATTCTGACAGGTTCCAGAGAACAAGGAAGGAAGAAATTGGCATTTTCATTCCAGTGATGGATCTGTTTTTATCATCCTATTCTTTATAATCTAAAAGGCCTTACTGCTAAAAATAAAATTCTCCTTTTTTATTTTGGCATGGAAAGCAATCAGGAGAAATTCCAGCTGTTACTAGCCATTTGAAGAGAAGCTGCAAGTAATTGTCAATGATGTATTTAATGCAAAGGCTTTAAGTAAATCAAGCATAATTTTTCTCCTTTTCTTGGCCCCTGGCTCAGTTATTAGGGGCCTTTCAGAATAGAATGTGGAATGGAAAGATCTACAGGGGCACAAGGACAGCACAGAGTTTTCTACAAGCAGAGCAGAAGACTAGACACAGAATCCACCACTTCGACAGTTACCACTTAAATTTAGAACCCTTGTATAAGTCATTTCAGTTTTCTGAAATATGGTATTTCATCTGTAAAATGAAAGCATGATATTAGAGTAACTTTAAGGTACACTGTCTCTAAAACACTGTTATTTATTTTTTTTTCAATGTCTTTGATGTGAAGGACAAAGAGGCAGTAATGGAATCAGTCTGAATGCTTTTACAGTAATTCCTATGCATGATTTCCATCTCCTGATACATGCCACAAAATAGAGTGAACTGAAAACTTCAGGCTGGGATATTGGTTCAAATCAGGAGCTCACAGTACTCCTTTGAGAAGAGGTAAATATAAAACATAGTAGTATTGCTATCATTAGACCAATTGTGACAACAATCACACAGGATTATGAAAGTCTTTGACAATAAGCATTTTTGTAACACATTTCGAGGTGGGAATTTAACAGAGTAGATGCTACTTAGGTCCTCCTCATCCTGTAGGGGAGTATCTGAGTTCAAGTCCAGGCTCTGCCCCAGCTTCCTGCTAGGGCACACCCTGGGAGGCAACAGATGACAGTCCAAGTGGCTGGATATATGCCAACCATGTGGAAGACCCAGATTGGGCTTTGGACTGTCTCAGCTCTGGCAGGCCTCAAATGGAAAACCAGGTAATTACTTCTATTATTACTCTTTATAACATGTTTAATTGACTTGTGTATTTCCCAGTCTAAATTTTAAAAGAATAGCTCAAATTTTCTCTTTTTAAAATGAACACTGAAATCACATTGCTTTTTAGATATGTGGTCCTCAATTGCTTCCTGGCATTTGTCTGCCTCCACTGAGTTCTCAGCACTACCACATCTCGTAAAACGCAACAACTTGTTTAAGGAAACAGCCAAGCAGTAATGAAGGTTCTTTTTTTGACTGCAGAATAGTCATCAAACAGCCGACCTAGCATTTTGGTTCCCTCAGAATTTAAGGGAAAAATGAAGAAAATGAGCATTATTGTTTGCACTGAGCATACTGCAGCTTTAAGCATGTCGTGATTTTGTTATGTCTGAGAAACAGCTAATACCTAATGGATTTCGCTGGAAAAACCAATACTGTAGCAAAACAGATTCATCTGAAACTACAAAGGAACTGAAAAACCAAGAAACAGCCCTTCTGGTTGAGAAGTACAGATGCCTTTGCTTTTTCATTGGCATGGCCAATGGTTTTTGCCATGAGACATTTCATTTTCAAGAAACAGCTGTCTAGTTTGGACCTGTCATTTCTGTGACTATGATTAGTTAGAGATGTTAGAAACACCAAAGTTATTCAAGCACATGGAGGTCCTCCCTCCCACCCCAACTGTAAGCACTGGAGCAGGGGAATTACTTAATAAAAACTAAGATAGTAATTTTCCTTCTACAAGTGATTGTCTTGATATTTTCCTTTTCTGAATGAAAGCAAACTATAATTAGTAACTATTTTTACACATATCATTAATTTCCATGTACCTGGGGAGTTTCCATGTTAACTCCTTATTGGTCACCGTAATGAAGAACAAATGTGTTACAATAAACGGCCTTCGTGGTTTGCAGACAGTAAACCCTTCATGTATATTTTATTTTGGCTTTATAAAGCTGATGTATATTTTGTGTAATGCCGTGTTTTATCCTATTTGGCTGATGGTGACAGTATCTTTATCCTAATCTGATGAATTGTTACACAGGGTTAGGGTAAGTGGCACAGTCCCAACCATCCAACCAAACTACTTATACTAACTGCCATAATTTCACAACAAATATGACAGTTGCCATCTATACAGGTAGATAAATACTATTACTGCATCCAATTGTTTCACCTGTAAATAACTATTTTCCCTGAGGAAAGGTACCATAGCTTTTATTTCTTACATCACTGTTATTTATATCCAGATTTTAATGAGAACATGGTAAAGCATCAATTACTTCCCCTTGATCATCTGATTTAACTGCATGTAAGAAATGTTGCTGTAGGGCCCAGCAGCGTGGCCTAGCAGCTAAAGTCCTCGCCTTGAACACGCCGGGATCCTATATGGACACCAGTTCTAATCCCGGCAGCTCCACTTCCCATCCAGCTCCCTGCTTGTGGCCTGGGAAGGCAGTAAAGGGGACCCTGCACCCGCGTGGGAGACCTGGAAGAGGTTCCAGTTTCCTGGCTTTGGATCGGCGCAGCACCGGCCGTTGCGCTTAGTTGGGGAGTGAATCATCAGAGAGAAGATCTTCCTCTCTGTCTCTCCTCTCTGTATATCTGACTTTGTAAAAAAAATAAATAAAAATCTTAAAAAAAAAAAAAGAAATGTTGCTGTAGAAACAACTTGTGTGTGTGTGTGTGTGTGTGTGTGTTGGGGGTGGCTCTCAGGGACTAAAATATTAAGTTTAATCAAAAATGGCTACACATCATTTATCAAAAAGAATGTGTTTAAAATATGAAAGCAAGCCTCCCCATTCCAAAAAGGCATAGATCAACATAGCTGAATGGTGACTTAGAGAATTTTGCAGGCTGTCATCATGGCACAGGGGTAAAGATACTGCCTCTGATAGCAGCATCACTTATCAGAGCATTGGGTTGAGTCCTGGAGGTTCCACTTCTGATTCAGATCCTTGATAATGTATCTGGAAAAGTAGCAAAAGATGTCCCAAATCCCTGGGTCCCTGCCATCCATATTGGAACTCCAGACGGAGTTCCTGGCTCTTGGCCTCAGCCTGGCACAGCCCTGGTCATTGGGGCCACTTGAGGAATGAACCAGAAAAAGGAAGATCTCCCTCTACCTCTGTCTTTCTTTCCCTCTCTCTGTAACTTTGCCTTATAAATAAATAAATATTTTAAATGCATGTTTTGGAGGCATGAATTGAACATATACTTAGGATGAATGTTTGTTAAACATACATACACAGAGATGCGTGGACATTCAAACCATTACTGTCTTTATGAACATTCAAACCATGTCTTCTTCTCATGTACAAATTTCTTGCCTTAAAATCTGACATAAAAATCACTGAGAAACAATAATTCTCAAAATTCCTTTGTAGGTAGATAAAGCTAAGATTAATTTTCTAGCCAATGTGATAGAAATAGTTGCATTACATACTTCCAGGATGTATCCTGAAAAGGAGGTATCTTCTACCTCTTTTTATTTCCTACTGTTTGAATGAAGTTCTAATGACTCAAAGGTAGTACTGCTTTGCACCACTATGTGGATTTTGTTTCTTAGGTATGGAAACAGTACAGGCACATGAGTCCCTGAATCCAGAAACATATGACCATCCATCGACAACATTTTATTAAGACATATATAAATGCCTATATATTCAAGTCATTGCTATTTTAAGTTTTGCATTAGCTGTAACCACACTTCAAATAATGGAATAATTGACTTCAAATCAAAATGAAATTGAAAATAAAGATGTATAGGTTAGTATAGCTCCATCTCAGACACAGAAGTTGGAAGTTGTCTTTAGCATTTTTACAACAAGCAAAACATATGACAATTGAAGTCACAAAGCAAATTATCCTCAAAATCTGGATAAAGAGGGACCTACAGGGAGAACGAAGATCCTAACACATTCTTACCTGAAGCAGATGCTTTGGCGGCATTAAACTGGAAATGTCAATGAATTTTAGATGGCCAAATGTTAAGTAGCATCAGAACAAGGAGTTTCTGGGGGCTTCACATATAAGAATCGTTTTGTGCCCAAAACCCCACAAGATTGTCACAGTGTAGACTCAGAGAGTACTGTTGGGGAACTGCAAAGGGAGGGGGAAGAAGAGCTGCAGCGAAATCGACTAAAATGCTTCTCCTCTATGCATAGCCTCAAGGAAGGACAAAATCAGAGGACAACAACAAAGTCCCACCCCAGCTGGTGTTAGGGAACTCTGTGCCTTTACATCCTGCACCTAAGAAAACAGTTCCACAACCTGCAGGAGTTAAATCATCAAAGATGCAGCTTGGAAAGACTGGAAAACTTCCACTGTAGCCAGGAAATGGATTAGAAGCAGAAGGAAGAAAGCTCTATTCCAAGAGTAGGGTTAGAAATACTTATTAAGACCACACCCATGAGACACAAGCCTACTCTGCCTTCCAAAGACTGACAGTTAATAACAAGATTAAAACTTTTATTACTCCAACACACACACACACACACACACTCTACCACCACCACAGTGTTAATAAGCCTCCAGGAAAAATGGCAGTAGATTACTGCTAAAAGAGCTTAGGGAGACAGATTCTCCCTGAGGGTCAGCACAAAGGGAAAACCCACAGCTGAAATGGAGACAAAATGGGATCACTGAAGGGATCAGAACCTTCTGACATCAACACCTACAACAAACATCAAACACAGCTAAATGTACATCAGAATGCGATCAGTCCTCACATGAAAGCTGTGCTTATCTCAATATCCATTGCCTTAGATGACATGTCCAGCTATCATCAAAAAACTACAACACAAATCAGAAACACAATTGGCAGACACAAATAAGACATCAAAACAAGATTCAGATATGACACAGACAGGAAATGAAAATAACTAATTAAAATATTAAAAGCTCTATAGAAAAGGTAGGTAACACATACAATCAAGTGATAATATAAACACAGATGGTGAATTATAAGAATAAAAAAGAAATGCAAGAATTGTAAGAATACTCAATGCAGCAAAGGGAAGAGTCAATGAACTTGAAAATAGGTCAACAGAAATCTCTCAGACTACAGTGCAAAGAGAATAAAGATAAAAAAACACCAAAATACAAAAGAACAATGAAAAAGTGTGAAGAAATTTCAAATGGTATAACATATGCATAAGTGAGATGACAGAAGAAGAATGGACCAAAGAATAGAAAAACAGAATAAACAATGTCAGAAAAAAATCTTTCCAACATTAGCAAGAAGAAAAAAGATATCAAGAAACTCAGAGAACACCAAGTAGGATAAATAACAAACAGACTTACTACGTTTGTCACTTTTTCATTACTACAGAAAATACCTGAAGCAATTAGCATTGTAAATATTAAAAAGTTTATTAAGCTCATCATACTGGAAATTCAAGTCCAAGATTGGGCATTCCCATTGGCTTGATTTCTGGTAAAGACAATGGATGACAATGGTGGAACAAATGCAGAAAAGGGATCTGTAGTTAACCAGGAAGAAATGAGAGAGGCTGGGGCCCAACCTATGTTTTTATAACAATCCTCTCACAGAAACTTTTCCAAGGGAACACAAGCACTTTTCATGAGGTCCACTTCTCCTTTAAAAAAAATACTTCCCACCTTATCCTTCCTTCTACCAATCCCCTCATTCTCATTCCTCCTTCCTTTCTTGTATTTTCTTTTAAGTTTTACAATGACTTATTTTCAATTTGTTTTATAATTACAAGCTTCACCCTCCACCGAGTAAAAAATTCAGCAAGTAGTAAGTAGAAAAGCCTTTGTTCCTCCACAGTGCAGACATGATCTACTTCTTATAAACCATAGTCTGGTTATGTTTCCATTGTCTTAGAATTCGTAACCTGTGACTCTGGGATGTAAACACCTGCCCAAATTTGGGGACTAACTCATATTCAAATAATAGCATACACACACATACACACAGAGTCACACTCAACCTGCAGAAAACCAAAGACAAAGAATAACCAGAGGGGCAGAAAATCTTACCTACAAATGTACAAGTTTAAGAATTATAAAAGAAAACAAAAAGTGTGATTTAAGGTGAAAGTGAATGGTTGGTTTATTCCTAAATAGTTGAATTGTTAAATAATTATAACAGGCACTATTAGCAACAAAAGTAGGAGATAAATCATAGCCATTTTATCATAAAATATGATTGATACATTTAATTGAGCAGCAGGTCTCAGGCACTGAATTTCAAGTGAAAAATACCAGATTTCTTCTCCTTGCAGAATGAAAATAATCATTTACTTTAGTGCTTCATTGAACCCCTATCTATTATGGCATATCTACTTGCTTTGTTCAACTGTCATATTGTTCCTGAATCACAGCAGCCATTACACAGTTGAAACTCCAAAAGGAACCTCTACTGTGGTATAGCACGTTAGCATAGCCTGATTTTAGGAGGTCTTTGGAAATCACTAGCAATATGATATACCTCCTCCCCTCTAAAATTGCATGGGACAGGATTGTGATGAAGTGTGTTATTAACAAGCAAGACAAAACTCAGTTTCCATTCTTTCTAACTACATTTGTCAGTCCAAAACATCAGCCAGAATGTAGCAATATCTTAGTATTAATTGAGATAGTTTCAGGTTTTTGTGACCTCATCACTTATACACAGCAGCTTCATCTCTATTCTGTGATTTAAAAATCTTAGCTTTTTGAGAGTGTTCTCATAATTATCTATACAGTGAGAGCCATATCTTTGTACTTGTGTAATATTTTTCCTACAGAAAATGTGTCAGTCATAAAGTGTTTACCCACCATTTGAGGTGTCAATGAGTTCAAGAAAAGCTGTACCTTCAGGTCTCCT
The DNA here is from genome assembly GCF_030435755.1 of Ochotona princeps. NCBI lineage: Eukaryota > Metazoa > Chordata > Mammalia > Lagomorpha > Ochotonidae > Ochotona > Ochotona princeps. Next base: position 36,299,797 of record NC_080840.1, read on the forward strand.
CCTTGAAAAAAAATTATTACTGATTTCAAAGATTGGAAAACAACTTCTTGGAATAGATCATGGAAAAAACTATTTCTGAACAGCGGTTTATGTACCACTATGTACTGTTAAGTACACAGTCCTAGTAAGCAATAAAGAAACCCTCTAGTAATTTGATTTTCATGCTAGAAGTGAGCACTGCACTTTTCCCCAGTCAGAATTTACTCATAGAGAATATTCACCAGTATTTTATACAAAGTTAGCTCACTTGACAGGCTCCGGAGAGACTTGGGACAGAGACTCACGAATGTAATGGTGTAAAAAGCAGCACACAACACAAACTTCTACCTTTATCTAAGGAAGCACTCTGTTTTTCCAAAGAAATTCAAAACTAAAGGAGTGAAAAAAGTTGATTCTACAGAATAATGTAAAAGACCAAAAGAAGGGGGTTTTAAAGATGGAAGGCAACACTGAGTGTGCCTACTTTGTTGTACACATGATATATATACTTTCTTACTCTCCTAGCTTTGGTTACCAGCTGTAGGTCAGGAAAATCTTTCTTCTCCCCATGATGGGCAAAGCCTCATCTTAAAAATGAAGGGTTTCATGACCCAAGTGTTGTAAATAAATCTTTACAAGATCATTAAAGATTTAATACAAAGTTCTAAAGTTTTGAGCATCAACAAACAGTGTAGGTTTTTATAACTTCTTTAATTTGGTCTCTATATTTTACTCTGTTTAGCTAATGGTTTTTGTAGAGGTGATTAGTTACTAGTTTTCTCCATATGTATTTAAACTGAAGCAAGAAGAGCATAAAATATTAATTTATGTCCTTTATTTCAAAATATTAGTATTGATTATGATGACAATGATGAAGAATGTAATATTTTATTTCCTAATGGTTGCATTTGATCTCAACATTACTGATTAATAATATCAATTAGAATTACTATTAACTGTTTAAGAAGATTTATTTTATTTATTTGAAAGCAGAGTAAACATACACACACACACACACAGAGAGATAGAGGGGGCAAAGAGATCTTCCATTCACTGGTTAACTCCCTAAATAGCCACAGTGGCCAGAGCTATACCAGACCACAGCCAGGAGCCAGGAGATTCTTTCAGGTCCCCCACTGGTACAGGGGCCCAAACAGTTGGCTGTATTACACTTATTTCCAAGGCACATCAGCAGGGAGCTTGATGGGAAGTGGAGTATCTGGATCCAAACTGGCACCCATATGAGATGCTGGCATAGCATTAAGCAGTTTAACCCATTACACCGAAACACTGACCCCACAGAATTAAAGTTAATTTATGACAGGGCTTATACATTTTCCCATGCATTTTATCAGCTTATCCTCCTATGACATGAAATCCTATAAAATTATAATTAAAACATGGATTCAAAGTTAAATTTTAAAAATGTGAAGGATTTCAACGATATCTATGAGAGCAAATTCCAAGTCTTCTGTATCCAGCTGATCAATTCATAGGGGCTGCCTGGAAAAATACAATGAATAGCAAGACAAAACCATGTCCAGACCACAGGAGGATAGAAAAGCAATATGTCACTGCAGGGCCAAGAAATGACACACAACATATATATCGAGGCCCTGTTTCCTATGATCTCTAAGGCCAGGTGTCACAGACAAAAATTAAGTAATGAGAATGGATATCAGCCATTATTGTTTATTATGGTTCTTACCATTTAAGATATGAGCAGACTCTAAGCCAACAGCCAATAGCAACATTTCAAATTACATTCTAGGTTGTCTGTTAAAAATTTTAAGGTGATTTGCTAGTTTGGCAAAAAACTCATCTTTAAAAGTACATAATTTCCTTTTTTTTAAAAAAAGTTCTGAATCACTTTTGGTCTTCCTACATGGTAAACTCTGATTTGAAGTTGCCTATCTCTTAATTTTGGGAAGAATCCTTTGGTTTAGGCTGTCACCTTTATGCAAAGATACAACAAGATGCAGAGATGGAAAGAGTGAAGGTACTAACAGCTAGGCTATTTGCATGGTGTCTACTGCATAGGTAGGTTGCACCTTGAAAGCTAATACTATTTGTATAAGAAAGTTCTGTTTTGTTCTCTTGAGGAATCTCAGAGTTGTGATAATTTATTTACATCTCACATATGAGAAACCTGCTGGATGACAGAGAAAAGGAAAGGAAAGTCAACTCTCCCCGCAGGATGGCAGTGGCTAGGACTAATAAAAAGGAAATTCCTAAGGATGAATTTGGTCTGTGTACCGGACAAGCAGTAGTAAATGATATCTAGTGTCCATGTCATATTATGTCATCATTATCATTACTTCCTGCATTAGAACTCCATTTTATTATCTTCAGCCTTCCAGTAAATTTTTCTTAAACAATACAGCTTATTCAAAACTATTATGCTCTGGGGCATTAAAAGCCAGATCTGTGCATTCATTTGGAGAAAATAGGAAAGGAGAGGAAGAACAACAGGATAAGGAAGGGTGGTTCTGGATAAGAAAGAAGATATCCAGTTAAAGGGAGTCACAGTTACATGCCCAGTCCAAGGGCTCAGAGACAACCAAGTAGGTTGTGGACCTGGAGAACCAAAAAAGAGTGGGCTTGCTGTCAGCAAACATAGGAAATTACACTATTAATTAGACACCAGATTCCATAAGACTGAAGATGCTCAATAAGCTGTGTGTGTACAAGAACTGGAATGTAGCAGATCTTCAAAGAAACTCTGAGAACAATTGAGTGAACTCAGCAATTGAGTGAAATGAATGTTGCTTCTTCTACGGTTTGATTCCTTCCCCTAACTCCTACTCATCCTTTAAAGCATGGTTCAAATCCCATGCCCTGAATTACGAGTGTTTCCTGACATCCTCAGGATGAATGAGTCACATCCTCCCCTGAGGTCTGCAGCAGCCTGCACATGTCTTCATGTGATCACATCGCATAGTGGTCATGTTTATGTGTCTGCTCAGTCTCTGGGCTGGGAACTGCTCTGGGTTGGTGCCTGTGTACTGCTCAACTGCATTTTCAGGGCCTATTCACCTAAGGAAGAAAAGACAGCTCCTGTCTTGTAATAGGATCCTTCATCGATGGCAAGATTAACTGCTTTCTGTCTACTCATTTTCCTAAAACATCATGCCCAAGGGAATGTGTTCTGGCTCCCAAGTCTTACTCTGTTCACTGATAGTTCAGAGGAAGAGCAAGCTGAATTCCCAGAGACTATCTTTCCAAAGGCTTAAAGATGGTCATAAATTCCTACCAATCTTGTAAGTGGAAAATAGCCACTTTTTTCTTTTGGCCATATTTATTCCACTCATTGTTGTCACACAAGCAAGCAAAAGTCCTGAGGGGGAAGAGAGATAAGCTGACCTGAAATGAACCTGTCTGGACTCTGAAAACCTCTTCTTCACCTTTATTCATTCACACTGTGATTTCAGGCAGGCTTTCTTCTTTCTCTATGTCTGAGTTAAATATCAAATGAGGGTAATCATACACTACAAAGTCTGTATTCAAATTGCTTTGTGAGAGGTCAGTACAAATCCCCATTATTGGAAATTAGTAAATGCTCAATAAACATTTACCAAAGACACACACATCATGTATGTATATATACATGTATACATGTGTATATATATCCACATGTAGTGGATGTGGTACATAGACATGCATGTATTTACACATTATGTAGATATGAATACATATAGATACAGAGAACTTCTTATGTAAGAAACACACTTACTTGGGTGTCTTTATGTAAATACGCACACTGAATTATCTTAATAATGAAATTTTCCATTTAAATTATTATAGAATTATAATGACCACACACAAAATAACGATTCAACTTTTAAATTTCTTTTCAACTTACAAACGCAGAAGTTAAAACTGTTGTGGAGTGCAAGAGAGTTCACTTGGGACCCAAGTGAAGGATGTTAACCAGAATCGTTATTGTCCAAGCTTGGTGACAGCAGCTCTCCCTCTGCTCCAGGAGCCACTGTGCTGAGCCACCTAACTCAACAGCTTTTAAATTATCATCCTCCAATCACCTTGAGAGCTACTTAGTATAAAGTTAGCATTCCGTTTATTAAGTGGCAGAAGGGAGCTGCCAAAGCCCAAAGTTTTCCTATAGTTAATTAACCTGAAATTGTGCAATAGGAAGAACTAGGGGCCAGGTGCTGGGAGTCTCCCCATTCATTTCTTCAATGTCAATTAACTTGAACGACAGGGAGATCAGGAGGGGAGGAGCACAGAAACTCCCATTCCAGACGAGTTTCCACATTGTCAATTACTGGATAAGTGGGTGCCACCCATCAGCAGGCTGCACCCCATCACAAAACTTGCTTTACTATTTCATTTTAAGCTGTTATTAACAAATCACTTCTTGAGCACATACTTCATTTGAAGAACCAGGAATGCAGCAATGTAGAAGACAAATGACATCACTTCCCTCAGGGAATGTACAGTCTACACACAACATTCATAGTCTCACATTGAGCCAGATGAAGTGTCAATGCTAAAAACAGCTGAGTCTGGTCTTATTTAACATTCCCACAAATAATGAATTAATTAAAAACAACATTTTAAACTTACATGTTAACACAAGGAAAAGAAAAAAAGAAAAAAACCATTCTGTGATCTTCATTCAGAACCTTAATTTTGGTTATATAGGGTTTGAGTCTCTTGGTGGGCAATTCCTTTGTTTTTTATACTCTAACTCTGTATGTAATAAAAGTTACTAACAATAACAGTAGCAATAAAATCAGCAATAGACAGAGACCATTTTCTTCCTTGAGCACAGCGGAAAGACTGATGTAGGCTTCCGGAGTTTTGGGTGTAACACATTACCCACAGAGTTCAAGCTCAGAAATGATTCCCCATGAAGCAGCAATAACTGGTTAAAAGAGGGTTATGGATGGGAGCTATCTTGGTATATTCTCCTTCTGCTAGAGGACTGGCCCACTAGCTCAGAACAAGTTCCAAGTCAAAACTGGAAGCAATTAAGACAAGGCCTGTCACTGATGAGCAAGCATGTGTTAATAAAAATTTGCTACCAATCCTATTTATGTTTCATACAAAGGAAGATTGAGGCAGAGAAAACACAGTGGGTCACAGCCACTCAAGCAAAGGATGGAACTGGGAGACGATTATGTTGGTACTAAAGGGTGTGAGTTGAGCCACCGGACGCATTGCTTCTTTTCCTCCCGCCCTAACATTACCTTCTCACAGAAGGAATTGCTTTCTGCCTATTCCTGGTGCTATGCTGAGAAAAGTTCAGAAAAGTCTTCATAGCCTGAATATTCCATTTTTGCACAACCCAAATGGTCTACAATGGTCATGACCCATGCGCTCATTCTCTCTTTAGACCTCTCTGATTATAATGTTTCCTCACAAAAAAGTCAAGAGAAAAGTTTAGTTCCATTTCTTTCACATCATTCATATTCTAATATGAATGAAGAGTAGTGGAAAACTTAAAAAGATGCTTATTTTTGGTGCAATTTTTAAAAATCTATGTACAGGGGCTCAGCGTGGTACCTAGTGGCTATAAGTGCTCGCCTTGTATGCATTGGGATCCCATTTGCCAGTTCATGACCTGGCTGCTCCGTTCCCATCCAGCTCCCTACTTGTGGCCTGAGAAAGCAGTCAAAGATGGCTCAAAGTCTTGGGACCCTGCATCCGCATGAGAGGCCCGGCTCCTGGTTTTGGATCAGCTCAGCTCTAGCTGCTGCGGCCATGTGGGAGTGAATCAGTGAATGGAAGATTTTTCTGCTTCTCTTTCTTTCTATAAATCTGAATTTTCACTAAAAATAAATATGTTGAAAAAGAAAAAAATCTGTATATATTTTTTCATAATATACATTTCCATGAATTTTCTGAAGATCCTTCATGCATTTATAGTCTACATAAATCAGTGGCTAAAAACATTAACCAGATTAATAGTTGCATCTAATTTCCAGCAACCATAAGTTTGGGCTATCTGAGACAGGTTACAGCAGTAGCTGTTGTTCTAACATAGAAACTAGTTTGCATTTACAATTAGCTGTCAGGCTGTATTAAACATTTAAAATGAGATGACACAGAGTTCTTAGGAAAAATCATATACTCCCCTACCACCCAATAGGTGGGTTTTAGGTGAGAACTTCAAGACATCTAAAACTATGCCACCTATCTGATTTTTTCATGAGTATGATGGAATCTGAACTTGGAAATGCTCTAATTTTCTCCCAGGAGAACCATCTAGTCCCTAAATTCTTGTGATTTAGGCATAAAGAATGAATATGCATAAGTCAGGGAAGAACCACGACACACACATATGCTGTATGTTTTTATAGATTGACGAAAACCCTAGGAGATACACATATCCAAATACATAATATATAGATATATATTTTATATATGTTGATAAGTGGAGGATAAATTTTCTTTATATTTAATTTCTATAGCAGCAATGGGTGCCCCAATTAGTTTTGCACTGTGGTAGTTCATAGTCTCTTCCAGTTTCTGTTGAAGCCCAGTAATATGCCAAAATATTTTCTTAAAAAGAAATTATCTTCAGAGTATCTTTGCAATCAAATCCAAAGAAAATGACCATGATTTGGGCCCCACACGGTAGGCTAAAGTCCTCACCTTGCACGCGTCAAGATCCCATATGGGTGCTTGTATTTATCCTGGCTGCTCCATTTTCCTTCTAGCTCCCTGCTTGTGGCCTGGGAAAGCAGCTGAGGACAGCTCCAAACCCTTGGAGCCTGCACCCACGTGGGAGACCTGGAGGAAGTTCCTGGCTCCTGGCTTTGGATTGGCCCAGCTCTGGCCATTGTGGCCACTTGGGGAATGAACCAGTGAATGGAAGATTTTTCCTGTGTCTCTCCCTCTCTCTATAAATATGCTTTTCCATTTAAAAAAATAAATAAAACTTAAAAAAATATAAAATGACCATGATTCAACTACAGTGGACCATAAGAGTCTCTAAGTATTAAGTAGAGCAGCTAGTACAAACGTTGTGGCAACTGGATCACACAAAGAGCTGTGAACACAGTGAGTCACAAAGTTTCAGAGGCAGAGAAAACTGGGGATCAAGGTACGGAGCCAGAGATGGGAACATTCTTCTGTATCACTTCCATTGTATGTGTCTAAGGACAGAATTTTCATATATCATTAGGACTACAGTGAACCCTCTTAGCTAGCTAGCTAGCTTTCTTTCTTTCTTTCTTTCTTTCTTTCTTTCTTTCTTTCTTTCTTTCTTTCTTTCTTTTTCTCTCCTTCTTTTATTCATTCTTTCTTTCTCTCTCATCCATTTCTTTCTTCTTTTCCTTTTTACTAACAAGTAACTCTACAAGAAATTGGACCTGTAGTACCAAAGCATGTCTACTGTGTTCAAAGATCGGTTTTGATATCAAGCAAGAGATTAAAGTCCAATATGAATAGAAACCAATATTATGACACCGACTTTTTAAGGAAAAACAGAAGAAGAAGAAGATTGATAGTGAAGTAGGCTGCAAAGGAAATAGGAGATAAGACTCAGACCCGGCTCACGTATCTGAGCTATGGGGCCAGCTCTGTGGAGTGAGAAAAACCAGCTGGTATGTGGAAGAGCTGGTGAGGAAATGTTCTCTTTGGGGAATCTTTGAACCAGGCCACTTACAGTTAAGGCACAGTGAGATGAATTTAATCAGAGAAGCTCTCTGGTAAATGAACTCTTTCTTTCTGAAAAGACTTTGGCATCCAGTTTCTGATTGCTCTTTTGTCTCCCTGGATCCATGGAAAGGAAATATCAGTTCTGAGTGTCACTTGAAGCTAAGGTCTTCCTTTTTGGCACATGCTCAAGTTGGAAGGCTTGCAGTTTTGTGTCTGCTGTGTGTGCAAGACAATTCAACATCCTACTATGGATATCAAAAGAGTTTGAGCTGGTACAATAGTTACAATTTCATACACTAGATTAGAGACTCACAGGATAGAGCATGTAATCTCTCTAGTAAGTAGTTCCATGAGATATTTTTTTTTAAATTAGGCGATACACTTATTTTTTTCCTCATTCACAAATAACTTTTCTACCAGCAAAATGTGTGTCAATTTTGGTAGGCCTAAACTTGCCAACCAAAAAGTAACATGTGGGATGGGCAGAAGTTGTGCAGCAGTGAGTTAAGCTGCTGCTTGGAACTACAATATTTCATATTAGAATGCTAGTTTGAATATCAACTGCTTTGCTTCTAATGCAGCTTCCTGCTAGTGCATATCTTTGGAGGCAGCAGGTAACGTCCCACATACTTGGGTTCCTGCCACTCACAGTGGAAATCTGGGTGGAATTTTGGGTCCCTGTCTTCAGGTTGTCCTATCCCTGGCTGCTGCAGGCATTCAGAGATGGAGAAAATGGTAGAAAATCACTCACTCTGCCTTTCAAGTAGATGAAACTAAATAAACATACTTTTTAAAAAAATAAGTAACATGTTAAGACAGTGAAGAAGAGAGGAGTAAAGAGTGGAATATACCAACATCCATCAGAGGCCTATTAAAGGTAAAGACTTGAGTCACAAACCACCTAGCCATCAGCAATGGCATTACAAAAGAATTCCCATGTCTCACTTATTCCGAATTATTTTTCTGTGGTATGTTTTTATGATGCCTATACACAACTCTTTCTATTCCTTTCTCTCTCTCTCCCACACACTTACTTTTTAGTCCTCTTCCATGATAATCATGCATATTTGTGACTTAGCCTTGTAATCCCACTTCCTGATATCTGTTTTGAATTTCTGTGTCTTCTTCTGAATACTTAATACTCTTATTATTTATATCAGATAAAAAAGTATGAGTTGGGTTCACATTTTTCCCATGAAAGTATTAATTCCCTCATTGCTTCTTGATTTCCAAAATAAAATGCTATTCACCAAAAGAAATGTAGACTCATAGTAAACCAGATAGACTTTGGACTCCAGTAGACCTTAGCATCTTGCATAATGTTATTTTAAGGCAGAAACTGGCTTCTCATTCTGATATAAATATTGTCTGCAGCATGATTTTTTTCCCTTTTGGGATTACCTCTGTGTCATTCACTGAATGTTTTTCCAATTTGCATTTTTCTCTTGGAGGCTGTGAAATGTCACGAGATCTTTCACAATGTTCTAGGCAGGGAGCTGGATGAATTCAAGACTTAGGTTGTGTGTAGCTATATGAAACATTAAAAATCACTCCATAGTGATGAACACTTCTATACATGAGCTGTTGGATTTACAGCTTCACGTCAATATAGCTAGTGCTGGTTTTTCCAAATTTAAATACATCCTCAATTCTGTTTCTTTTCTTGTGATACAAGGTTGTAATTATGACCAACTGCACAGGCAAAATTTTTTATCTAGGTGAAATTCACAGCCTTTAGAAGAACAGGCAATTCATGTGGGCCAATTCTGAGTTAACTGTAAGTTCTTCAGTGTTACATTAGGTTGACCATAGACAATCTGAAGTACTGTAATCATATTCATGATTTGGTTGCTTCTAAAAATAATACTTGTAATAATTTGTCTTCATAGCTATTGCCTTTTTGATAAATCAAATAGCATTTCCATTTCTAAAGCTACGACTTGACCTCTATATTCCATGGTATATATATGCTCAAACATTTCACGTTCCCACTCCAAACTCAGATAAGTATGTCAGCACCTTCTTAAAACACAGTTTTCCCTTTGATTATCTCTTTAGGGTATCACTGATTTTTCTATTATAAGTGTTTAACACTTATTATAATGTTATTCTAAAGGCAGGAAATCGAGCATTCTTACCATCCATATGGCAGTCCTGGATTAATACTTGGTTCCTGGCTTTAACTTGGACCAGCCCCAGCCAGCATAGACATTTGGAGAGTAAACCAGTGGATGGAAGGTATCCTCTCTCTCTCTCTCTCTCTTTCTACCTTTCAGTAAATAAATAAATAAGATCTATTAATTTTAAAATGTATACAATCTTCAGATGCTTATATTTCATTTCCTATAACAAGATTTAAAGCAAGGTTATAATGTCATGCTAAAATTTAAAACTGTATGCTTTTTAAAAGATATAAAATCCATAAAGTGATAATTTAATGATACAAAAAACATCATTAGTTGAAGATGTACACACAACACACATCTAAAAGTCCCTGTTTGTGACTGTTATCAACTCAAAGTATTACCATAATTTTATCAAGTGCCCCTATATGCAACATATATTTGAGATAAGAGATACATACATACATACATACATACAGATATAAAATCAGAAGTGAAATCATAATATGGACCAATATGGATCATAGCAATTGCTATTATCTGCTATTAGCTACCTCCTTCAATGTGTTTCTGCTATAACACCCTCAGAAAACGAGGACTTACAGCACCTAATTCTGATCTCCAGACCCGTGAGACAACTAATTTTTGACATCCAGTCCCTGGCACTTTTTTATGGCAGGTCTATGAAACTCATACAGTTAGCAAGCTTTTTAAAAAACATATTTGTCAGCTCCTCTGGTGCTCCGGCCAGCAGAGCCAGTAACATGGACACAGTGAGGGTCTGGGGATGAGGCACTGACAGGAGACCAGTGATGGTGGAAGTCTCTCTGAAGCCTCCCTTTATTAGTCCTTATATACTCTTTCCCCCAAGCCCTTTATCCAAACAATAGGATGCCAGTGAGTCCCATTAGACCAGGTGCTTTTAGCCGCAAGCCCATTTTCTGTAGTGTTCAGCTTAACAGTGCTAATCAACTCCTTAGCCCCAACACTCTGGACACAGAAGTTTTGATTTAATTGACCTCTGAAGCAGCCTCAGGTAGTCAGCCTGATAACTTCACCAGGTGATGTGCAGCAAGGTTTGTAAACCATGGTTTAGGGAATCTAGGTTGGTTATGGTAGAAAAGATTCATACTAATGCACAGTCTTTCTGTTTTAATCCTTTCCCAGTGAATACTCCTGCAAGTCTTCCATTTCTTAAGTAAGATCAAATTTGAAAAATCTAGGAACCCTGATTATGGCTTCCTTCTGGAATTTTTACAAAACAATGTTACCAAAAACCCACAGTTGCAGGCCCCAAGAATGAAAATGTGAAATGTAGTCACATTATAGCTGCAATAATTCCTCTATGAGGTTTATGTTGCTAGAATTTTGTTTCATGGATTTTACATGGCCAAGAAACCATTGCCAGGTCATTTACTTCTGTTCCTATTTTAGTGCTGTGTGCACGAGTGATGTTGGCTGGCTCACACCCAAGAAGGTCCTGGCTCTTCAGACCTGTTAGTTTTGGGACACCTTCTTTGACCCTGCAGTTTTGTTTGTGTCTGTGATTCCCAGCCCTTTTCCACTATGTTTCCTGACCCCATACACCTGTGTGAGAATGGAGACCAACATTAGCCTTCTCTATCCTAGGCAACTGAAATTCCACACCTCATCATGTCTGGATACTACTTTTAGGAAACAACTTTCCCAAAAATAAAGGCTAACATGAGTCATTATCATTTTTCTTTGATTAATAACTAACCATAGAAACTGATTAACCTAAGACACTTGAAGTCACATTTCCTGTCATAAAGATGTCCCAAAGATGCCAGAAGGTGAGGGAGGCAATTGGCCAAATAGCTAACAAAGTATGGTGCTTGTCGGGAAGTATTATGGGACACTGAGCTGCTTGGTTATCTTTAGGATATTCTAGAATGCACTCAATTGTATGACCCTAAGCAGGAAAATATTTTTATAAAACCCTAAAACAAGCACAATGAATATTAACCTACTACACCAAGCCCTTTCTACTTCTGTGTGTAAATCATTATTCCTTCTGTTAGACTGCCTGACTTCAATTATCTTGTCTCTGACATTTCCTCCAACTTCCATATCTCAACAAGTCCTGGACCAAATTCAGTACGTATTTGCCAAGCACATATTGTGTGCCACATATTTTTCTAGCATTGGAGATATAAATTCCATGTAATTTAATTTTTGTTAAGAAAATGATCCAGATAAGGAGAAAGAGTCCCTTGGTTTGTTAGTGATGTCAGCCATGGGTACAACACTGAGGCATAAAAGTGCCAAAGTTTGCTGTCATAATGACAGGTCTTGGGACCAACAGACTTCAAAAATTAAGCAAACAATAAAAGTACAGTGTGCTGGATGGTGAAAGGAGGGGAGTGCCAGATTCATGAAAAAGGAACATTATAAAAACCTATGCATGCATTTCAGAAGTCAAAATGTTTGCATGAAAATACATTTATCATCTAATATTTCATTTTCCACAAACTTTTCCAAGTATCTCTGTATGTGTTATGAAAAAATATATTAGCAATAAGAAACAATGGGAAGATGATACTTTATTTAGGGTAAACAGGAAGAATTTTCTCATGTGTTGACATATAAACAGATAAGAGAAACAAATAATGAAGGGAGACCAGAGTGGAATACACTTCTGGGGAAGGAGTATTCTTGGCAGAGGACACAGAAATTGCAAAACATCTTTGAAATCTCGTTGAGAGCATGAAGTCAACTTGCATATTCATTTTTATTTCATCAGGGCCAAACTCATGTCGTTGAACATGGTACCTGCTCAATACTGGGAATGGATTTTCCAGACTCCCAAAGAGCTGCCCCTACTAATGCTACATGAACCTGAAATAACCTTTTTCTGGCAGTCTTATCCAAATCAAAGACTCATGATAAAAATGAATTACTGGTGAGGTTTTTAGGCATAAATTTTGGGATGATTTTCTATATAGCAATAGTCAACCAGAAGAATCAAAGGAATCAGTCAGAGGAGAACATTTGAGGCAGTAAGAAAACATCTTAAGGTGTTTCTAAATTAACAAATCAATTATATCTTTAAGGATGTCAACCAGTATAAATTATCAGCCTAAAATGCAATTATTTTTGGTCTGCTTAAAAATTGCATTTATTGGGCCTGGCATGGCAGCCCAGTGGCTGAAGTCTTCCCTTGCATGTGCCGGGATCTCATATGGGTGCTGGTTTGTGTCCCAGTTGCTCCACTGCCCATCCAGCTCCCTGCTTGTGGCCTGGGAAAGCAGTCAAGGATGGCTGAAAGGCTTGGGACCCTGCACCCACATGGGAGACTCAGCAAAGGTTCCTGGCTCTTGGCTTCAGATTGACTCAGCAACAGCCGGCCATTGCAGCTACTTGATGAGTGAACCAGCAGACAGAAAATGAAACTACCACAGACACTGCCTAGTCTTGGGTTCTTTAAAACCTAAAAAATAAATAAATAAAATAAGTTCAAAAGCTCTCTGTTATTTGGTGGCCAGCCAGCCAAATGGGCCTCCCTGGAGCCTTCTGCTCTAAATATTTTTGAACACAGGGAAGAATATATGAATGAAGATAATACTCCAAATTAATCTTGATTAATCAAGATTTGGATACATTTTACCAAATTTCTCACTCCTCATTTTTTAAAACTGGGGTGTGTGTGAATGTTTACAAAATTAAATAAGGAGGCCCCAGATAGCAGTAAATGAGGACCTAGACGCCTTGAAAATAGCAATAATTACGATAGTAGGATTAGAAGAGTTGCTGAAATTCCTACAACTCATTTGATGTCTCACCAAAGCACGTAAGTTACTACATCTTCACAAATGAGATTTCTTTTTTTTTCTTAATTAATTGATCGAAGTAATTATTATAGGGACAGGCACTGTAGCACAGCAAATTAAACCATCACTTGGGATATTCACATCCACATCACAGTTCCTGGTTCAAGTCCTGGCTACTCCATTTCCTGAACCTCATGTCCTGTTAATGTTCACAAAGTACTTGAGTCCTTGCCACTCGTGTGGCAGACAGGATGACTTGAACAGGCCTGTTTTTGCTCTAACCCAACCTTGCTTATTGTGGGCATGTAGTGAGTGAAAACATGGGTGGGAGTTCTCTCTCTCTCTACCTATTGGTTTGCCTTTCAAATTGAATAAATTTTTTTAAAAAAATAATTATTATAAGTGGCATGTATGTTATAGGAAATTAGAAATACAGATTAATAAGAATAATAAAACAAAGACACAAGTCCTCACACAAAGCATTGTGTGTACTTCTAAATTTTTCATGTATATTTTATATATGTACATTTATCTGTATATACAAAAAATATTTTAATACAAAATCAAATTATATCACCTGCTATTTTGTAAAAAAAAAATAGACAAACTCTATCTTTCCATGCTAAAAAGTAAGAATGTTTCTCTGAATTTTTAACCTAGGTTTGAATTTGCTCGTTTAAGCAAAGAAAAAAAAAAAAACGACTTTTGAAGTGAATGGTTCTTATCCAAGATTGCATTTACATCTGGCACAACACCCCATCCGAGTATGTTTTATGGCAGTGCCTTGTAGAGCTGTTTCCCAGCTTCTAAAGGTTTAAAGGATTCAGGTTAAACTGTTCTGGCTTGAACACATCATTGATGATGTATTGCATCACAACAGAAACACATACTATCTGGTTCCCTAAAAGAATGTTGATATTTTCCTTGAAGTAGGGAAGGTTGGTGGATAATAAAATGGCCTTACACTGAGAAAAACATACTGCTAACTCAACAAGAAAAATGGAAAGATTTAAAAACAAAATGTAATCCCTAAGAGAAAAAACAAAGTGTTTGAAGGATTATGAAACTCTAAAGGGGAGCATAAAATGAGACCGTCCATCTCTCTCCTATGTCTGTGTTCTTAGAACTGTGTCAGACATCAAACAGAACAATCTTCTCTGATTTATCACTGGAAGCAATACTTCTTGAAGATGAGATAAGTCTGAGAAGAATCAGGGAAATAACGGCTGTCCAAGACCAATTTATGAGAAGAAATTATTGATTTTCTTAAAAATTTTTTTCTATGATAGGATCAGGAATCTGATTTTAATGTAAAATAATGTCATGTAAACCTAGAACACAGTGACCTCAGTAAGAGAGAAGTGAAGCTAATGTTTCCTATTTTATGTTCATGTACATGTTCTATGAGACCAAAATTACGTTCTCTGAAACACCAGATAAGTTCAAAAGAGGTTATAAAAATGGTTCTCTAATCCCTTTTCTATCCTGCAAGCCACAGAAAGCTGCAGAGCTTTAGCAGCCACCCTAATAGTCTAGATCTGGACTTAGTGTACATAGGGAAAGAGGCACTGCAGAGCCTCTACTGAGCTGTGATCAGCCTTTCCACTCAATTAGACTTCTTACCTACAGTGACTTCAGTTGCTGACACGGGTTAATAGGAATAAATCCAGAAAGCTAAGGAGAAAGAATGCTGCTTTTCTATATTAAAGGAAAAATATGGTAATAGCTTCAGGGAGCAGAAGGTCAGAAAAGATAAAGTAGTGGGAGTCTCTCAGCTGCATTGGGAAAAGCAAGACAAGCCCATGTTTGTAATGACTCTGCAATCTGCCTGCCAGAGACACCTATCTGCCACTTTGCAGGAGTGATGGAGCTGAGCGCTCCTGGAGGCACAGACAGATGTCTTACTTCAGAATCAAGGAACAGGAAGTCTGCTGTGATCAGGTTGGAGAAGCAGGTAAAACTGAAGCAGCAAAGGAAAATTTTCTTTCTTAGGAATGGTAGCCTACATATCACTCATTTTATTACCTGCTGATTTATTATGTCTTCTCAGACCGCTGTCACTGTGCCCAAGCCATCATTTATTTTCCACAAGAAGGGAAAAAAAAGGTCCATGGTTGCAATGGCTAGAGCTGAGCCAATCTGAAGCCAGGAGCCAGGAGCTTCTTCTGGGTTTCCCATGGGAGTTTAGGGGGAAAAGACTTAGGTCATTCTCTGCTGTTTTTCCAGACTGTTAACAGGGAGTTGGATCAGAAGTTGAGGAGCTAGGACTTGAAATGTTATACATATGGGATGCTGACACCATAGGCAGAAGCTTAACTTGCTACACCACCACTCCAGCCCCATAAAAACACATTTTCTTTCTTTTTTTTTTTTTTTTTTTTTGAAAGACAATCCTGTGGACAAGTTGCCCTTATTTTTTTTTTTAAGATTTATTCATTTTATTACAGTCAGATATACATAGAGGAGGAGAGACAGAGAGGAAGATCTTCCATCCGATGATTCACTCCCCAAGTGAGCCGCAACGGGCCGATGCGCGCCGATCCGATGCTGGGAACCAGGAACCTCTTCCAGGTCTCCCACACGGGTGCAGTGTCCCAATGCATTGGGCCGTCCTCAACTGCTTTCCCAGGCCGCAGGCAGGGAGCTGGATGGGAAGTGGAGCTGCCGGGACTAGAACCGGCGGCCCATATGGGATCCCGGGGCTTTGAAGGCGAGGACTTTTAGCCGCTAGGCCACGCCGCCGGGCCCAAAAGCACATTTTCAAAGTACTTTCAATGTAGTGACATAATGCTGTGTGTGTTTTTTTTAAATAAAATCACATTAACTTTTATTTATGTAATTTAAACATTTATGTATCTACTAATACTTTATTAACACAAATGATGTAAATAATGTCAGTCATCGTAGAATAAGCATTGTGTTATTCCTTAAACGTAATTTTCATAAAAGCTGTTTCATGAAACATGGCACATTTAATCTAGACGACAGAAAAACCATAGAGTGGAATAATATTGTCAAAATTTGAAGACTTTTTCTACTCATTAGTTTTATATTTCATATTCTTGTCATATAAGCATCAAGACCAGCCTGAGTTCATGGGAGCAGGGGAAAAATTTTGACACGGAATAGATCTAATAATGTCTTCCTAGTCCTGTTTACTGAAGTCTCTACTCAAGGTATCAAAAGATTTCTGTGTATGGATGGTAAAAAAAATTTCAGGGGAAAGAGTGGGAATTTTTCTGCCAGATAAGACAAAGGTTCCACAAAGGAAACAAACATGAAATGTTGAGGAGGTGAGGAGAACAGAGAGGTGAGCGGACCATTTCACAAGAACAGGATGTTGAGACAGAAGACTGCTGTTGGGGGTGGTGTGAGTGTCCAGGAGCCTCATGGGAGCTGAGTGATCATCTAGAGCAGTCCAGCCTTCACTGCAATGAGCATTTTCTCTGCCCAGGGCCCAGAACATCACAGGGGGCTGCACTTTGTATCTAACACTTTAGCTCCTTACCAAACACAAAGAGCTCCAATCTGTACTTGCAAAAAGCACTCCTTTGTTATTTCCTAGGACACCTATAAGTTTTGAAAGAGAAAAAAATCTGAAATAGTGGTGTTGATATAGAAAGCCTCCATGATCCAAACAAGTGACAATCAGATCTTCCATCTCTTCTATGTCTGTGTTCTTAGAACTGTGTCAGACATCAAACAGAACAATCTTCTTTGATTTATCACTGGAAGCAATACTTCTTGAAGATGAGATAAGTCTGAGAAGAATTAGGAAAACAACGGCTGTCCAAGCCCAAACCTGTCTGCCCGATTTATGAAACAAATTACTGATTTTCCTTTTATTTAAAAACTTTTCTTTGATAGAATCAAGAACCTGATCTTAATGTAAAATATCTGTCATATAAATGTAGAACTGTAAAACCTAATGCACGTTTAAGACCCTATGCTTCTCGGTAATGGGGTGGGAGAGCAGAGAAATCGTCCCTCTCCCTAGAATGTGTGAGGCAGACATGAAGTATAACCTATCAAGACCATAACAGGAAACTTAAGCACATCCGACACGAATCAGATATACAGGGGGAATTAAGAGTGATCCTGACAACCTCTTAACAGGAGGTCATATGCACAGAGCAGGGGGGATCCCAGAGTGGAGCAGGTGGACGGGAGAAGGCTTGAGGATCCCTGGAGACTACCGGATCCTCAACAAGGACTATCAGCATGGGCACCAAGGACTACATTCCAACTGCCAAGGAGACCACGGAGAATTGGAGTGCCTTCGGAAGCCAAGAACTCTGAGGTCACCCACTCCCATTTGAATCTCCCACATGGTATAGAAAGTCCAAATCCCTCCTCGCAGGGTCCAAAGTCACCGGAACAACAGCCAGGAACCCTGAGAGGTCAGCAGAAACAGAACAATAAACTCCCTTCCGGACTAGGGAGAGGAGCTTTCTCTGATCCTTACTTAGTTCCAACTTTGGATCCCCACCCTCTCCTGCAATGACTATCAGGGTCGCCCCGGAGGCCCCCGCCCCCAAAAAACAAAACAACAACAACAACAAAATTAGACTAGACAGAGAACAACAAAGAAAGCTTAGAACCAGACAGGAAACGTCAGCGGGGACTCACATATACGTACTAGGTAGGACATGAAAATAAGTTACTCCTACCTAGGGTATTGAAGATTTCTCTGCACACCCCTCCTAAAACTGTTCTGTGCCTCAACTGGTGACATATGCCCTGTTAAAGCTATAAGCCAGTCTGGACTATCCTGAAATCCACCAAGTTCAGTAAAAATTATGCTTCAACACAATAAACTGCTAAATACTAAAATGAAAATAGACACAAGACAGCTAAAAAGTACCCTATAGCCATTTTAAGGTGAATAGAAGCCGGTTGTGTATAAACCAAAATTGAAATGTTAAGGAAGTAGTCACAGGATGTGGTTAAGAACCTGCATTTTCTAACATATTGGTCACTCAATACCATGTCAATTAACCCCATAATTTTGGAAACTGTTGTTGATGTTATGTTATGGCTTTTAATTGGTAGGAACGATATTCTGCCTGCTCTGCCTTTAGACCAGAGATGGTCTCCTCAAGAAACTGTTCAATTGATCTGGACAATAAGATGCTGGAATCTATGCATGGTCCATGCTTGCAATGAAGGAAACAAGACTGGATTTGAACTGCAATACTGCAATACGGTGGAGTAATCCACCGTGGGGAGAGGGTACGGAGAGGGGCTGGGGGAACCTCAGAGCCTATGAAACAATGTCATAAAATGAAATGCAATAAAAAAAAATCAGCTCCAAAGAGAAGTATTCCCTAATCAGAGTTGCAGTAGCCAAGAACAAGAAAAGAGGCACTGGCACGATGAGTGAGGTTATCGATGTCTTCCCTAGGGAAGTGCAAAAGTGTATTTCAAGCTCAGAACTGAGGAAGACATCGAGGAACTGCTGGATAAAGAATGTTGTTGTTGTTGTTGTTGTTGTTGTTTTTAAATCATTATAAAGCTCCTTAAAAATAGTGAGAAGCACATACACAAATTCAAGGGATTTAAAGAGTATGTTACATGGCAAGAAGGTACCAATCAATAGAATCAGAGATGAAAAAGGACATATAATAACAGCTAGCTAACACATACATAAAATAATTAGGAACTGTTACAAGCAACTTTAGCTATATGTAAACAAACCAGAAGTCCTAGAAGAAATGGATAGATTTCTAGACAAATACAGTTTACCAAAACTGAATCATTAGGTAATTAAAAATCTCAATAGACCTATAACCAGGACAGAGATTGAAGCAGTAATTAAATCTCTCCCAGCGAGAGAAACACCCAGGACCACATGGTTTCACTGATGAATTCTATGACGCATGTCAAGAACTTAGCCCAGTCCTCAACAAGCTACTCAAAAGGACACGACAATCCTAAGTTGGCATATAATTGCTTATAATAGCTTCTGATTATTCTATGCATGTCCAAGGTATCTGTCTTTTTATACACGATTCTATTGATTCATGTAATCTCGCTCTCTTTTTTTTTGTTAGTTGGGCCATGGTACCTTTATTCTGTGGATTTTCTTAAAGAATCAGCTTTTTGATTCATTGATCTTATATATGGTTCTTTAAGTCGCTATTTAGGTTTTTTTCTCCTTTATTTTGGTTCTTTTTTCCTTCTAATTTTGGGATTATTTTGCTGTTGTTTTCTAGCTCCTTCACATGTATGCTTCACCTGTTTACCTGGTGCCTTATTTCTTGATGTATGTACTAACTGCAATGAACTTTCTTCTTAGCACTTCTTTGATTTTCCCACAAGTTCCAATATGTTGTATCGATATCCTCCTTCAATGAACGCATTTTTTATTTCCTCTTTGATTTCTTCTATAACCCATTTTCACTCAATAGCATGATGTTCACTTTATGACTACTTGCATATCTTCTGGGCTGTTTTGAATTTTGTCTCCAGTTTCACTCCATGATGGTCTCAGAAGACATATGGCACAAGTTTGATGTTTCTCAGTTTGCATAGGATTGTTTCGTGGCCTGTAAATGCTCAATCCTGGAGAAGTTTCTGTGTATTGGTGGGAAAAATGTATTCTGTGTCTGTAACAAGAAACATTCTATAGATATTAGTTAAGTCCATTTTTTCCTAGTATCTAGGTGAGGTTAGTTTTCTTGCTGAGTTTCTGTCTTGCCAATCTGTCCATTGAAGTTATTGGAGTTTTAAGGTCCCTGACAATTATTGTATTGAAGTCTATATCTCTCTTTAAATTCATTAAGATTTGATTCGTGTAGCTAGGTACTATGGCATTTGGCAATATACATTTATTATTATTATTTCATCTTACTGAATAGATCCCTTAATCATCATATGAGTGTCAATTTTTGCTTTTAATGCTTTTCATGTTAAAGTCTATATTATCTGATATTAAAAAGGCTATATCAGCTCATTTTTCCTTCCCATTAGGATAGAGTATCTTTTCCATTCTTCACTTTCCATTTTTGCATATATTTGTTGGTGAGATGTGTTTCTTGTAGACTATAGATACATTGGTCATGTTTTGGGATCCTGTCTGCTAATCTAGGCCTTTTGATTGATGAATTTCAGCTGCTTGTGTTCAAGGTTAACATGAACAGGTAGTTTTTTGGTTCTGTCATTTAATATTGGGTTTGTTATTGTTTGATTTAGGACTTTTTTTGAGGCTTTATTGAGATGTTCTCTACTTCTGTCTTCTTTGACTACAGTAGGTGCTGTTCTTTATTTTTCTGCGTATCACATCATTAAGCAATATTTGTAGGGCTGATTTCGTAGAGGTTTTGTTGTTATGGAAGTGTTTTGTTTCATTTTCAGACACAGATGAGAGCTTTGCTAAAAATGTCATTCTGGGCTGACAGTGTGTTGTTTCGTTTTGTTTCATTTAGGAGCTGGAATATGTCACTCCATTCTCTTCTGACCGATAGGGTTTCCTCTGAAAAGCCAACTATGAGTCTAATTGGTGCTCCTATGTAAGTTATCTGGTGTTTCTCGTGTGCACATTTAATTATATTTTCTTTATGTTCAACTGAAAAGAGCTTGATAATGATGTGCCACAGCAAAGATCACTTGTGATGGAGTCTATTTAGGGTTCTCTGCCTTTCCTTTGCCTGCCTTTCCCCTTTCTTTCTCCATGTTGGAATTCTCCTTTATTGTTTCACTGAATACATCTTTCAATCCAGCTTCTTTTTCCACACCTTCAGGAACTCCTAAGACCCTTTTGTTAATTCATTGATAGTTTTCATAGTTTTACTCTGTTTCTCTTCCAGGTTTGGACATATTCAAATGTTGTGTCTTCTACTTCTGAAATTCTTTCTTCTTCCTCACTCATTTTGTTACTGAGACCTTCCACTGTATTTTGAATATGTTTATTGAATTCTGAATTTCTAATATTTTACGGTTTTTTGTAGTGCTGCTATTTCCTGTGCAACATATTCCTTAAACTCATTGAAAAGTGCTGTATCTGCTTCTCACTATTTCTAAAGAACTTTAAAATAATTTTTTAAAAAGTTATTTATCCCGAGGCAGACAAAAGGGCTCAATAAGCTAATCCTCCACCTGCAAGTGCTGGTATCCCATGTTAGTGCCAGTTCATGTCCCAGCTGCTCCACTTCTCATTCAGTATCCTGCTTATGGCTTGGGAAAACAGTGAAGGATAGTCCAAAGCCTTGAGAACTTGCACCCACTTTGGAGGCCAAGAAGAGGCTTCTGGCTCCTGGCTTCGATCAGCTTAGCTCCACCCATTGCAGCCATTTGGGGGAGTGAACCAGTTGATGGAATATCTTTCTCTTTGTCTCTCTTTATCTCCATAAATTTGCCTTTCTCCAATAAAAATAATTATTTTTAAAACATTATTTATCTGGCAGTTCTTCGATGTCTTCATAAGCTAATTCTGAGACTGAAATAGTCTTTTGATTCTTTGTGGTGGTGGTGTCAGTAACCTCATTCATGGTGCCTGTGCCTCTTCTTTTGCCTTTGGTCAGTGCAATTCTTATTAGTGGATTCTTTTCCTTGGGTCAACTTAATCTTTAAACTATGTCATCCACAGATCTGTAGATCAATTATTGGTTACATTCAGTACCATTTCTCTGTTTGTGGCACTTGTGTCACTTCCTCCAGTGAGTTTAAGTCTCAGGTTCTCAAGCTGAACTCCTGTCACAGCCTTCACAGCCACTCTCCACTCTGTGTGATCCCTTGTTGTGGCTGCACCATTAGCTAATTCTTTCTCCCAGTCATGGTTTCAGTGGTTCCCAGGATTAGGGAGTTGCTTCCTCTGCATCTCCTTTGCTAATCCTTCTCCATCCATTTTTATGTGTTCTCACACTATTTCATCATTTCACTCTCAAATTATATAATGTCTTTAACCATTATGTAATGTCCTACTTAATTTCCTTTAGCACCTCTGCACTATTTGTGAAGTCTATTTTGTATGACATTAGATTAGCTACACCTAAATAATGACAACACAGAAAACTTAAATAAACAAATCACTAAGAAGGAGGTTGAATCAGTAATAGTAATCCTCCCCTCCCCCAAGGAAGAAAAGCCCAGGATCAAATGGTTTCACTGCTAAATGCTAACAAACCTTTCAAGGAGGGCTAATTTGAATTCTTCTCAAATTATTTAAAACAACTGCTAGGAAGTAACCATTCCAAACTACTTCAATAATTCCAGCATCACCATAATTTCAAAACCAAACAAAGATACAATAAACAATGAAAACTATAGACTGATATTCCTGATGAACACAGATGCAAAAGTACTCAATAAATTACTAGTTAGATGAATCCAAAAATACATCAGAAAGATCATTCACCTGGAACAAGTGGGATTCATCCCTGGTATGCAACAATGGTTCAAAATATGCAAATCAGTCTATATGATACATCACATTAATGAGGTGTAGAATAAAACCACAAGGGCCCGGCAGCGTGGCCTAGCAGCTAAAGTCCTGGCCTTGAAAGCCCAGGGATCCCATATGGGCGCCGGTTCTAATCCTGGCAGCTCCACTTCCCATCCAGCTCCCTGCTTGTGGCCTGGGAAAGCAGTCGAGGACGGCCCAAAGCTTTGGGACCCTGCATTGGGAGACCTGGAAGAGGTTCCTGGTTCCTGGCTTCGGATCAGCAAGCACCGGCCCGTTGTGGCTCACTTGGGGAGTGAAACATCAGATGGAAGATCTTCCTCTCTGTCTCTCCTCCTCTCTGTATATCCGGCTTTCCAATAATAATAAAATCTTAAAAAAAAAAGAACAAAACCACAAACTTATCTCAATAAATACTTACAACATATTTCATAAAATACACCATCTTTTTATGTAAAAAAAAAATTAAGCAAATTGTATGAAGGAACAACATTACTCAGCAAACCAAGCCAATATATGATAAACCCACATCAGCATCATACTAAGTGGGTAAAAGTTGGAAGTGTTTCCATTAAGCTGGAATAGGATCAGACTGCCCACACTCATGACTGCTATTTGGTACAATCCTGAAAGTTTCAGCCAGAGCTCTTGAGCAAGAAAAATAAATCAAGGGAATACAAATTAAAAAGTGAAGACAAGTTGTCCTTGCTAGCAGATGTTATGATTCTCTAGAGAAAGGAACCTAAAGAGTATTGAATGTTGATAATTCTAATGGGGTTTAGTAAATTTATTGGATATAAAACCAACACACAAAACCAATAGCCTTTACATACACAAAAAAAATCATAGCTGAAATAGAACAGGTTAGATAAGTGCTATTCAGAATAGCTGCAAAAATTTAAATACCATTACATAAAGTTAATCAAGAGTATGAGGGATCTCTGTGATGAGTATGATACAATATTAAAGGAATAAATAAAAGACAACTCAAAAAATGGAAAAATCTTCTAGGTTTGTGGATTGGTAGAATTAATGACATCAAAATGACAGTATTATTGAAAGCAATTTATAGATTCAATGTGATTCCAATTAAAACAACTAGAATATTCTTCTCATGTCTACATAACAAATCTTTCAAAGGTTTTGGCTAAACAAAACTTCACTTAAATGATGGAGAAAATAATCCATTGTGGGAGAGTAGCAGAAATATTGAGATGGTGAGCAGCTTACTGGGTGGAAAAAGAGAGAAAAGACAAGAGACAAGAAAAGTATTAAGTTAGGAAAAGCATATTTTGGGGATATGACATATCATCTTGGATGATATGGACATTATTACATATTAATTTAGAATAATGTAATGATTATTATGAACATTAATAACTTTTCTTAGCAATATCCTCATATCACTTCCTATAGGAAGGTCATTATTCCATCCCAGTAATGAGCACATGAAGGATTACAGAGGTTAAGAAGTTCATAAATAATTATGCAAGTATATGAACAGTTAATGAGGATGGCACAAACTAAAGTACAGCCTCTCAGGTGTACAGATTTACACAGTGGGTTATATTGTCAATATAAACACACAATATAAAGTCCCAAATTCCTACTCAAACCTTCAGAGGTACACACAGAGTTCATTAATAATTATCTATGCATCTATATTTTATTTGAAATCAGTAGATAGCCATATGGATAGTTATTCACTGGGTTATGATTAAAGAAATATGTAAGCATTAGTGAATATAGTTTGACTGAGAGTTTGCCCTCTTGTTTTTATTTCCAACTTTGTCCTTTATAGCTGTGTGGCCTTGACTATGTTATTTCATTTCTCTTGGTTTCAACTTTTCCTTTGAGGATTATAGATGCTCTCCCTCTGGCATTTTTGCTTGCTTTTTCCCTCTATGAGAAGGGGAATTTGAACTCTGGGATGAAGTATGTATACTTCATATACTTCAGAGTAGACAGTAGAGGATGTGCTCTCAAACAGGGATATGAAAAGCTCCCTAGAAATAATTATTCAACAGTTGGGTATAAATGATTAAGTAGCTCTCAGAGGCATTAATTCACTGAAATAATAACAAGGAGCACAGGAAACTTTCCATGTAGCCCCTCTCTATATCTGGATGCTTCCTCATCTCACAAGCTCAGGCTACAAAAGCTTTGACATGTGTTGAGGGGTTATGAGTAAAAGGTTTCATGTTATAATTTTGGCTTTTAGCCACTTGGGTGAGAAAGACAAAGCTGGCATTGACACTACCTCTTGCCAGCCAGTAGCAGCTCTCAAGGCTGGGTGGAGAAGGTAGGAAAAGCAGAGGGTGCAAAGACAGATTCCTCGGAGCTGTGAACAAAAACACCAAGGCAGGAAGCCAGGATATCACCCCAACCCATAAGGGAATGTCAGGGAGAGAGCAACACAGCTCAGCAAGCATTCTGTGGGCTCTAGCTTCTGAGCCAAATGTTCTGGTTTACAGTTGAGCATCAAACCAACCCTGAAAGCAGTCCAGGAAATCAAAAGGCTGGACAAATGGTAATATTTGTGACTGTCATTATTATTCTCTTATTGTCTTCACTATCATCGGTGTGTCAAGCCTTCATATTCCACTTGCTGTGGGTACACAAAATCAAGAATCAAGTGTCACATAATGCAATGTAATTAATAAAAAAATTACTAGGCCCAGCGGCGTGGCCTAGCAGCTAAAGTCCTCGCCTTGAAAGCCCCGGGATCCCATATGGGCGCCGGTTCTAATCCTGGCAGCTCCACTTCCCATCCAGCTCCCTGCTTGTGGCCTGGGAAAGCAGTCGAGGACGGCCCAATGCATTGGGACCCTGCACCCGCGTGGGAGACCCGGAAGAGGTTCCTGGTTCCTGGCTTCGGATCAGCACGCACCGGCCCATTGTGGCTCACTTGGGGAGTGAAACATCAGGCGGAAGATCTTCCTCTCTGTCTCTCCTCCTCTCTGTATATTTGGCTGTAATAAAATGAATAAATCAAAAAAAATTAAAAATTAAAAAATTACTAAATAACTAATGGTTAAAAATGAAAAAAAAAGAATCAAGTCCAATTTGAGAGGCTTCTTGATACCTCATCTTCTGCTCATTAATGAACATCTGTAAGAGGAAAAGTGGTAGCAAAGGGATGGGAGAAAAATTTAAACTTAGGTTCAAATCATGAAACAAGTATAATGAGATTTTTTTAAAAAATCATGTTAGTAGCAACAATGTATAGTAAGCAGTGGGTATTGGGGAAAAAAATGCCACATAGGGGCCCAGCGCGATAGTGTAATGGTTAAGTCCTCGCCTTGAATCCACCGGGATCTCATATGGGCGCTGCTTCTAATCCCGGTGGCTCCACTTCCCATCCAGCTCCCTGCTTGTGACCTAGGGAAGCAGTTGAGGATGGCCCAGAGCATTGGGACTCTGCACCTGCATGGGAGACCTGGAAAGAAGTTCCTGGCTTCTGGCTTCAGATCGGCGCAGCACCGACCGTTGCAGCCACTTGGGGAGTGAATCGTCGGATGAAGGATCTTCCTCTCTGTCTCTCCTCCTCTCTGTACATCTGCCTTTCCAATAAAATAAATCTTTTAAAAAATGCCACATAGGATCAACTAATCTATTTTTCACCAAGAAGCCCCAAGTAGACTAACTGAAGATGTATTGGATAAGCTCTTGAATACTCACAAAGTAGGAATACTTGTAAATAGACAAATTCTGCAGGTCAATTAAATGACATATGAAAATAATCAATAAATATTTATTAATCCTTACCTGTTCAAAGTATTGTAACGCGAGTTAAGGTCAAGAAAGATTAAAAATGACTACTCCTGGAACTCAAGGGATTTGCAAATTTTGGACATAGATCTTCGCTTTCCCTGAAGGAATTCACATGCTGTTTCTTTAGGAGTGGATACATAAATTAAGTCCTTATTTATTTTGTTCTGACCACAAGGAACATTTGAATTCACCTGTATTGCCAGATCCTGTGGCTTGCAAGTCTGTTGTAATTTCTCTACCTCACCTCCAGATTTTGACGCCCTAGTCTACTTATGATTTTTTTTATTCTACCTTTCATCTGCAACCATGAGAATCGTAAATAGATTAAAAGTAAAAAGTGGGAAGTTTTATTTACTGATTTGAAAGAGTTACAGGGATGGAAGAGGAAAGGATGAAGGGAGGGAGGGAAGGAGGAAAAGGCAGAATGAGACAGAAAGGGGATGAGAGAAGGGTTGATTCCCCAGATGGCCACAATGGTCAGACCAAGGAAAGGCCAAAGCCAGGAGCCAGGAGCTTCTTCTGAGTCTCCTACATCGGTGGCAAGGACCCCTAAATTTGGCCATATTCAGCTGTTTTTCCCAGGTCATTAGAAGGGAGCTCGAAGTGGAGTACCCAGGACATCAACTGGTAACCATATGGAGTAGTGGCATCATAGGCAACGGCTTAACCACTAGGCCACAACATCTTCCCCGAGACATGTGTAAGTACTACAACAGAGGTTAATAACAGCAAAGGAGTAGGATTCAAACCAGAAAATACCTATTTTATTTTTATAGTAATGGGGGGTATCTTTAAGAGTAAATTATCTTTAGAATATGGGTTGCAAACTAAGATATCTGCAGGGGTCTGACAAGACATGAAAATAATGGAGCAGAGATGAAATAAAGTAAATTATAAGAGTATATGGCTGCTTTAAAGGTAATGCTCCCTTTATAGCTAAAGCTTTTAAGGCACAAATGTCCAGACATACAGAATTATGTTCCTTAAATCATCCTTAAGATGCAGAATTCTTCAAACCTCAAAAGAGCAGCATGTGTATGTCCCCCTATGTGTTATTTCTCCTAGTACACCAAAGTGATTATTATTTATTACAGTGTAACTTTTTCTAGTTGTATTACAGGTGGCAGAATTGGGATCATTGATGAAACAATTCCATAGACATATTTAAATGGATCAACTTACTTCTAATAATCATTTCAATTGTATATATCGAGACATGTCCTGAAAGTAGAGAAGTCTAAGTGCCACCATAGATGTTCATGTTAGGGGAGCGCTGGGTTTGAAATAAGAAAAAAAACCATTTAACTGAATGGAACAGTATGGTATGATAATTCAATACATGTATTTATTGGGTGTTGATCATACAAAATTACCTACCATTTCTATCTCCTTCAGCATTTGATTAAAAAATGAAATTGACAATTACACATAACTCTGGGGAACAGTGTAATATTTCAAATGCACACAATGTGGACTGATCAAATTGAAACAATCAATGTTTCTTTCTCCCCATGATCATCACCCCATGAAGGCTTCAAACTTCTAATTTCACGTCCACTGTGTTATACAACACTAGGACTTATTCCTTGTGTTATGTGTTTGGGTATCCATTTTGCCATCTTGCTCTGCCAACCATCTTCTACCTTCCCCAACCTTTAGTAAAACTATTATATATACATATTTTCTTAAGAGAAATGGGGGATTTGGATCTTAGTGAGTTAAAGTACATTTAGCACTCTTCTGTTATACATTTTGCCACTAAAAAATAGCTAAGGCATACAATCTCATGAAGAAATATAAATTACAACATAGTTTACTTTGAATGAGTGGGTTGTACGTGACATCAACAGCTACCCACTAGGACTTCGGTGTTTTAATCAAAACTGAATGTTAATGAAACAGAAATGTATCAAGTCCCAGTCATCATCATAGAGTTTCTTTTAAAAATAGGAAAAAGAGAGAAAATAGGGCCCCCCAACTTTATTGTTGTCTTTCAAAAATATCATGGGATAAAATGAAGCAACAACTAGGGACTGGGTAGAAAATTCCATCCTGGCAGACTTGTCACGGCCTGAAATGTTGCTACTAAATATCAAATTAATAATAAATACTAGTCTCCAGTTTCTTCTAAACTTCATTCTCCAAATTTTTTTATCTGATTGTTTTATTACACCAAAACATAGAGAAATAAAATCTTCTTGATGGCATTTCAGATCTAACATTTTTACTCCTCAAATGTGCACTATACAATTCAGGCAATTGTTTAACAGAAACTAAGGAACAGGGTTGTCAAACCTGGCTCAGCTCTGAGGCTACTGAAAGAGTCCAAGCGATAGATTTAAAAGAAAAATAATCTAAAATAAACGGCGATTGGATTTCAAGGCTGTAAATAAATTCCACAATGAAGTAATCTGATAAAACTACCTTGAGAGAAGAAAGCAATAGAGAAATCAGAATTCTCTAGTGATAACTGAAGTCATTTTGTGCCAAAAAGAATGATCCAGTGAAACTGTCAGAATCTAATCAGGATGAGCATTTTCATGTTAAAGAGCTCAAATCTTAGGTTACCTTCTGGAAAATTAACATCTATGTCTAAAGAGAGGACTGGATCACAAAAGAAATAGAAATAATACTAACATTAAGTGTCCTTTCTTCCATGACTTATCCCCAAACTGCTCTCCTTAAGAGTTCTGTGCAGTGAGAAGAAACAGTAAGACGGTTTGGAGGAGACATTCTAATAAGAGAATCTGGTGTTCACTTTTGTTTATTGCTTTGTTTGGTTTCTATTCACTTACTGCAACCGTGTGGTCTGTTTTTAGAAAAGAGAGACGCCAAAACTATTTCCCACAGTTAGAGTTCTGGTGTCTGAAGGAGTCAGGTTTCTATGGAACAAGTGACAACAACTTGTTGCATATATGTGTTATGATTAGGTTGTCTGAATAAAGACCATGGTGTCCCAAATCCAGGGAAATTAATTTGTGATGCTGGTTGGGGAGGGCAAGGTGCTGAGGACACATCTGTGCCTTTTGCAATTGGTTTAGAAGATTGGCTGGTAGAGGCATCCCTTAAAAACAGATGGGTACCAGAAACAATGCACTCATGCTCAGAAGAAAATGTTTACTCAAGTTTCAGATTCCTGCCATTTCACAAGGCACAGCCCCAGTGGAGCAGGCACAAGTGGAATGGCCACAAATGGAACATGGTACATAACTTCAAACAGAAAGACAGGCAAGAGTTCAAAAGAACAAGGTGTAGATGTGGTTGGGCTACCTATCTTAAATGACCATACCAAGTTTCCTACTTCCTTTCCGAGCTAAACCACTTAAGAGAGAAAAGAAATTATCTGGTGACCAAGAGCTAGGGAAAGGAAAAAATACAAACATTTTCAAAAGATTGACAGAGGAGATGTGGTCAATGAAATTATTCTGGGTGTTGCTTATGCAAGCCCTGGCTTCCTCCCCTGCTTGCCCTTGAGAAAGGTCATCACTTCTTTTGCCACCACAGAAAGAAAGAAGCAAAGGGCACAGAACCCTGGCAATGAAACACAGAATGGAAAGTAGGGTCCAATGGAGAGAACTCCATTCCAGGTCCTTGTGTGACTCTTAGGCACTTTTAAGAGACTGATAAAATATGAAAAGAAAACAATACTGTTACAAACTAGATTTATGTAATAACCAAAGACAAATCTGTAATTTGGACAATTTTAAATCATAGAAAAAATTTTGGAAGTCTTAACACAACCAAAAATAGGGGTAATACACCAGAGATTAAATTCATTGTCAAAATTTGATCAACATTTTAAGAGAAAAAGTGCTCAGGCTTTTTTATCAATTACATTGTTGTGTTATGACTCCCATTCCATCTTTGTCAGAAAATAATGAGGATTAATGATATATGTGGAAGTGTTTTGTAAATTCTGAAATACTACTCACATAAAAATAGTTTTTAATATTATTTTTGGTCAAGTCGACCGCTCTAATTTTAGTTTCTTCTTATCAGCCTCATAAAATACTTCTGGAAGCAGTTCTTCCAACTTTCTATGATTCTCTGATGTTTGTTGAGCAGCAACCAAATGCCAATTATTGTTTTCTATCTTGGGGAAGTAGCAATAAATAAAATATGAGGCTGCTATTGTTTCAGAGTTTTTATTTAGTGTGTTTGAGAGAAAAGTAAATAAGAAAACCAACATGAATTAGTAGAGGATGTAAAAAAGAATGAATAGGATAAGGTACACATACTCGGGTGGTTGGGAAAGCTCTCTCTCTCTCTCTCACTCATTGGCAATTGAATGCTAAAATGGAATCATCATTGACGAGAATGAATTGACCCCTTCGAATGGTAGAAAGTCTGGTGACTGGAATTTAACAAACCTGACAGAGACTGGTATGGGGAAAATTCAGGGGTTCTGTAGCCAGATGGGACAGTACCTGGTCAACTAGAGTAAGAGATTTACATTATTAACAAAATTGGAAAGCCACTGAGCATTTTAAGCATAAGATGATATTATCTGCATTTTTAAAAGATCATATTGGTTTTCTTTTGGGAATTCATTAGACTGCTTAAGATAAGTCTCACTGTAAATTAGAACAGAGACAGCAAGACCAACAAGTGAATTTTAACAGACACATGAAAGTTAGATAGCAATAAAATGATACCTTTCAAAACAATAGAAAACAATTGGCATCTTACAACTCTATACCCATATTTATTCCTCTTATAATAAAAAATACATCTATATGTATATACAAATGCACATACATACACACACACACAGGTGGGGGTTTAAGCAGCATTCTTCATAAGAGGCTCAACTAGAAATAAACCAAAAGTCCATTATTAATGTATTAGATAAATGACTGAGGCATACATGTACATTGCAATGCCATATAATGTCCTGATAAAACTTCTCTATGCAACAACATAGTTGAACCTTCTTCTTCATGCAACAACATAGTTGAAACTCATACACACAAAATCCATCAAGAATGAAATCTAAGTGAAGATATTATCAATTAAGAAAACACAGAAATGATTCATTAGCAATCAAATATTATTCTTTATCTTTTAAAGATTTATTTTATTTTATTCGGAAAGTCAGATATACAGAGGGGAGGAGAGAGAGAGGAAGATTTTGTGTCTAATGATCCTCTCCTTAATGGCACGAACTGTGCCAATCCAAAGCCAAGAGCCAGGAGGCCCTTCTGGGTCTCCAGCACAGGTTCAGGGTCCCAAGACTTTGGGCCATCCTTGACTGCTTTCGCAGGCCATGGGCATGGAGTTGGATGGGAAACAGGGCTGCTGGGATTAGAACCGGCCCCCATATGTGATCCCAACATGTGCAAGACAAGGACTATAGCCATTAGGCTATCGCATTGGGCCTCCAAATACTATTCTAAGAAACACTAAAAGTGCTTGTTGGGAGGGGCCCAGGTGAGGAATGAATCCTGAGGGACTCCCAATGACAGGGCCACTGTACTTGCAAGTAAGCAAGGGGACTGAGACCTGGTGGTTTGTAGGGGAGAAACAGAAGATTTGTATGGGTCAGACTGATGCACCAGCCTACATGGGAGACCTGAATAAGGCTTGTTACCATGGAACATTGCTGACCACCACACACCAGTCCACGTGAAAGCTGGGGCTGGGGGTTTGTCTAGCAGGGCTAGACAGGTCATATTAAGCAGGGCCATGATACTAATAAGCATGTGAGAGAACCAGGTACAGGGGTAGATCCTGTGGGGGATATGTGGGCTAAACCCTGTGGAACCCTGTGAAAATACAAGTCCCTCTGGTTAGCTCAACAGTTGGGATGGTGATGGGCTGAGCTACGTGTGACCACAGTACCTGTCACACTCACAGTTACCGGGATCAAGAATAGTCTGAGCAGGTCCAGGCTGCAGTACCTGCTTATACGTCCTAAAACAGGGGGTGGGATGGGCCTATCCACAACATTCATGAACTCATACAAGGCCAAGATGGAGGGTCAGGCTATGCCGGGCAATGGCCTGGCACCTGCTGGTATGCATGAGATGAGTAGGGGAATGCAGGAAACTCCACTATGGGCTCATAACTCCCGCCAGTGAGCATGTGGTCCAGGCCAGGGGTCAGGCAAGCTTGGCAAGGTAGCTCCAATTGTTGGCAAATGTGTGGGTTGGTTTTGGAAGGAGATGGACCAGGCAAGATCGAGTAAACCTTAGCTCACTGGCAAATGCAGAAACCAGACTGAAGCATAGGTCATGCCAAGCTAGGCTGTCACACCTACTGGTTTGTATGAGCCACAGATGGGGGAATACTGAGCAGCGCCAGTTTTCTGCACACACCAGTGAAAGTTGGGACTGCGGGCAGGCCAGGTCAAGCAGGGTTACAGCATCCAATGGCAAAGGTTAAGACAGGTGAGGGACTATGCCAAGCTGTGTCAGAGCAACCACTGGCACATACAAGATCTATGGCTGGGAACAGGCCTGGTTGGGGAGCTAAGGGGATGTTGTGCAAAGGCCAGAGTTTGGGCTGCTGTCAGGTCTGGACATGGCCGCAATGTCTCTAGGCACAAGTGTGGATTGGGTCTGAAGCATGCAAGAATGGGAGAGACTCTAACACCCACTAGAGCTCATGAGAACCAGGATGAGTGTAGGATTGGCTTGGGTAGGTCTTTATCCCGACTGAGCTATGTGTGGGCTTTGCCTGGGTATGGACCAGTCTAGGTTGGACTGTAGCACCCAACAATAAGAACTGGAATGGGTGAGGGCCGGTCAGGAAAGGCCACTGTTCCTGCTAGGACAGGAGATGGCCAGGCCTGGCTAGACTACAACACCCACTGGTAAATGCCGCAGCACCCAACCAGTACATGTGAGACTCAGGGTGGAGTTGGCTATGGGCAATCCCCTGCTGATCCACCACTACCACTGGAGAGCGCTAGTTGGAATGGGGACAGACCAGGCCAGGCAGGGCTACAAAACCTGTTGGCCTCATGTGAGCTGAATCACAGAAAAGCAAGGCTGGGATGATTGTTAGTTCTGGTGCATGCATGAGCCAGAGTGGGTGAGGGTTGGTTGGGCTTACTGCAGTATCAGCTGGCAGATGCTCGCATGGAGGGATGGGGACTAATTCTGTCAAGTTAAACTACAGAACCACCTGGAGAGTGCATGATCCAGGAGTGGGAGTAGGCCCAATAGGGAAACAGTGGGCACCTGCCTCTTGGGTCACCACTCCCACTGGTGAGCATGAGAACCAGGATTGGGCAGGAATGGCTAGACAGAGTGTGGCATCCACCAGCATGTGTGTGGGTGGGATATGGGGCTGGTTGGGTTGAACTTGGCTTCAATGCCCATTGACATGTATGAGAGCTGAATGGAATGTGGGACAGACTAAACCAGTCTGCTGTACATGCTGGCAAGCACAGGAACGAGGGCAGGGGTGGGCCTGATGGGGGTTGCTGTATTGCTGGTTGCTCCGATAGGCTGCAGCTTCCACTGGTGTACATGAAGGCCGAATGTGTGATGGGCAGGATTGGGCTGGGCTACAACACCCATTGGTTTGTGTAGAAGACAGGGCTGGAGGCAGAACTGACCCAGCAATTGCAACCACCATCATGTGCATACACTGATTGCAACGATAGACTGTGCCAGACCCTGTATTGGCAAGCACACCCAAGAATCTGGTCTGGGTTCACCTTAGATGAAGTTTCTTTGGGGATACCTCCAATCGAACTGCAGGACTCAGAACCCCAATCATGGAGAGAATTGCAGGTTTCATGTTTTGACCGTGGTGTGTATGTGTCAGAGCTGGGCCTCCTCATGGCTTAGTCAGAGCAGTGGACAACATATTCAGGTGCATATGGATGATAAGGTAGTCAAATGGAATCTGCAAGAGGACACCTGGTATCACAACAGAGGATAGAGGACAGAAGAAATTGATCAACTACCCCAGCCAAGTGTTGGCAGTGAATATCTGGGCAAAGACTTTAAGGGAGACTATGTCAACCACTGGATTCTGGAGAAATTTCACAATGCTTGGAGTGGCAAGCTCGGCAGTAATTCAGAACTGTTGAACTATTGAAAACTCCTTAAGCAGGATCCTCAGATCAAGTCCCACATCAGGGACCCTGGGGTAGTGTTAGGTTCCTGTTCTCTTTCCCGGGTGCAGAGGTGCTTGGGAGGCTGAATGTGGCTTCTCTCCTTGTTTCCCTCCTTCCCCCAAATACAGGAAGGGAAACAAGAGAATGTGAAAATGGTGATCTCACCCACATTCCTGTAGCCCTTGGTCCTAATCACCCTAATCAACTATGTAAAAATATTCAAAAATAAAAATAACTAATAAAAAAGAAATGTTAAAAATTATTAAGCAAAATGAATATAATTGTAGAACAGAGCTCGGAGATGCAAGAAATCATGTATAGCAATTGAAATAATACATATGTTAATAAATTCATATAAATATTTGTGGTGAAAGACTATAAAGCAATGTCTCATGATGTTTACATACACAGGTAACTAAAATACATGACTAAAATACAAAATTCTGGCAGGAAAATGTAACGTTCTCTAAGAGTCTTTCATGGCCAGAACATATGTGTTGACTAAGAAGAAAAGCAAGCAGGGAAATCAGGGGAAAAGAAGGAGAGAAGAAAAATAATAGAGGATAAGAACTTACTGAGTCAAAAATTTCATAAGGGCACATTAAAAGTATGGTAAAATATTAAATATACTCAGATAGAGTACATAATAGAACAAGGTGCCCCAATTCAAATAATTGGATGTAAAGACACTATTTATGACCAATGTGGCATTACATGGCAGTGGAAGATTGATGATCTCTTTGACAAGAAAGTGATTAAATAGCCACTGAAGAAAGAAAAAATGAAACTGGACTTCTACTTCATATCAAACATTGTAATTTCCACATGGATTTCACACTTCATTTTAAAATGTAAGACAATGAATCTAGAAGATAAATAATAAAATACGTGTGAGATTGGAAAGGGTTCCTGAACTAGAACACAAAAAGCTCCAAGTATAAAGGAAATAGCTGCCAAGCTATACCACATTAAAACGCATAGAAAAATTGTCACATATTAAAGCAGGTTAAGATTCAAAGAAAAAAAGGAGAACATATTTGTGACACATTAAATCAGTAAAAAGCACAAATATAGTCTACAAAATAATACCTACTAACCAGTTAGAACAAGACATACAATTCACATTAAAAGGACAAGGTCCTTCAACAGTGCTTAGAGAAAGAAGAGATACCTAAGTGATTATAAAGCAAGTGATCACATTAAAAGGTGATCCATCTAGCTATTTATTAGGATAAAGCAAATAAAAATTTCATTGTGGTACCAATTCAAACCTACCAGAATGAGTAAAATTAACACGACACACAGAATGAGTGTTTGTTCCATGACAAGCGTATGGAACAAATGGTACACATATTTTCCTCTAATGGTAGGAATGTAGTGACAGCATACAAAAGTTGCAGTGTATAAACTCCACTGCTACACACACATGCAATCCACGCAAAACTGCATATGGATATATCAATACACTTGGATGTACACACACACATTTGTAATAGTGCTCATAATTGCCCAAATTGAACTGAAGGCATACTTCAAGTAGATCCAATAAACTAATGGGGGATATATTTTTACACTGGGGAACCACAGAACAACAGAATTAAAAAAAAAAACTTTGCTCTAGTTGATAATATGGTTGAATCTAACAACAGTGTTACATGGAATTCAAATACAGCAATATATGGATTATGAGTATAGTGTTTATGTGTTAGATATACACACGAAGTTATTACTGCAATTATATAAAAATCAAACAAGGCCAAATGATATTCAAAGCCAGGAATATTTCCTTTTGAGATGAAGTGGTATAATGCTAGGCAGGTATTAGAGGTGTTCTGGTAATGTTTTCTTTTTTGACTTGGGTACAGAGGTATAAGGGCTGTTCTCTTTTTATTATTTAGTAAACTATGCATTTATGTTTTATTCATTTTTGTACCATTTTGTATTCCAATTTAAAAATTATTTGTAGTGAAGCGGATCAGTGACTGAAGAGAGTGGGAACAAACAGGAAAACCTGTTAAAAAGAAGCAATTGCAATGGGCCAGGTGAAGAATAATGGTTATTTGAATTTGGATATTAATATTAAACATGGAAAAGATCAAAGGCACATACCTATAAGGGATATATCTTGGA
This sequence comes from Ochotona princeps, assembly GCF_030435755.1. Taxonomy (NCBI): domain Eukaryota; kingdom Metazoa; phylum Chordata; class Mammalia; order Lagomorpha; family Ochotonidae; genus Ochotona; species Ochotona princeps. The sequence goes on from NC_080840.1 coordinate 36,336,691, forward strand.
TCAGAACCAATGAGCCTTATTGATATATTTAATGGAGAGAATGCAAGAATTAGAGGGATTATAAATGAAATGTACTTAATGAATCATTGGGATAACAATTCACTTAAGAAGTCTGTTGAAATACTAGTAATATACATCTCAGGAATGAGAAGGGGACTTAATCATTCTTCCTTGAAAATTAAAGTTAAAATACTGTGAGACATTCTGTAAGAATAAGATAGAGATATATGTACACAATTACCATGCAATGGCATGATCAGTGCTGGAAATATCTACTTCGGAGTCATCAATGTGAATGGATGAATATATATATAGATTATATATATAATGAAAGAATGAAATCTTGTCTTTCACAGCTAAATAGATTTAATTGGAAATTAATATGCTCAGTGAAATAATCCAGACACATAAAGACAAATACTATACGATTTCCCTGATCTGTGATAACTAATACACAGAATATCAAATAAATTTCATGCTCATGAGATTGGTATCTTGAGATTTGATTATTATTTAGTCTCTCTCTAAACTCCTGAGGATGGTTTTTGCTTTATACTTATTATGTTGCTATCTCTACTTTATGGAGTGTTCAGCCTGTCACTGGAAAGTTAAATGAAAATATTCTGTTTTAACAATTAAGAGAAAAAAAGATAAAACAAAGGAGGCAGGTGGGTGGAGAATGCAGGCAGGAGAAAGAATACGATGGAATATAGTTATGCTCCTAAATCTGTATTGTGAAATTTGTTTACTTTTCTATGAATAAAAATAATTTTTAAGAGTCATCATAGAGAAGGAACCTCCAATAACTATATTCTATTCCTCACTTTATCTTTAGATAGTGGGGAACGATGACCTGGATGAAGAGATAATCATATCTTTGTTCTAAAACTTTACAATTTGTTGACAACTATTGTATATATTTTATATGGTATGAATATGATCTGGTTCCCAAACTCAGTCAGGAGTTTAAAACGCAACATTATTAGTCAATGGCTCTAACAAGGTAAAGAAACTTAATCTGCTCATGGTATTTAGAGGAGAGGTCTCTTTGAAAGACTAATGTTTGACTGGGTCATTAGGGTGGAGCCCTCATAACTGAACTCTGAAAGCTTTAGGAGGGTGAAGGAAAAACAGAGCTACAGAGACCACCGATTAGTAAAGACACAGAAAGACTAGCCAATCCCTGTCTTATTATACTGTGGCATGGCTTGTACCACTCAGAACTCTCCAGCTAGAACACCAGAGGTCAGAACAATGGGATTAATCCAGACATGGACTGTGAGCCTTCCAAACCAAGAGCGAAAATGAATCTCTTTTCTTTTTGAGAAAAAAGAAAAAAGATCTCCTGCATTCTATCACAGTAACAAAAAGCTGATTTTTGTTCCATGAACACTTGAGTGTTAATTGCTTTTTTCTGAAACAAAAATATTATCTTTATTACTTTCATTTTTACAGATAAATAAGTGGAGATACCAACAACTAATTTCATATGCCCCTTATTAGAAATGTGAAAGTGGAGACCACACTTGAGAAGATTAACTCTGCAATAAACGCCATTAACTACTGCATGACACCTCATCTCCAAGAAGAAAGCAGAAAAAGCATGACAGGGTTGTTTCAATTATGTGTGGCTTAATAACAATTTAGTGGATTAAGATAGCAATCATTTTATCATCTCACTTTATGTGGGTCAAAAATTCTGGAAGGATTTCTCTGAACCTTAGCTAAAGTCCGTCTATTCCATGGAAGTCACACAGTTACTGGAACTGGAACGGCTGAGGTGAATAGTTAATACAGGTAGACCTAGTATCTCCATCTCCCCAGGCAGTGGCAGATTCTTCCCAAAGAATTATGCTGTGTGGACTAGACTCACTTTCCTCATGTTGTGAATGCTTTGGGATAAACTGTTTACATAGCAGTTGAAGGTTCTAAGAACCACGTGAAAAAAGCATAGCAATGTAGCCTTGGAATTCAGATCCTTTCACTTTCCTCTCACTGAGCATCTTCTATATATTTGACAATCTCTAGAGTTGTACTTGTCAGGGAAATATGGCCACATGGAATCTGAGTAATTATAAAACTTTCATAGTGAAATCTCCGACTCAAGGGGACAATAATTTTATTACTTGGTCCACTTGAGACTTTTAGTTCTTGTACTTCCAAGCCAGCTGGTCATTTAACACACATTCCATGCACAGGAAGTGTCCCTGTAACAGAAGTCTTACTAAATAACTATGACAATAAGCCCAAGAATGTGGTGGCCAAGGACACAAACAGAACAGGAGGATTTCAGGAGTCCGTCCAGGGAGAACCACAGTAAGACACTAGTATTTCAGTGAAAGATAATTGGAAAAGTCATTGCGGATGATAAAAGAAGATTGTCCAATCAAAATGTAGACAACATTACTATCTACCTGAATACCTGAATGATAGTTATGGAACTACTGCAAAAATAAAACTCCTGTAAATATTATATTAGAATCACTGGAAATAGGTGGTGACACATTTTTATGAACAGAGGGAAGAAAAAGAATGTAGACAGAATTTGAAGGGATGCTAGATCAGATGCTATGCATTTTTAAAATAGGAATATGTTTATTCTATGTAATAAACACAGGATTATTAATATTTCATGAAATTCCTTGGAGGAAACTAGCTCTGATTCTGGAGACATTACACGTTTGAGTAAAATTTTTAACTTGAATTAACTTATATGAAACTGGAACCCATTGGACCTTGAAAATGGTCAGTTACATGCTTTCTTGAATGAATGAATTTATGTTCTGACAAAAATAAAAACCTAGGCCAAGAGCAGGAGACACTAGTGGAACAATGCAATTTCTTTACATGTTTTTCAGGTTTTTTTTCACTTGCGTTTGTCAAATGTAATCCTGTCTGTATTAGTTCTGAGTATCATGACTCTTTCAGCTAAAATATTTATGGGAAGATAGGAGAGTGATGTGATGCCAGGATTTTTTGTTACACTGTAGAATCTTTTATCTCAAGGAACCTTAGAAATTACCCAGCTCCATGGTTTCAAAACACCTAGGTACTTAACAGTCCTGATCAAAATTAAATTGCAATGGCAAAATGAAAAATACAAGGCTATGTGGTAGGGCAGTCATGTACACGCATCTGTGTGTAGTGCTTGCCAATTTTCTTATAAATAAGTATCTACTTTTTCATATTAGAATTACCTTTAGTTTACAAAATACAACTGTAGCAGATATTAGCTTAGTTGTGTGTGTGTTTGGCGGGGGGAGGTTTTTAATGTCCTTACTTGGCAAACTAAAGTTGAAGCACTTAAATCCCATCCCTGAAAAGTTTTTAAATTTTGACTGAGAGTGTACCTGTGTTACTTGCATAGATTCCTAAACTGTCCCATCTGACTAAAAGCCGATTATGTTAATGAAGAAATCTAGGGAGACAATTTGGGAAGAAGCCTCCTTTGCAAGTTAGGGGAGGGGAAAGCACATGTGGAATTCCCCCTGCTCCTATTTCTTTATCCCACAGCTTCAGAATACTTTCCTAAAGCTTGTGTTTTCTCCTTTGGAGATGGTCTGGTCATGACAGCCCCTCCTTCACATTCCTGGGACCAGCTGCAGTTTTTGTGGGTGAGTAGGAGTCTATGACCTTTCCTGTTTAATCAGCACATGGGTAATTGTCAAATGGCTCTGAATGTCCTGGGAGGAAGGGAAACATGGCACATCTGGAACTACACCAGGAATTAAGCTCAGCTGGCACAGAAGTGAATCCAGTCTGCTTTTGTGACCCAGGATGACATGATGCTGGAGATTAATATTCTGTTCAATCTTTTTCTTTATGCATACTGGGTTCATTTGCCAAAAGATAGCATTCCAAAGCATTCTCTCTATGCCAATGAAATACCGTGCCATCACATCCCCTGTGATTTCGAGCCAGTGGCAAAGGAGGACAATTTGATGTTTTAACTTGGTTCAATATCTAAAAAACACAACTAGACCAATATGTACAGATTTATTTTTACTTATCAAACACAATTCCAAAGACGATAACTTGCTAAGATCTAAGATTACATATTACAGATAACTAGTAAAAATAAATTGGAAGTTGTTTTCTATGATTAGATTATTAACTACTGAGCTTCCTGTTCAAAGATGAAGCTGTGGCAAATAATTTACATGAGGAGCAAGTGGGATCACAGAGAGGTCTTTCATAAATGTTGTTCCAGAAAGGCAATTGTGGAAAGTATAATTGAATCCAAACTACAACACATATGTGTGTTGGTTGGAGAACACTAACCTTCCCAAACTATCATTCACTCATTTAACAGATATTTGGGCTTTTCAGTTTATAATTATTAAAGATATTATTATTATTATTTTATGATACAGTTCCATAGGCTCTGAGATTTCCCTAACCCTGTCTTCTTCACTGTTCTCCCCTATAATATTACAACAGTATAGTTCTTCTTAAACAGTCATAAGCCCATCATTGCAGCAATGAACAATGGCATGCCTTTATTGCACCCTGTAAATTTTGATACGTTGTGTTGATGTTTTGTTTCAAGCATTTTTTTAAATTTCCTTTTGATTTCCTGTCTAATCCATTGTTCATTTAGTACCACATAATTTAGTCTACATGTATTTGCATGTCTTCCTGAATGTTGTGACTTCTTGGTCTCATTCTATGATGTTTCATTCCGTGATGGTCAGAGAAGATGCATGGTACAGTTTTCAATATTTAATATTTGTTGAGGCTTGCTTTATGGCCTACAGCATACTCATTTTTGGAGAAGGTTCCATGTATTGATGACAAAAAAGGTGCATTCTCCGTAGGGTGAAAGGTTCAGTAGATATCAACTGGGTCCATTTACTGTAAGGCCTGGATGGTTTCCTTGCTGAGTTTCAGTCTTGCTGACCTCTCCACTGACATTAATGGGGGTATTAAAGTCCCCCACTATTACTGTATTGGAGTCTATTTCTCTTTTTAAATCCATTAATGTTTGTTTCACGTAGCAAGGTGCCCTGGCATTTGGTGTGTAGGCACCAAGTTATTGTGGCGACCTCTTCTTGCTAAATGGATCCTTTGATCATTATGTGGTGTCCTTCTTCATCACTTTCAATTTTTTTTTTTACATCAAAGTCTATATCACTTGCTGTAAGGATGGCTCCACTCACACGTTTTTCCTTACCTTTAGCTTGGAATATCTTTTTCCATGTTTTCACTTTCAATTTCCTATGATCTTTGTTGGTGAGATGTGTCTCCTGTAGGCAATACAGAGATGGGTTTTGTTTTTGATCCAGTCCTCTAGTCTATGGCATTTGATTGATCAGTTTAAGCCATTTACATTCAATATTAATATGGATAGGTAGAGGTTTGGTCCTGTCATTTTAGCAATGGGTTGTCCATTGATTTACTCTTCTGTTGTTATTTAACTGGGGTTGTTCTACACATTTGCATCTGGTTTTGGTGGGTGCTATTCCTTTACTCTTTCATGAGAACATCCCTAAGTATCATTTGTAGGGCAGTTAGAAAGAGACAAAATCTTGGAATTTTTCTTTACTGTGGAAGAATTTTATTTCATTTTCAAAAACAAAGGAGAGCTTTGTTGGGTAAGTTAATCTGGGCTGATTTTTTTTCCTTTTAGAATCTGAAATATGTCAATCCAGCCTATTCTGGCCTTTACCATTTTCTCTGAGAGTTCAACTGTGAATTTGATTGGGGTTCCTCTATAGCTCACCTGATTTTTTTTTCGTGTGCACATTCAAGGATCTTTTCCATATGTTATACTGAAGAGAGCTTGATCATCATGTGTCATGGTAAAGTTCACTTTTGGTCAACCCTGTTTGGAGTTCTGTGCCCCTCCTGTGTTGTGTTTCCCAATTCTTTCTCCAGATTAGGGAAGTTTTTCTTTATTCTTTCATTGAATACATTTCTAAGCCTAGCTGCTCTTTCTGGAACTCCCACAACTCTTAGAGACTTAGTTTTGTTGGAAAGGTGGATATACAGAAAGGAGAGACAGAAAGAAACATTTTCTGTCCACTGGTTCACTGCTCAAGTGGCTACAATGGTTGGAGCTAAGCTGATCCGAAGCAGGAGCTTCTTCCAGGTCTCCCACATGGGTGCAGGGTCTCAAGACTTTGGGTCATCCCCCACTGCTTTCCCAGGCCATAGACAGAAAGTTTAATGGGAAATGGACAAGCGGGGACACGAACTGCTGCCCATATGGGATTCTGGCGCATGCAAGGAAAAGATTTAGCCACTAGGCTAGGGTAGCTGGCCCCACAAATATTTGTTTTAAAAACTAGAATCTTCTGCCATATGATAATGAAATGTCGCATGAGGCACAGCCCAATTGTGAAGATACTAGCCTTCTTGAAATATACTGAATAACTATTGTATATTAGATGCTACAGACTGAATTATGCTCCCCAAAAATATATGTTGAAAATCTAACCTACAATGCAAATATGTTTGGAGATGGGGTGATCATGGTTAAATAAGGTCCAAATCTGACTGGTGTCCTTATAAGAAAATAAACGCCAGAAATCTTTTTTCTCCATAAATGCACAAAAAGGCCAACTGAGCACCACCAATCATGATGATATTCACCCTAAAGACATTAAAGACACCATAGCACAAATCCCACCATGCCAATTTTTTGATTTTGTACTTTTCCACCTCCAAAATCATCAGAAAAATGAGAAATGTGTCCTGTTGTTTACTGTGGCTTGATTTTATAATTCTCTCAGACTAAGACAATGTAACAGACAATACGAACACGTATTTATTGCACCACAAGGTGCTATCACTTATTCAAACAGTGCTTCAGTGAATGTCTTCAAGTATGACAGATTCGTTCTGGTTTTTGTTTTGTTTCTACAGGTAAAAACAAAAGAAACATTACAATGAATACAACACTGAAAAAGCTTCTCAAAATGGAATGGGAGATCACTAGAGAAGCAGGACCTAGGCACGATTCCAGCTGCTTCCTGGAATGTGAACTCTGGTCATTTCCACCCTTTGACCACAGGCATCTGGAACAGCCGGACAATTACATGGTTCCCAGAGGTTCAAGATGTGTATCAAGAGGTTATCAGACACTTGCTTTATGGGTTCTTTCATTCTGTTTATCCTCTATTTTCTTATTTCTTATTGGACTCTTAACTGTCATTCCTTCTCAACATATAAGCTCTCACCTTCACTGCCTTCCTCAAAACAGTGAGTCCAAGATACCTGAATTGTGTCTCCTGAACTGCAATTGCCCAAATACCAAATAAAGTATTTTTATTTTATTTTTACATCTTCTAAGTTTAAACTGATTGATGTGAGTTTTTAAAAAATTAGTCTTATTTTTGATTTTTATAAAATGAGTAGATTTCACATGTTTCACAACATAGATTTAGAAACTATTTCAGTTGCTACCTTCCTCTCTTCCTATCTAATACCCTATATTTTTTCTGAAATTTTGACAATAATTCATTCATTCACTTCACAGTGACAAGGTTCAGTTTCTGATATTTAAAGGTATTGCAGAAATTATAAGATCAATAACCTAACCCTTTCAATATTGTTTTTGTTGTAATCCATGGGTTTTGATATTTTTGTTTATATTTTTATTTCTTCAAAATAGTTTCTTTTCTCTTACTAAATTCTTCACTGACTCATAAATCATATCGTAACATCATTTTCTCCAAGAGGAATTTTTGCTTTCTTTTTCCATTTCTTCATTGACACATTGGTTATTCAGTAGCATGTTATTTAAGTCCATGGTGCTGTGATTTTTTTTAACTTTATTCCTGCTGTTGATTTTGTTTCATGGCTTCTCATTTAAAGGAATATATAGTAACTGTGTAATAGAGACTATCATATCCAGATGTGAAGATACAATGCACTATGCGTCTCTACTCCCAAATAAAAGATGGACTTCCAGTGAAACAGTTGGATATATCTTAAAAATAGGATGCTGGACTCTCTGCCATTGTCTGTACTCACAATGTCAGGATACACTTAAATAGCAGAATCATGGACTTATGACTGCTTATGAATGACTACACTCTTGTAACAGTATGTGGGAAATCAGTAGGGGGAGGGAATTTGGAGATGTAGTAAGGTAAATCCAAGAACCTGCAGAAACACAAGAACAGTAAATTCCCTTCAGGACTAGGGAAAGGAGCTTTCTCTGGTCCTTACTTAGTTCAAACTTTGGATCCCCACCCTCTCCTGCAATGACCATTAGGGTCGCTCCACAACTCCCCTCACCCCCACTAAAAACAAAACAAAACAAAACAAAAAAGCAAAGCACAACAAAAAGTTAAAATAGATAGACAGAGAACAACAAAGAAAGCTTAGAACCAGACAGGAAACAGACAGCGGGGACTCACACATACATTATTAGGTAGGACATGAAAATAATTTACTCCTCACTAAAGTATTGAAGATTTCTCTGCACACCCCTCCTAAAACTGTTCTGTGCCTCAACTGTTGACATGTGCCTTGTTAAAGCTATAAGCCAATTTGGGCTATCCTAAAATACACCAAGTTCAGTAAAAATTATGCTTCAACACTATAGTCTGCTAAATACTAAAATGAAAACAGACACGAGACAGCTGAATAGTACCCTATAGCCATTTTAAGGTGGATAGCAGCAGGCTGTGTATAAACCAAAATAGAAATGTCAATTAGGTAGTCACAGGACATGGTTAAGAACTTGCATTTCTAACATACTGGTCACTCAATACCATGTCAATTAACCCCATAATGTTGGAAATATAGAAGGGTATGGTTCCTCGCCTCAAGACTGACACGTAGGTGCGGTAGAGTTTGAAAGGTTATACTTCATTGATAGTTAAAATAATTCCTTAGGTGGGACCAGTCTTGTGTCTGTGTCACCACTTGCAATGCAAAATGTGCCATATGGGTGCCACTAGAGGCCTGGTTGCTCCGCTTCAGTCTAGCTCCTTATTAATGCACCGGGGAAAGCAACTAAAGTGTTTGGGCCCTTGTACCCACACAGGAGACCAAAAGACACTTCTGAATCCTGGCTTTGTTTTGGCCTAGCCCTAGCAATTGTAGCTATTAGGCAAGTGAACCAGTGGATGGAAGAATTCTTTCTCTGTCTGTCTCTCTCTCTCTCTCTCTCTCCCTCTCTCTCTCTCGCTCTCCTTCAGAGCAGCAGTACCTTGTGTAACAGCTCATCACTGGAATACTCAAAGATGTGATTGCTTTTTCTAGCTAATATGAAGTGCTCTAAAAGCTAATGCTGTCAGGCCTGGCACTATGGCTCAGTGGCTAAATCCTTATCTTGTATGCACTAGGGTCCCATATAGGTGTCAGTTTATGTCCCCGCTACTCCACTTCCCTTCCAGCTCCCTGCTTGTAGCCTGGGAAAGCGGTAGAGAATGGCCCAAAGCCTTGGAAGCCTGTACCCATGTGGGAGACTTAGAGGACGACCCTGGCTCCTGGTTTCGGATTGACTCAACTCCGGCCATTGCAGCCACTTGGCGAATGAACAAACAGATGGAAGATGTGTGTGTCTCTCTCCTTCTCTCTATAAATCTGCCTTTCCAATAAAACTAAATAATGTCTTAAAAAATAGCTAATGCTATCACAAGAATATCAGAGTACCTCAGTTCCCAAAATGTAAGCACATTATAAATAGAAATTTACAAGATAATGATCTGCAGTATGGATTCTGATCAGCAAGCTGTGAATCCCAGCTCTTCCATTTACCAACCTGTAGTTCTAAACAAGCTACTGAACCTCAATCTTAATTTTTCTCACTAGCAAAATTGAATAATTCCATGTTATCAGATGCTTCTAGTGATTAGATTCATCATTATATGTAAAAGTAGTTAAATAGTGCTAAATTCAATAATACTAAGAGTGTTAAGATTGTTTTAATAACATAGTTTATCAAGTATAGAGACTTCTTACATAATTTTTTCATCTCCTTCAATAATTACCAAACCAAAAAAATGCAACCAGATATATGCTTTCTCTCTTGGTCACAATCCTGCCTAAATTATTTTATGTGATGTCTCTGAATCTCTGAGAAATTGAAAACATGGGGAAAAATGATATGGGTGACAAATAAGGAAATTAATTGACTATATACTGGGTGACTAGTACCATGCACCGTGTCTTCATGGAACTAACAGTATAGAAGCAGATACTTCCCAGGGAAGCATTCCCCAAAATAAGCCTATAACTACACAATGTGGTAAAGGCTGTTAAAGAAAAACCTATTCTACAAGGTTGTTCCAGAAACAATAAAGGAGACCTGCTTGGGAAATCAGGCTATGATGGCAGTAGAAGAATCTAGAAAAACAAGTTCTTTCGCATCCTTAATAACAATAAATTTCTCAGTGTGTTTCAAAATAATAAATTTCATTGTAATCAAATCCTTATGAGCAAAAGTTTCTTTTAATTTTTTTTTCTGCATCAAAATTCTCATTGTCTTACTCAATTTATCCTTCAGGAGGACCTTCAGTAAAGACAGCCATCTTCATTTACAAGTGTGGTTTCTTTGTTGCGTTTATTCCCTTTATTAGCAGGACTTTTGCACATGGGATAGTGTTGAGCACATTGGGAAAAAAAAGAAAAAACACTTGTTAAATACACGAGGGCCAAATTTAAAAAGTGAATGCACACGCTATGGAACCATGTTTACATAACACCTATTAAACCTGCTAGAACACATGCCCTGGAGAACAGACTGGGGGCAGGGTGGGAGGTCACCCAGGAGACAATGGGGTAAAAATAAAGGCTCAATCCTCACCACAATTTGTACACATCCAGAATTAGTTGAGCAGGAGAGAGAACTCGGGGTCATGACTTACTCTAGGGGTGTTACAGAGTTCCTCTTCCTTCTGTTCTGATTCTGTAGAGAAATGACAGGATCTCTGTGCTTAGCATTTAGAAATTTCTCTATCCAGTTCTCATTCTTTTCCTATCTTGCTCTGGCAACTTGTTCCAAGCTGATGACTGACTTCATTTAAAACATCCTTGATGGCTATTGTTAGATCCTCAGTCATGGTTGGGTGGGGTTGAGAAATTTTCTCACAATGTTCAGATTGTCATATGTGAAATCTGAGTTTCAAGAAGCCTGGACCATATCAGATCCAGATCCAATCCATCATGCACCGAATTAGTCACCAAGATTCTCTTTTAACTGTGAGAATGCAATGTGCTGGTGCCATCCTGTTGCCAGATATTTGTGGCTTTGGGATCTTCATCACTCAGCCATGGAACCAACCACATTCAGAAGTTTGTGGAAATAAGTGGTGTGCTTGACACTTCCGTCTCAGAAAATATGGCTCTTCTATGGAGACAGAAAGAAGATAAGTCGTTGCTAGGGTCTAAAGGAAGGGATAGTGAGAGAGCCTGGGAATCACTGCTCAATAATCATGTATTTTCCTCAGGGGTAATGACCATGTTCTATAACTAGGAGGAGGTGACAGTTGCACAAAACAGTGAAAGTACTAAATGCTGCTTAACTGCACATTTTACTTTCCTGTTTAGGTTTGCTATTATTTTAATTTTTTAATTTCTAAATTATTTTTACTATTTTCCATGACACAACTGTTCAGATACAGGGATCCCTCCCTTTCCCTCTTCTTTCTTTTTCCATTTTCCTCTTCCACATTTTCTCCCATATTAGTACAACAGTATAGTCCTTTCATAATAGTCACAAGTGCTATGTAAGTGCACCATAGCATTGTGTATATAGACAATAGTAGAAAACCTAGTATGCACATTTTCAAATGGTTACTTTGCCATGTGAATTTCACTTTAATGAATCTAAAGCATTATCTGGGCAATTTGACATTGTAGCCACAACATGACATTAAGAATGCCTTATTAACAGATGATGCAATCGCATGAACCCAAGACCCTTTGAGAGTCTGAAATTAAAACATGTTTGGGTAATTGGAGAAAGGAGAGGAATTTCTATAAGAAAATACAGCTGTGAGAAAGACAAAAAGGGTAAATGACTATTTGTTTAAACATGTGTATTAATCAGAGTCCAAATGTAATTCAAGGTAGGAAGCAGCCGCGGGAAGAAGGCAGCAGTGGGAGAACGTAATGGTTATTTTAATGTATTTATATTAAATCATTATTGAACATGAGGAGGAAGATTAAGAATTTGCTGCTGAGAGGAGGGCAAAAGGAACTTCATCTCTGTCCTTTGAAGTGCATGTGTTAAATGGGTCTCCAACTAGGTCAATGGGGGCATCCTCAGCAGCTGGAAGTGGGAGGACCACTGGAGAATGTTAGGCTACCTGTCAGTATAAAACATGTCTACTCCTCCTCAGTACAGAAACCTTTTGCCAAATAGAAAACATAGAAAAATGGGAGACAACCAACCTCCTAGCTAGGATACTTTCATTTCTAAACTTTAAGAAATTCCTTGGGTTTTGTAACCCAATGTTATTTTTACATTTCTCTGGGGAAAGACGTACCAACATTCTTAACATTCTTTTCACACTAGATAGGAAATTTCTTTAGGGCAGAGGCTATTAACATCCCATATTAACTTGTGTATTTCAGATCTTTGTACAATGTCTGGCACAAATATGGATGAAGCAAAGAGGGAAAGGAAGGGAACGGGAAGGGAGGGGAGAGGAAGGGAGGGGAGAGGAGGAATAGATTAGCATATGCTCTCAATAAACTAGGATAAAACAAGCAGGAAATATCTATATTAACTTGGGCATCTTGTAACAGCACACCAAAGCCAAAGGAAAATCAAGAGAAAGTAGTTTACAGAAACACTTGGAAAGGAAAACCTCTATTATGTTTCTAACTACTCTGTCTTCTACAAGTTCACTTTTTCTACCATTCCATTCATAACGTAACAATGGCTCATTAGAACAAGCACTGGTTCTGGCTGTGTCAAAGACCTGGTTTCAAATATGAGTTCTGCCAGTTGCTTTGAACGAGCACTTTCTGAATCCTGAATTCCAACCCTATGGAGTTAGGGCTCTGACAATAGCAGCCTTACGATATTTTTGCGAAAATTAAATGAACTTGCATGAATAAACTGTCTACCACACAGGAGCATTTGAAAAAATTTAGTCCTCTGAAGAGAGTTCAATGGTGCACTAGAACCACACTTGCCATCTCATAAGAGTCAACCACACATATTTCTACTCAGTTCTTGGCTCTCTATTATTAGATTGACAATTAAAAGCTGGATGTGGTCGGAGTATTTGCATCATAGAAATCTGGAAACATTTTTAATCTTTTTTTTTGCTATAAAAATATAGTTGTTGAACATTTTGCCACCGCCTGTATAGCATGAGCTAGAATGAAAAGAGAGAAGCAGCAAAACTAGATAAAGGAAAGAGAGGCACAAGTACAGATTTATAAAAGCAGATGGGAAGGGAACTTCTGGGAGCTCTTCCCAGCAGTATATTTTCTTAGCCAGTGTATCAAATTTCTCTAGTGGCAATGGTCTAAGGTCACATCCCCAGTCACATTGTTAACTAGTCCCTGATATCGCCAGGAAGTCATCATGTGCTAACAGGAAGAGAACAGGATTCCTCCCTGAGCAGACAAGCTCGGTGAGCTCCTTATCTTAAAATGACACCTGCTGGTAAGGAGGAAGCTTGGATCCCAACCATGAAGACTCCCAGACCTTCACCACAAACTATTAATACGAGCAACAAGGACTATATCCCAACTGCCAAGGAGGCCACCGGGAATTGGATGCCCTTGGAGGCCGAGTACTCTGAGGTCACCCACCCCCAACCGGAGCTTCCGCAGGGGATGGAAGAAGTCCAAACACTACCGTGCAGAAACCAACATCATCGGAAAGACAACCAGAAGCCCTGAGCGGTCCGCAGAAACAGAAGAACAATAAACGTCCTTCGGGACCAGGGAGGAGAGCTTTCTCTGGTCCAAGCCTGGCTCCACCTCTGGACCCCCACCCTCCCTCGCAATGACCATCGGGATCGCTCCAAAAACCCCTCATAGCAAACAAACAATCATACGAACTAAAAAAACCTAAAATAAATAGACAAACAACAAAAAGTAGAGCTTGGAATCTGACAGGAAAGAGCTGGCGTGGATTGGCTCATGCCTCGCTGGGTGGGACACAAAGATTAGTTACTCCTCACCATGGTGTTGAGGATTTTCCTGCACACACACCCCCCCAAAAAATGTTCTGCACCTTAATTGTCGACAAATGTATTGTTAGAGTTACAAGCCAGTCTAAATTATCCTAAAATCTGCCAAGATCAGCAAAATTATACTTCATCACAACAAATGGCTAAATACTAAAATGAAATAGACACGAGACAGCTGAATGGTACCTTATAGCCATTTTAAGGTATATAGCAGCCGGTCCTGTATATAAACTAAAATTGAAATGTCAATGAGCTAATCAGAGGTTATGGTTAAGAACTTGCTTTTTTTTTTTATTTAACATGCTGGTTACTCAAAGCCATGTCAATTCCACAATATTGCAAATTGCTGTTGATGTTATATTGGGACTCTTAATTGACTGGGACGATATTCTACCAGCTCTAACTTCGGACCAGAAATGGTTTCCCCAAGAAACTGTTCAACCCATCTGGACAATAAGTAGCTGGACTCTATGCTTGGTATACGTTTGCAAGTAAAGAATCTTGATTGAATTTGAACTGTAATACTGCATCAAGGTGGAGGAATCCACCAGGGGGGAGGGGTGTGGGTAGGTGTGGGGGATTCCCAGAGCCTATGAAACTGTCACATAATGCAAAATAATTAATAAAAAAAATGACACCTGCATCTAAGGGCTCAGGCCTTTGACTGACTGCTGCTTCACTTGCAGAATGCCCTAGTAGAGTTTGTTCCCACAGCACTCAGGTTAGAACTGCCTCCCTCCACAGACTGCTGATGTGTACCGGGAATGGTCTCTGGTACATTTAACAGTATAGCATGACTAACATTTGAAATGAAAATAGAGAGATGAAAAGAATTTTGGCTTGGGATTCAGATGACTTAATACTAATTCAAGTTTTTCCAAAGTGCTACTTTCATGCATTTGGATAATGTACTTCATATTTTGAGTTTAAGATTTTCTAATCTATAAAATTGAAAGATTGGGGTCCTGCAGCAGTAGCCTAACAACTAAAGTCCTTGTATTGCAGGTGCCAGGATCCCAAATGGGTGCCAGTTCTAACCCTGGCGGCCACTCTTCCCATTCAGCTCCCTGCTTGTGGCTTGGGAAAGGAGTCGTCGAGGATGGCCCAAAGCCCTGGAACCCTGCACCTGTGTGGGAGACCCAGAAGAGGCTCTGGCCTCCTAGCTTCAGATCAGCGCAGCTCCAGCCATTGCGATTGCTTGGGGAATGAATCGTCGGATTGGAGATCTTCCTCTCTGTTTTTTCTCCTCTCTGTATATCTAACTTTCCAATAAAAACAATAACTCTTAAAAAATTAAAAGATTGATAAGGATAAGATTCTTGTTTCTGATAATGATAAGTTATTATTGAAATAATTCTCCCACTCAAAACTGGAATATCTAAATATAATAAGAAAGAAATGGTGATCACGTATGTAAAAATATTATAAAATAAACATCTAATAAAATATACAGGAATATATTATTTTTTTGAATTGGCTTATTCCGCTGAGCATTATGGTTTCCAGTTGCATTCATTTTGCTACAGATGGCAGAATTTCCTACTTTTGGGCTGAATAATATTTCAATCATTAGTTGATGGACATCAGTATTCATTCCATATGTGATCTATCATGAATTGCACTGAAATAATCATGGGTATACAAGTAAGTCTCTTGTATCCTGATTTCATTTTGTTTGGGAAATTCCCTCGAACAGGATGGCTGGGTCATATGGCAGAACTATTTTCAGATCTGTGAGGTATCTCCAAACTGTCTTCCAAAACGGTTGTACTACTTTACACTCCCACCAACACTGAGTGTATTAGGGTGCCTTTTTCTCACAATCTTGCCAACATTTGTTGTTGTTGTTTTAATTTTAAGTGATAGCAATTCTAAACTGGGGCAAGGTGAGACCTTACTGTGGTATTTATTTGCACTTCCCTGATCGATAGAGATCCTGAGCAATTTTTCATGTGTCTATTGCCTATTCACATTTCATTCTTTGAAAATTGACTATTGATGTAATTTGCCTATTTTTCAGCTGGATTATTGTTTTGCTGTTGTTGAATTTCTTGAGCCCTGGATATTAATCCTCACATCAGAACACACAGTGCATGTTGTGTTACCACGTATGCCAACTCCTATACAGCAGAGAGGATCATGACCAGATGCACATGAAGGATGAATCGGCCTACTTCTGTGAACCAGATGAGGCTCTCAGATGCTGCTTAAAAACACAGCGGGAGCAACTTCTCGAGTGGCAATGACGACATGGGGGACACAGCCATTGGCACCAGTTATACTTTGTATAGCTTGTGAGATGGGTTTGTTAGACAACATAGGGAGAGATTTCAGAATCTGGGACATTCAAACCTTACATCCCTAAATCAGCAGGAATTAGTTACAGAAGATGAGATAGTCTCAGTCTCTCTTCTCTCTCTGTTCTCTCTCTCTCTCTTCCTTTCACTTTCTCTCTAATAGTACATCAATCAGCAAACCTTAAGCACAAAGGTTGAAAATCTCAGGACAGAATGAAATGGGACAGGCATGTAGTAAGCTCAGACTCACAAACTGGAAGCCATACCTTCTCATGTCTGTTTAATACAGTCTGCTGACATGTCAAGCAAATGATCACCAGTTTGTACTTGGGACTATAGGGTAGTATCAGGTAACCAATCCACTTCCCAGCTCAGAAGTTGGCAACAAAGACGGGTGCCCTCTTTCCCTACAGACATAAGATGGAAGTAGAAACATCTCTCTCTTCCATCTTTCCCCTCTGCCAACTTTATCCCTGAACGTGTCTCTGTGATTTCCTTACCTTTTGAATAAACTTCACAAAAAGGGGTGGGGTGCAAATCCAGCCTGAACATACATGAGGGATTCTGAGGATTGGCTCCCAGTATTTTAAAAAAAAATTGAACCAGTCTTTAAAAAGTGACAAGATTACAGGAATAGTCACACCAGTTACCATGACTGCCCTAACGCAAAGTACCTGCATTTGGTGTGCAGTTCCAACTCCCTACTCTGGTTTCCCTTTCATGCAGATACAGGGAGACAGTGGTGCTAGCTCAAATAATTGAGTTGTTGTTATCCACACAGAAACCTTAACTTATTTCCTACTCCTGGTTTCAGTCTGAGATCCAATCCAGGCTGTCGCAGGCATTTGCACAGTGAACCAGTAGATGAGATCTCTCGCTCTCTCCATCTAACCTTCTATCCCTCCCTCCCTGCTTTCACTCATTTCCTCCATCTCTCTTTTTCTCTCTCATTCATAACACTATGTCTCTCAAACTTTTTTAAGAAAAGAGAATGCACATAAAATTCAAAATCTGCATTTCTTTTATAAATTTTAGTTTGGCAACACTGGGCCAATTCATCTAAGGCAACAATACATTTGTTGGTGGCTGTTCTGCAAGGTGGAGCACACTCTCCCTTAGTTTGCTACATGACTTTCTATGGTATCGATCCCATGACTTTCTGTCCTCACATTACTGATGCTGAGTAAATTGCCAATAATCAGAGGATTAGCAAATTCTTCTGTAAAGGACTATGTATGAGCATACTTCAAAAAGTTCATAGAAAAAGTGAGATCAAAAGATCAGTTTATTTTGGTGCAAACAATGAAATTCGTCAATTAGTAATTGCATTATATATATTTTCTGTGAATGTATAAACTTTTTTTTATTCATTGATCACATTGTATTATGTGATACAGTTTCGTTGGAACTGGGAGTCACCCCACCCCTCCCCCCATGAATGTATAAACTTTCACTTAAATACACTGGATTCATTTGTGTACTGAATAAACTTTTATTTCCATTTTTTTCCATGAACTTTCTGAATCACCTTTGTATATTTTACACTTTTAAGGCCACATTGTCTCTCTCATAAGTACTCAAGCCTATTATTACAGAAGGAGAGCAGCCATAGATATAACATGAATATATGTACTGTATTCTCATAAAAATTCATGTCTGGCCAATAAGCATTTTGATATGACTTTAGAATCACAGGCCACAAACCAGAAACACACAGGTGGGATTACATCACATTGTCAGAAGAAGCAATTGACAGAGATGAAGAGGCAATCCATACACTAGAAGAATATATTTGCAAACCATACATCTGACATTTTGGTTGATATCCAAAATACATAAGAAACTCAATGCAATAGCAAGAAACAAAACAAACAGAAAGAAAGATTAAAAATAGGCAAAAGACCTGAAAAGACATTCTTAGAAGCAAACATTCAAATAGTCAACATGTGTAAGGAAAAATGTTCAACATCAATGATCATCCAGAAAATTTAATTTAAACCACCATAAAATATCATGTCACTTATGTTCAAATGCCTATTAGCAGAGAGACAAAAAATAGCAAATGTTGACAAGGATATAGACAGAAGGGAACCCCTAACCCTGGTTAATGAAAATGTACATTAATACAGTCTTTATGGGAAACAGTTTGAAGGTTTCTCAAAACTTTAAACATAGAATTCCCATAAGATCCCATAACCACACTAGGGGGTATATATCCAAAGGAAATTGATGTAACTGTGTCAAAGATATATCTGTACAAGCATGTTTACTAAGCATTATTCACAATATAGGATGAATCAAGTGTCAGTCAGTGGATGAGTGGAAAATGTGGTAACAATATACACAATGGGTTACTACTTAGCCATAAAGTGAAGGACATCCTGCAACTGGCATTGATTTGTTGATTAAGATACCCACATCCCATTTCAGAGCACTTTGGTTCAATTTCTTGCACTCACTCCCAACTACAGCTTCCTGCTAATGCACACTCTGGAAGGCAAAAGGTTAAGGCTGAAGTTCTTGGGTCCCTGTCACTGGTGTGGAGACGTGGATGGAGTTCTTGTCTCATTATTTTGGCTTAGCCCAGTTCTGACTGTTTGGGGGCCTTTAGGGAGGGCAATGGGAGCACACTTTCTTTTTTCTCTCTGTTTCTGTCTCTTGAATAATAAAAAGGAAAAATCTATTTTACAACATGTGGCCTATGTTCATGAGAATATTTTCTTGAAACACACACACAGAATGGATATTAAGTACTTCTACCACAAAACAACAAGTGTGTGATGTAATGCAATGTCAGATTTTAACAGTCACAAAGCTAATATACTACAAAACATGCTGTATACAATAAACAAACAACATTTTATCTGATAACTGTAAAAATAATCAAACCTTCTTATATTTCATATTTGACTGCTTGCTGAGCTCTACCATGTATTTTTCACTTCCTCTGTGTTTCTCAGACAAATGTATCTTCCTATTCGTGTCACTGTCAACAGTGGAGGGAAAATATATGTAAAAAGAAAGCTATATGTTTCAGTAAAAATGGCAATATTCATTTGTTTATTTGAAATGTAGAGTCACAAAGATAAGAGGGAGAGACAGAGTTCTCCCAATCACCAGGTCACTTCTAAAACGGTCACAGCAGCTAGGTCTGAAGCTGAGCCAAAAGCCAGGAGATACCTCCCACATGGGTATAAGGAACTAAGCACTTGGGCCATCTTCCCTGGCACATTAGCACAGGGTGCTGGATCAGAGGTGGGACAGCTGGGACTTGAACCATTACCATATAGGATGTTGGCATTGCATGTAGTGGCTTAATCTACTATGCCACAGAACCAGCACAAAATTGGCAGGATTATAAAACTGGCCTACATAACCCTTTGTATTTGTGTTACTAAATCTCAATTATCACTATAATCCTTCCAACTCTCTAAACTCACTGTCTGGTGATGGTCATTAGTGTAGCCACATGTATATGTGTATGGATATGTAATGCAATACTACTGAACGTAAAAAAGAATAAAGTCTTGTCTTTTGTAACAGAATCTATGTAACTAGAAACCATTATGCTAGACAAATAAGGTAGTTCCAAAAAGACACGTATGTGTTTACCCTAATCTGTGGTAACTTATACACAAAGTATAAAACAGTTTATTCCAACTAAAGGAACATCTTAAAAGTGGAGAGGAACATTTTGAATTTGATCATCCTTTACAGCCTGTAGTAATACTCTTTAAAACAGTAGAGCTTTTTTTTTTTTTTTAACTACTTGTTACTTGTTGAAATCTTTACCAAATAGAGCATTAAGCTTGGGATTGTAATGTGAATTGAAAGCATGCCATTCTAAAAATTAGAAAAAATGAAGAAAAAAATGAAAAGAAGGTAGAAAGTAGGATGGAAACACAGGTGGGGAGAAGGGAAAGGTGGGAAGCATTACTATGCTCCTAACTCTGTGTTGTTAAAATTTTTTCACTTTATATGAATAAAATCTATTATTACAAAAATACACATTCATGGCTCTGGACATTGATTGGAAAAAATAAATAGATAAATCTTCAAAAAACACAATATTTTGAAAAGCAATGAGAATCTGTGATAAGAACAATGGGGTCTGCAGATTTCTTGAATAAAGTTGATATCTCTCGTAAAAATGAACTGATTGGGAAAACCATTAGCTTCCTTTCAATTCAAGCTGTTTAGAGTGGAGGGTTAAAATGAATGCCTAGCCTTGTGTCAAAGAAAGAGTTGTAGGCAGCTCTGTGAATCGGAGGATGTGATCTCAGATAGGAATTTTGGGAATAACCTGCATTATGAGAGAGCTAGAGAAAAACAAGAAAGATGCTCACTATTGGTTAATTAGGAAACTACAGGAATATATGGGAGAAGTATTAAAAGAAAAGGTTTGGAAACAAAAAAAATGCAAGCATGGTAGAAAATTGCCTGGATTTTGGACATTCTTTACAGCACAAGCACACTTCTACTGGCAGAGAACAAAAGTCTTATGAGCCTAGTTAGTTAAGTAAAACCAACCCAATGACTGGCTGATGATTCAAGTTATTTAGATGCCTACCACTCACACAGGAGAGCTAAAGGTATTGCTGGATCGTGGCTCCTTGGATTCAGCCTGCCTCAGCCTTGGCTAATGCATGTATTTATGCAATGAAACAGTGATTTGATGATCTCTCTCTCTTTCTCTTATTTTCTCTCTATTTCCTTTCAATTGTCCCCATTCTCTATTACTCTGCCTTTTAAGTAAACAGGTAAGTCTTAAAGAAAATGTGTAATTGTTATAGTATTTTGCATGAAGATATTCATAAATGTCCTCACTGAATTTTGCTCCTCACTTAATAATATGCCTTTTTTTGCACATTTATGATCTTTGCCATCAATCCCATGTTATGCAAAATTACCATATGCATATCATGATTTTAAAAATTAATGTATGTATGTGTGCTTGTGTGCATTATTTATGTGTAAAGTAAATATGGCAAAATGTTAAAACTATTAAGTGTATGTATACTAATTGAATTCTTTTTCACTTTAGTAGTGTTTGAAATATTCTAAAATAAGAAGACATAAAAGAAAATTTCATTCCAATAGTAGGGATAATGTTTTCAAATAAAGACCAGATCTACGAAAACAAAATATTAGTAAATTTAAAATAGTTAAAATCACTCAAAATATATTTTCTCACCACAACTGGAGCAAGTTACAAACAATTAATGAAATGATAGTTGGGAATCCCACAGTTTTTAGAAATTAAATAATATCATTTTATATACTTGTGGATGAAAGGGGAAAGCACAAAATATTTATAAAATATTGTGACCTACAAATATAAATAAAATACTGCCTTATTTCAAACCTTACTTGAAAGCTACAATAATTAAGGTAGCATAGTGCTAGTGTAAGAATAAACATACAGATGAATCAAATAAAATAGAAAGCCTGCAAATAAACTCTTATAATTATGGTCTACTGATAAATGTTTCAAGATATTTTAAGACGGAAAGAATAGCATCCTCAAATGATGATGTTAGGTCAATTACAATTACACATACATTTAAAAATGAGTTAGAATCTTGTGTCACAATCAGACACAAATCTCAAAATATTTTAGTCAAAATTTTCTTTCTGGCTTGTATAAATAGTTTGTTCTTTTTTCTTGCTAAAGACCTAGATAGCAAAACCATGATTCAGAAAAGAAAAAGAAAAAAGTTGATAAAGTAGACAAAATCGAAAACTTCATTAAGAAACTGAAATGAGGGCCCAGCACAGTAGCCTAGCAGCTAAAGTCCTCGCCTTGAAAGCACCAGGATCCCAGGGTGCTGATTCTAATCCCAGCAACCCCGCTTCTCATCCAGCTCGCTGCTTGTAGCCTGGGAAAGCAGATGAGGATGGCACAAAGACTTAGGATCTTGTACTCGTGTGGGAGACCTGGAGGGGGTTCCTGGCTTCTGGTTTCAGATCGGTGCATCACTGGCTGTTGTGGTTGCTTGGGGAGTGAATCATGAGATGGAAGCTCTTCCTCTCTGTCTCTCCTCTCTCTGTATATCTGACTTTCCAATAAAAATAAATATGTCTTTAAAAAAGAAATAAAATAAAATAAATTTAAAATAAGAAACTGAAACAACAGGCTACTAGTTGGAAGAAAATATTTACAAACATATATCCAAAAAAGACTTGAATTCAGAAAGCATAAAGACCTCTTAAGACCATAGAGATTAAGAAGACAAATGACACAATTAAAAATGGAAATGACATTTCAATAAATACCAATAGCGATATGTAAATATCGTTAAGTGAATAATAATGCTTAGTACCATTAGTCATTAGGGAAATGCAAATTAAAATCACAATAAGATACCATTATAGAATCACCAGAATGGTGTAATTAAAAAAAAATTAAGAATTGATGAGGATGTGTAGAAATTAGATCTTTCATACACTGATGATAAAAATGTAAAATAGAAGAGATACATTGGAAAATGTCATCAATTTCTTTTAAAATCATATGTGTATATACATACTTATATACTAATTATATGACCAAGTAATTCCATTTCTACGAATCCACCCAAAAGAAATACAAATATTCATAAAACCCTTAAAAAAGAAGTATTATAGCAGTATTATTCAGAATATAGTTTCAAACTAGAAGCATGGTAAACATTTTCAAATAAAATGTGATATATCCATACAATGTCATGGATATATCAGAAATGAAAAGGAAGAAACTCCTGCTCTGTGCCACATTACAGGTGAACCTCAAAACCATCACACTAAATTAAATGAGAAGTTAGACACAACAAAACTACATATTGTAGAAGTCTAGAAATGCATGATTTTTTTTTAAATGAGACCTTCATAAAGACAGAACACAGATTACTAATGCTTTGGGTTGGATGCAGACAGAATGTAAGCTGGTTAAAAAAAAAAACTTTGGAGTGAAAATGTTCTCAAATTTGGCTGCTGCACAACTCTGCATATTTTCTAAAAATTATCCAATTAGACTTGTTCAATGGGTGGATTACAATGTATAAAAGAATATCTTCTTTAAACTCTTTGAAAATGTAATTGAGAAGGGTTGGAGGCATAGAAACTTTTCACTTATGTGTTCATGTACAAAAATCTGAAGACCAGAGAGAAAAAATGAATTGCTCAGGGTTACTGAGTTGGTCTATTAAGAGGAAAAAACAGAAATAAGACTTCCCAACCATGACGAGAATTTTCACTCCAAAGGTTTTGGGGTACCACACAGGCTAGCTGGAAAAAGAATTCAAAAGAGTCACTGCTTTAGCTCATTTCTGGAACAGAAAAAGTGAGGATAAATCTATGATAGGTCAGTAGAAACATGAGTAGATAAATATTTTAGACATTCAGCACCCATAAATCCTAGCAACATTGATGCATAAATTGTAGGTCAGCACCTGTTTGTTCTGTGCTAGCTTCCCTCTTATGCAGGGTTGAGCATGCATGTTGTGTGCAGAAATCCACCTTCATTCACCATGGAAGCTCTTTGTCTTCATAGATCTCAGTTTCCCGCAGGGTGTGCACTCCTTAGCCTGTTGCTTAGTTCAGTACACTTCCTCAGTAAGTACTTATGTACTCCACATTATATCCCCCATTTTGCTGTTGACCAACATGACCAAAAACACCACTTTCATTCTCACTATTTCTTGGGATTTATCAAAGAAATAAGAATCTCAATTCCATACGCACAAGGTGCATAAGTTTATAAGATACGTCGTTTTTTTTTTTTTCTCTTTATCTCCACAAAAATACACTGGAGACCTAAAAGCAACATAGTCCTTAAATTATTTTTTAACTTGGGATACATAAATGGAAACTCATTTATATATATATATATAAAATCATGGTGCAGTGCATGGTTTAGACTTAAGAGATGAGAAAGAAATTTTTCTTAAATGTCAAGATTCATCTCCTTTCTCTGTGGCTGCATTCAAGTAAAAAAATAGAGAGCCCTCTGGTGGTAAAATTATTAGACTCACAAGTAAGTGTCCCATCACAAACTTGCCTTTATTAAAAAAAAAAAAAAACAAATGCAGGAGTTTGGCAACTCTCAATCTTCACTAGGCCATTTTATTCAAATGTGCATGGATTTCTACTTTATAAAGCTCTTTGTAGCATGGGTGGGGTGTGGGAAATTTCCTAGCTGAGGTTTCCAGTGAACTAATATTTAAATTCAAGAAACAGTATTTCCCAAATATTATGAAAGTAAATTAGAGGTTACAAATGAGTTCCAGAATCATTCAAATGATAAAGAATTTCACTCTTATTGTTCCTAAGACCCTAAATTATAAAATGATCTCAAATATCAAAATATTGTGCATCACCAATGTTTTATTTGCAAATTTATTCCCTCCTCACCCAACACTTCAATGAAATGGGTCCTCTGCATTTTATCAGGCAAATATGTAGCTTATAAGGAAGGCTCAGTGGGCTTGTTGAGATAAATGATACTATCGCTTTTACAAGATGTCTTCTATTTCCTAAGCACCTACCTGTGGAACCATAAATTCAATTGGCTTTAGTGGTTGGTGAAAGGAAGTTAAAACCACCCTTTGGTCTCCACTTGTATGCCACCTCTCCCCCTCACCACAGGAAAACAAATGCCATGATGACAGTCACAACTAGTGAGAGTCCAGC
Organism: Ochotona princeps; assembly: GCF_030435755.1. Lineage (NCBI taxonomy): Eukaryota > Metazoa > Chordata > Mammalia > Lagomorpha > Ochotonidae > Ochotona > Ochotona princeps. The sequence continues at coordinate 36,361,769 of NC_080840.1, forward strand.
GGACAAGTCACATCCACGAAGGAAAACAGCACTAGCCCAATGCGATCCAGAATCATCTGGAATACAGGGAATTCATCTACTACCAGTTAAGAGGTATTAATTTCTGGAAGATCAGATTTGCTTCAAAGACTGTTGGAGAACACTGACAAAGAGAAAGGTTAGAAATATGCTAGACATGTATATTTTACAGCCATTTGCCACTTATCCATTACTTGGGTTATTCCTTACAGCCCAGACGGGATACTTCTCGGTCTCATGTTTTATTTCCAGGAAATCCTGAGTTCCCTCTCCTCTTCAGGTTCAGCCACACAAACGGCACCAGTTCTTAAAGAAAGCCATACCTCGAGACCTCACAAAGAGGTATCTATTACCAGGAGCTCCAAGCAAATGTTCTTTTAATTAGCTACATTTATCTTTAATGCCTGTTTTGACAGAAACTCTAACATAAACATACATTGCCAATACATAGAATCCAGCTCAAAGTTTGGTTAATTTTTATATTTGACAGATCCAGTTGGAAAAAAATAACTTTGACCTTTCTTAGTCTTTGTGTGATGTCACTGTGACCCAGCCTCAGAACCTAAAACAGAACCAGTGGCATCTGCAGCTAAAATACAATAATGATTCTTAAACTGCTCCTTAAAAGTGGCAATAAAAACCCTAATAAGACCTTTGGGCCTCATGTCGAAGCAGCTGCAGAATCAAGTTAAATAATTTCTGCAAGTACTACAGTAATTATAAAACTGATTAAAGTTTACCTACACTTCATTCTTGAAGTGTTTTCACCACGGACTTAGAAACCAGATGGTTCAAGACTGTGTATGATGGATATATTCCATGAAGCATGTTAATTGTCATGGAAACAACCAAATAACATTATCCTTTCTGTCAATTCCTTCAGAAAACTGTGCATGTCAGAGGGGAAGCTGACTTCAGCAAAAGTCAAACGAATGCTGCATAATAGGTCAGAAGCCAGTGCCTCTCCCCAAGTCCAATTGTTGCATTCACTTAAATATTTTTACGAAACCACTGACTTTTAACAGGGAGATTGGGGGTGAGGGACAGAACTTCATGATATTTGGAACTTTAATATTCCAGAGAGAATTGAAAAAACTGAATGCTGGGGCCAGCATTCAGAGCTTGCCATTCTCCCAGAATAGAAAGTGACCCAAGATATCCTTCTCTCTCCACCTGACTCTTGCAGCATAATCCAACATGTATCCCTATCCTTTGACTAAGGAACCATTTCACCAAATTTCTTCTTTTTTTAATACTTTCAACCTCAACCATACTAACAGCACTGAACATTCACTAAGCTCTACGTCTGTGCTTGACACACATCATGCATTTATTTCTCACAACTGCATACAGTCATTAGGCTTATTGTTATACCTTCAAGGAAGGTGTCTCTAGGTGGTTTTCCCACATATGTACCTAGAAAGTTTCTACAACTAAACCTTGCCGAGTCTTAGAGTTAGGCAAATAAGGGCAAAAACCCAACCTGATAACCTCACAAGCTGCACGACCTTGAGGTACGCTGTCTTATGCTTTAGTGTCTCCAGCTTTCACATGGCAGTAACATTTCACATCGCTGGGATGTTGTGAGGATTAAATGGTCTAATATATGTAAATAATGTCTAGGACTACCCTGAATTTATGGGATTGGACTTAGTTTCAGTGTTGTTTTTATTGTCCAGTTCCTCTAATGCAACTGTGCCCCTTTTTACTCTATTTCTGTAAGACTGGCCTTCTCAGTGTTGACATGTCTTCATTGTTGATTTTCTGTCTCATTCACAGAGTATTTTCCTTTTCCCATAAATTTCCTCACTGACTTACAGGTCACAGAATCATTTGTTCAAGAAGATTTCTGATGTTCTTTTTCATCTCTTCATCAACACACTGATCATACAGTAGCATGTTATTTAATTTTCTGTTGTTGATTTTATTTTATGGCTTTCCATTTAAGGGGATGTAGCAACTGTGTAATAGAGGCTATCATATCCAGATGTGAAGATACAATGCAGTATGCATCTCTATTTCCAAATCAAAGATGGATTCCCAATGAAATTATTAAATATATCTTGATAATAGGATGCTGGGCTTTCTACCATTGTCCATACCTACAATGTCAAGATACACTTCAATAGAAGAATGACACACTTAGAACTGTTTATGAAGGACTATACTGCCATAATAACATAGGGGAAAATCAATGAGGAGGGAGGTTTTGGAGAGGGGGAAAGGGAAACCCCAGAGTCTATGGACCTGTATCATAAAATAATAAAATAAGTAAATTTAATTTTAAAATGCCTGGGCCTTATTTCCTTAGCTTTATAAGTAGAGTGTATTGAATCAAATTATCTCAGCATTCTAGTCTAAGATTTCCATGAGACTACTTTTTCTCTCTTGTGCCTCACCTAGTTCACACATATTCAAGTTTAAGTGAGGGGTGGGATACTCATATTCCATATCAGTGTGCTGGGTCAGGGCAGGCTACAGTACTTAGGATCCAGAGTCCTGTCAATGTGCCTTAGAGCAGCAGACAACACTCCAGGTACCTGAGTACATGTTACCTATGTGGAAGCCCCAGCTTGAGTTCCCGCTATTGAATTAGCCTGCCCCAGCCCTACTGTTTTAGGTATTTGACAATTTGGGAGTAAACCAATGGATCTCCTTATCTCCCTATCTTCCTACTTTCTTTCTTTCTTTCTCTCTCTCTCTCTCTCTCTCTCTCTCTCTCTCTCTCTCTCTCGCTCTCTCTCTCTCTCTCCTTCCCTCCCTCCCTCCCTCCCTCCCTCTCTCCTTCCTTCCCTCCCACCCATCCCTCCATCCCTCCCTCTTATTTTTCTCCCTTTCAAATAAATTAAATATATCCTTGAGCCAGTATCCTACTGACAGGTGAAATTACATCTGAAAACTAACTGCTTGACAGATTCTAGCCCAATAGCTTCTTCTTCTGGTCTTCCTTTTAGCACCACTAGTTTTTCAGTGGTTATAAGGCTTTAAAACTTAAAACTTGCCTTTTTGAACCTACACACTGTGGCAAAGATGGTGAAGCCTTTGTTAGAATCTCTCAGGTATGACCCTTCCTCTGCATGCCCACCCCCACCCTCACCCATGATCTGTACCCACACGTTCCCTGCCCCAGGAGCATGTCTGTGGTCATCACTCTGACCTTCCTTACATGAAAAACACAGCATCATTGCCAGTCAGCTCTACATCTCTCATGCTGAGGCCTCACTTCCTTATTGTCTCCAACACCACACCAAATCCCCAATCCCTTTTTCTGTTCACATTACATTTTTCCCAAATAGTGCTCCGGAAACCACCACTGGAAAAGACGTATTCCAACCTTTGCATAGAAGAAAATAAACGTTCAAAAAGGTTTTAATTAGGTTATCCATGGCCTTACAGTTAATATCTGCCAGATTGAAGATTCAAACCCTTACCTAATTTTAGTTTCTCCATCACATCTTTCCCATTAAATGCATGTACGATAATAATGAAAACCACTAACAAAATAATTATAAAGATTTTATAATGCTATGAGTCTAACATATTTTTGGAATTCACAATGATTATTTAGTCTTTTTATACACTTAAAAGACACAGGCTTTCCCAATATGATAGAACTTCAGAGAGTGATAAATGGAAAAAGAGAGCAGATCTTTTAAGGATGATCATCACAAAGTTCTTATAAATAAAGATAAATTTACAAGGGTTACATTTTAACACTAAACTAAGTAACTTCTTATGTTCTTCATTTCTGTCTCAACGTTCAATTTAAGGGCGGTGAATTCGTTCAATGTACACCTCCCTTAGGGAAGGGATTGTGGATAAAGAATAAACCTTACACTTTTGGCTTCTTAGTTCCCAAACAGAATTTTGCTGTAAACACAGAGAAAACCAAAATGAAACCAAAATGAAAATGAAAGCTTTAGCTCTTCATTTACAAAAATCAAGCAATTGTAAGAGCTTCCCCCCCCCCTTTTCCTTTCCTTTCCTTTTCTTTCTTTATTTATTATTATTATTTTTTTTAATATTTAAGAGGGCTGGGCAAAAGCAGTAAGCCCATCAAATAAAAAGTCCAACTCCCTGATTAGAGGACTTGGATTCAACTTAGGAACTCCTGACTTCAGCTTCCTGCAAGCACAGTCCCTGAGAGGAAGTCATGATGGCTCAGTAGCTGGCTCCTTTCACCCACATGGTACACCTGGACTGAATTTCTGCCGTAAGCCCAGCTCAGCTCCAGCCACTGCAGCCATATGGGGAGTAAATCAGCAGACAAGTGTGCTATGTGTTTGCGTATGTCTACCTCTCAGAAATATAAATTTTAACATAAATAATAAAAAGTAAGAGGTTGGTTTCAGCATCATGACCAAGTCCTCAGTAACCCAAACACATGATTTATACCATGAATTCAAGGGATATTAGGCCAACTAAACAGCCAAAGAAGAAAAGGGTTCCTTCACCTCTTGAAAGAGGAAAAGCAGGGCACAGCACCAGTTGCAGGGGCATGATAAAATAAAGTACAGAGACATTTAAGGGAACCCCAACAGAACAGATCTTTTCTGGGCTGCCTCCTAGAACATAAGGTGCAAGCCACAAGGATTTTCCCAGAATCCTAATACAGCTGATTAAACTAGTTAAACTAGTTGTTGGTGAATTTTCTGGAGTTTAAAAGATTATGTTTTCCCATTTCCAGGCCAAGATGACACCTACAGCATTTTTTTCTTATTTTTAGTTATTTATTTTTAATTTTTATTTATTTATCTTTTGTATTGAATTTTAAGGTACAATATCATTGGGTCAGGGATTTCTCCACAGCACCCCCCAAATTCACACCCCTGACTAATTTTCCCCATATTATTACAATAATATAGTAATTCAGAAGCAGTCATAAGCCCATCAGTCTGTTACTTAAGTGTGCCCTGATATTGCCCTGACAATGTCAGACCTACCTACAGCAGTTCTGACAAACAAATGAACAGTGACTAAGGACCATCTCTAAGAAAATGGACTTCAGATAAATCTCATGATTCTGTCATTCCCTAGGATTTGCAGACAAAATTCTAACCTTCAGCCTTACACCACCAAAGAGGCAAATAGATCAGAGGACACCTCAAGGCCAGGAGAATACAGAGTGACGCAGCTGTACTGAAAATGCTAGCTCTAGCAACAGATGCTGTAGATTTAAGCAGCAAAACCAAAGCCCTGAGAAAATGAACTACATCTGGAACAAGCTGACCTCCTCCCTTCTACCCTTCCATGTGCCCGATTTGATAGTGTTGTCCCTTTAAACCAAAAGGAAGAGAAAGATCTAGATGAAGAGAAGAATTCTAATTTGGCTAATTCATTACCATCCCCTCCTTACTAAGAAACTAAATGTTAGACTATAAATTAGAGAATGTTCTGGAACTGGCAAGATTTCTATGATCAAGCCAAGATGAATTTTTAAGTCTTAAGTAAGGCATCTTTTTTAAATACATAAAGCCGTCATATTCTTTTGTTATCCCAAGTTTGTGACTGTATACCATTCATACTTCATAAGTCTCAAAGAAATGAAGGCTTCCTATTACAACACTATTACTTGCTAGGCTATTTTTTATTATTCAAATTGTCCTGATTTGCCTCATTTATAATGTTATGAGTCATAAGCTTGAAAGAAGGCCTATTTCCACGGTGGAAGGAGAAACTGCTGAGCAGGTGGGCACTAGTCCCAAGAGTGGTTATGGAGCACAAAAAGGCGCCACTGGCAGCCCATTTTGTTTGGGAAGGCAAGAGCAGGGAGCTGACACACAGCTTATGGGTCACCAAAATATGGTACTTTGTGAGACTCTCATGGTTTGTGAGGGAAAAGGCAGTAAACCAAGGATGTGGGGGAGGAAGCAATATAGATTCCAGAATACCAGGAATCAAAGAAAATCGACACAATGCTTCTCCACTATGGAATAAAATTAGACTCCCAATAAAACTTCTAAATATATCTGGACAACAAAATACTAGACTTTCTACCACCGCCTATACCAACAGTACCATGACCCATGTAAACAGCAGAAAGCTGGACTTATTCCTGTTTTATCTCTAATTTTAATTGGCTTGTCTTCCATGTGCTTATCATTATTAATTGGCTACTTTGTTTGGCTCATCTTCTTAAAAAGGGGGCTCCTTCTTGTTATAATTTATATTATTGTTTTATTTTTTTAGTTTCAAACCCATTTATTTTTGGCTCTGAATTTTATCATTTCTCACTTCCTGTTCATTTTTCTTGTTTAATAAGTCCTTGAGATGTGTTATTAGATCATTTATATGAAACATTTTGATTGTTCGTAAGTCCCTGATGTTATAAATGTCCCTTTCAATACTATTTTAGCTAAATCTCATGTGTTTTGATATTTTTGTTATTATTATTATTTCTTAGAGTTACTTTTCTCTTTTTCTCTTATTAATTTCTTCAGTGACACATATATTATACGGTAGCATAATTTGTTACAAGATTTCTGAATTTCTTTTTCATTTCTTTAGCTATACATAGGTCATTCTGTAGCATGTCAATTAACTTCCTGCTGTTATAAATTTTCTCCTGCTGTCAATGTTTTATGCTTTTTCATTTAAGGGGGTGTATGGTAATTATGTAATGGAGACTATCATATCCAGATGTGAAGATACAATGCAGTATGCATGTCTACTTCCAAATCAAAAATGGACTCCCAATGAAACTATTAAATATGTTTTGACAATAGGATACATACAATGTCAGGATATACTTAAAAGGTGGAATGATGAACTTAATGATTGCTCGTGAAGGACTATACATTGAAATAATAGAGGAAATGAGATTTTTAGCATGTTGCTGGAGATCAGGCTACATAGATTAATGCTATTCAAAATAGTCTACCATTCTATCAGAAAGAGGACACACAATGGATACAATGCCTTCCTTCTTCAAAGCCCAAATGAGGCAGTTTCAGATAGACACTCATCCTTCAATCTTTTTTTTTTTTCATTTAAAAAATGAATTATGCAGAGTACTTCAAAAATTCATACAAAAATGAATTATAAACATGTATTTACTTTGCAGCAAAAACAATTTTTAGGGGCCACATATTGAGGCAGACACTGGCATCCCACATGGATGCTGTCTTGTTTCCCAGCTGGTTCCCTTCTATTCCAGATCCCTGCAAACGGCCTGGAGAAAGCAGCGAAAGATGGCCCAGGTAGTTGAACCCCTATAATTCACATGGGAGTCCCAGTAGAAGCTTCTGGTTTCAGAATGCCCAGCTACAACTGTGTAGCCATTTGGGGGAGTGAACCAGCAGATGAAAGATTTCTCTGTGTGTAAGTCGGCCTTTTAGTTAAAATGAATAAAAATTTAAAAAAAACCAGAAAAACATTTTTGAAACGTATATATAAGGGTCAGTGTCATGATCCAGTGGCTTATGCTGCCATCTACAACAATGGCATCTGATATGAGTACTACTAGTTTGAGCCCTTTTTGCTCTACTTTTGATACAGCTCCCTGCTAATATGCCTGGGAAAGCATCAGAAGATGGCCCAAATTCTTGGGCTCCAACCACCCAGGTGGAAAACCAAAATGGAAATCCATGCTCCTGGCACCAGCCTGGCTCAATCACTGTCTCTGTGGCCATTTGGAAAGTAAATTAGAAAATAAAGATCTCTCCCTTCCCCTCTCTCCCTGTCACCTTACCTTTCAAATAAGTAAAAATAGAAATCATTTTTAACACACATGTACAGCTGTTTCAATAACATGATTTTTTTTCATGTATTATTTTAAAAATCTGAGTGGAAGCTTCATCTACTAGTATGCTGCATGAGATACCCACATCTCGTATCAACTACCTGGCTTTGAGTCAACTTCCAATTTCAATTTCTTGCTACTGTACACACTGAGAGACAGCACATAGTGGCTCAAGAAGTTGGGCTGCTACAATCCAGATAGAAGGCACAGATTGAGTTCCAGCTCTCAGCACCAGTCCAACACAACTCTCACTACTGTGGACATATAGGGAATGAACCAGCATATAGGACATGTTCATTCCTGTTCCCTCTCTCCTTTCTCCTGTCAAGTAAATTAAAAACAACTATTTTTGCACCAAACTAAACTTATAATTTAAATTAAATTTTCCATTTTTTTTGAAATACTGTCATATGTACTGCACACACGTGATTAATGTGAGATTGGTATTAAATTGCCCATGGGGGCTACACCATGGCACTGCAGGCAAAGCTTCCACCTGAGTTTCTGGCATCCTATATCCATGCTGGTTTGAGCCCCAGCTGCTCCACTTCTACTTCAGCTGCCTGCTTTGGACTCAGAAAGCAGCAGAGGCTGGCTCAAGTTCTTGAGCCCCTGTATCCATGGAACAAGCTCCTGGCTCTTGGTTTCGGATCAGCCCATGTCCAGCCACTTTGGCCATTTGGGGAGTGAACCAGTAGATGGAAGATTCTATCAATGCCTCTCTCTCTCTCTCTCTCTCTCTCTCTCTCTCTCTGTATTTCCTTTTCTCTGTAATTCAGCTTTTCAAATAAAAATAAAATTAATAATCAAAAAATTAATAAATAAGTAAATAGCCCATTTATGGACCCACTTATCTGTTAACTCTTGATCTATGACAAGTGTTACTATAGATCACAGGGAAAAAAAATACTTTTCAAGATTTAGATACAAGAACAACTAGCCATCTAAATTAAAAGGGTGGTGGGAGACCAGATGCCTATTTTGGAAAAAAAATGAACTTTAAGTTGGTTGACTGTTTGAATGAAATGTGAGAAATACTATAGAGTACAGAAATAATGCAGGAAATAGTCACCATGGTCATTGGATAGTTGGCATGAAACTCAATATCCTTTTACATCGTGAGAGCCCAGGAGGACCTTTTCTAGCCCCTTTGTATTTACCAATAACTATATAACAGACACTGTCTGCTACAACTTAGGCAGAGTGACTGAAACCCAGTCCTTCAGTGCATGATACCTGCAAAACTCCCACAGGGACCTCTTCATTGCACATTCTGTGTCTCTTTTCCCACTTGCTGGCTAGATGCAGAGTATCTGAAGAAGAACCAGGAGCCCAGGGAGGTGATGGGGGAAGAGTCCTAGGAGGTGATTGGGGATATTCTGTGAAAGAAGTCCCTAGTGTTCTGGGTCTCTGCGTCATCTCCCCTTTCCTAAAGATCCCAAATAGACAAGAAAAAAAAATCCCAGAAGCAAAATGGATAAACAGCTAAATTATGTATATATATATATATATATATATATATATATATATATAATTTTTTAAACTGATCTTATTTAGTTGATTAGGGTACAAAGGGTCAAGGGCTACAGGAAAGTGGGTAACACCATTGTTCCACACTAATATCATTTTTCCCCCTGTATCTGGGGTCAGGGGAGAAACAAAGGGAAAAGCCTCACCCAGCCTCCCACCCATCCCAGGTCCCCGATGTGAGGCATGCTCCAAGGGTTCTGCACAAGCAGTTTAGATAGTTCAACAGGTCTGAATTGCTGCCAATCTCGCCATTCCAATCGCGATGAAACATATTCAGAATCCACTGGCTGACATAGTTTCTTCATGGTTGGGGTTCTGAGATCAGCAGTTCAGTTTGAGGGATCTCGAAAGAAACTTCATCTACGATGATCCCAAACCTGATTCTTGTGTGAATTTGCCATTACAGGGTCTGGCACAGTCCATCACCCCCATCAGTTGATGCACATGCTGGTTGTTGCAATTGCTGGGTCAGTTCTGTTTCCAGCCCTGTTATGCACTTGAACCAATGGGTGTTGTAGTCCAGCTCGATCCTACCCACTTCATACTCGATCCTCATGCAAACCAGTGGGAGCTGCAGCCTAGTTGGGGCGACTCCCCATAACCCCCACCAGGCCTGCTCCTTACCCTGGTTCCATGCATGCGAGTATGTACCACAGGCTTGTTCAGTCTGTCAAACATCCCATTTAGCTCTGGTACTTGTCAATGGGCATTGATGCCTAGTTCAACCTAACCAGCTCCACTATGCAACCCACACACATACTGGCAGGTGCCTTTCTGTCTAGCCACCCCTGCCCCTGTCCTGGTTTTCATGCTCTCCAGTGGGAGTGGTAACCCACGAGGGAGGTGCCCACTGTCTCCCTAGTAGGCCACCCCAACTTCCGGATTATGCACTCCCCAGGTGGTTCTGGCATTTAACATAACAGAATTGGCTCCCAGTGCCAGCCTCTGCCATCTGATGATGTGGCAAAGCCCAACCAACCCTCACCCACTCTAATTTTTGCTTGCACCAGTCGGAACAGTCAGCCCAATCTGGCCCTTCCCTTATCTAGCTCACATGAGGCCCACAGCTGTAGTAGCCCTGGCTGGTCTGGTCTGCGCCCATCCCAACTCATGCTCTCCAGTGGGAGTGGTTGTCCAGCAGGGGAGCCCACATTCCCCTGCTGGCTTTGCCTCCTCCCCCCCCGCCCCCCCCCCCCCCGTTCTCACATAAACAGCTAAATTAAAGAAGACTCAAACACTTGTGAACTTGGTTTAGTAATCAGGGATATGCAAATTATATATATCATCTCTCATATTCAATAGATGGGAAAAATGTGAATGTCTAGTAATAACAACCATTGGTAAAAATGGGAACAATGGGAATGCTTAGATATGGTTTTTAGAAGTGTTAATTGGCACAAACACATTGTAAAACAGTTTGTCATTATTGGCTAAATGTGAAGATATAAATATATGATGATTCAATAAAATTTGAAGCATATATATCGGAAATACTATGCATACATGGATATATATCCAAAAATATGCATATAAAAGAAATTCAACTCTATTTCATCAAGGTAGAAAGAGTTGGTAAATAAACTGAATAAGATCTACATCTATATGCAATTCCTGGTAAATATTGTAACATTGAATGAGAGAAGAAGCCACAAAATATATACAGTATTGTATATGAATGAAAATTTCAAGGTAAGCAAAACTAAATTCCACCACTTAAATATGCATCAGCAGATGGTTAAAAAGCAAACAAAATCACTTTTTAAGTTCAAGGTAAATCACTTTTTTTAAAATTCAGAAAAGTATCTCTGGTTACCTCAGCTATTTGTTCTATAATGAGTTGTTAAACTATAGGCATGTTTCATGCATTTTTATCAAGTTACATTTGAAATAAAAATTTGAGGAGGAAAAATAGAGTTAAATGATAATCCATTAAGTAACCAAATGGTATTTATGAACAGTCAAGAGAAGCAAAAATGTAGAAGTCACCATAATTGTAAGTAGAGGAAGTTCAATGACAGGGATAGGAACTATTACTGAAAAAGAGAAGAAAGTATGTTCTTTAATGTCTTAGATGCAAAAAGATGATGTGCAGAAATCAATAATAAATTAGTAGCTACCTATTAGATCCAAGCATAGACATTAATTATTTCTGTTTGGTAAAGATTTAAGTTTCCTATTATTTTTAATATCTTTTGGAGGCAAATTACAGAAGACATAAAAGAGGAAAAAAAATCTTGTGGAGAAAATATTTAAGGCCTGAAAGGCCTTAAATAAGGCCTGAAAGTTGAGTAGAAATTAGCTCAGTGAATAAGATTCTAGGCTGAGGAAACAACAACTGTAGATGTCTAGAGGTGCGAAAGACCCTGGGATATCTCAATAACTGAAAGGGGACCAACTTGAACAAGAGGCAGCACCAGTATCTATCTTGGGGAGACACCTCAAGAGCAAGACTAAAAGAGATGCAGTTCCAGTAACTTGAGTTAAATTGCTAAAATGGTACTAAATAGATATCTACTCTATGCCACCAACTCTAATAACTGTCCATCCTCACCAGAGATGCATATAATTTTATTTAAGTGGAATAGGAAAGCTGCATTCATATGAGAAAAGTACAATGTGGAACACTAACACCAACATAATGCCATATATGTTTCCATCTCTGATTACTGTGTTTCTATAAACCACACAAATAGTAGCTCAATACCCAGAAAAGGGATTGGAATGAAACAAAAAAACAGAACAAATCCTTTCCCTTGTTCTAAGTTTAATGGTGGGCATCTACAGAAACTACTGATGGGGTATGGGTGTTCCCAAACAAAAATCCTAGGAAGATCAGGAGAGAGATGAATTCCATCAGAACCTAACCTTTCCACTTCTTCTGCAATTTCTGTAATGCTTCAAACAAAATGTTTGGGATACAAGACAGTGCTTTTTAGGTAGAAGCAGACAGGTTTCAAGGAGTGATCCATTTATCTTACTTAATGCAAGAAAATGCCTGCCTCTACTTACCTGAGTTAATAAACTACATTATTGTTGACAAAAATTATAGCTTTGACGTAAATAGGAACACCATGCTTAAAAAGCTCATTGTGTCTCCCTATGGCAGTTTCATATGCAATACACACATTATTTCAGATAGGCCTTAAAAAGCACAAATTTGTACCAAGTCATTGAAAATAAATAATACATTTACCACTTACCTATTTTTTTTATTTTTTAAAATTTATTTTTTTTTACAATCTTGACATAATTAGGGTAAAAAGGTTCAAGCACCACAGGAAGATGGGTAAGACAATTAGTTTCATATTGTTTCCTTAATATATCCGATGTAAAAGGGGATTTTAACGGAGATGCCCCACCCAGTCTCCCACCCACCCCTGGTCCCAGGTGTGGGGCATGCTCTGAGGGTCTTGCAAGTGGTCCATTTACCACTTAAGGGGACTTGCCACTGTTTTTGAAACAATAAAATTTCTTTTTGTCACTTTTTAAAAACTTCCTATTCTATTTCATGATATTCACTCATACTATGAAATTCTCCAGGCACACAAGAAGTCGTTAAAAGTAGAGGAAATTTTTTGTTCTCCATAGAATGTGGGTCTGTCTGATACTTGTTTTAAACCACACAGGCGATCTGAAAAGTGAGGCCTGGGATTTTACATTTCCATGGGAACACGACCTTCAGTTCAAAAGCAGACCCACCATGTCAAGTCTCTTCAGACAAGTCCCTTGCACAAGTGAGGAGTTTCTCTGTGTGGCTAGCTGACTCCCCTGTTGGCTGGTATAACATGCTCTTCTCATTACTCTTTCCTGGATCCCAAATATTCTGTGGAAATTAGGAAAGGATAAAGAATACCAGAGACCCCTAAACAGCAGAGAACATAATTAACCCATAAAACAAAGATTGAACACTGAAATTTGTTTTTCAGAATCCCAGATATCCTTTCAAGTTGGTCGTGTAAAATATGCTTCATCTAGAATGCTTATACCTTGCAAAATATTATTGTAATAGGCATGAGTCTACCATCACACTAACAAACAAAACAGTTTTAAAAGAGGTTATGGGAGAACAGGAAGATGTGTGTGCTTTTTAAAATAACATTTCATAAAAATCTACTTAACAAGTAGCATTGTTTAGTCATGGTCTGGGTACTGGAGATATCACGCTGAATAGAGTGACTAAATTCCTGCCTTTAGAGTGCAGAAACAGATGATTTAAAAGTATGAACTGAGTTCCCAGTAGGGAGTAGAGGGAAGAATTTGCTTCAGGGACAGAAAGAACTACCAGAATAACTTGCTGTGTTAATACAATTTTGCTTCATAAACTAATAGTAAGCATCATAGTTGTGGGTTGTCAATTTACTATTGAAGGAGTTGAGAGTGCATAAATGGTATTAGTCTATTTTCTGTTATTATGATGACAAATCTGAGTAACTTACGGAGAAGAGAGATGCACTTCACTCACAGTTTTGGAAGCTGAAAATAGTATGGTAGTGACTCTAGTGAGACCTCCCTAGCTACGTCCCATCACGGTGGATGGCATCACAATGGCAAGTGAGCCTGTGTGAAGAAGAACCCACACAGCAAGACAGGAAGCCAGGGAGATGTGTCCCAGGAGACCTACATTGCTCCTTTCCCCAGTGACCTAAAAAACTCGCACTGTTAACACTATCATACTAAGGAACAAGCTTCCAAAGCTTAATCACTTGGGGGACACATTCAAGTCATATCCACATCACAAAAAATGATAAATTAGTCATCTTCTCAAAATGCAAACTAGTACTGTACACCAATTTTCTGTTAAGATCATTTAATCTCTCACATTCATGTTGCTGGGGATATGAGAGTGGGGAAGAAAAACACAACAAAAGGATGAAGTAAAGCATAGGTAATTGCTTGAATTTGTTGGTTGAGTTTGAACTTGTCAAAGAATAAATTATACTGATGGTGTGGAAAAACTTTCCAAGTAACTACCAACAATCCTACCTTAGCATAAAATAAGCTTCCTTGCTGAATGGCAACTAATCACTCTCTGTCTCACCATGCAATGTTTTGCCAACAATCCTTAGATATCATCCATATATGCTATGCAATACTTGTACCAAGACTTTAATCCAGATGTAATGGCTCCATGTGCCCTGTGTCTATTTATGTTGCCCCTTTACTAACAGTCTGTTTCACCTAGGCATGTCAACGTAGAATCTGTTTGTACATAAAGAAAAGTTATCATGATATAATGAATTTCCATAACAAACAACCATAGCTATTATTTTTCAGAGATTTTAATTCTTTGTGAAATCTGAGTGATTCAACAATCATTAAAAGGTCAAAGATGTGGAAATTCAGAGATGCCAGTTAATTCAAGTTAACACATATATACTAATTCTCTTCTGTATCTGTCCCCTTTTTTCCCTGCAAGATGGGTTTTCTCTATCATGGACCCTGAGCACACAAGAGCAGAAGCAATTAGGGAATATTCGCATTAGTGCACATTGAGAATATGGTCACAAATGTAAGACAACAAGCAAGAAGTGGTTCTTCAAAAGCAATATCTTTGACCCAGGATAAAGCTCATCACTTGATTATCAGAGCAAGCAGTCTGAAGAGTGAAAGCCTGGCTCTGCTGTCCAATACTATAACCACTACCCATACACACTATTAATAAAAATTAATTTAAGTTCAGAATTCAGGCACTCAGTCACACTCTCCACATTTCAAGTGTTCACAGGCAGTGAGTGGCCACAGTCAGGGACAGCACATTATTTTTCATTCCCTTAGAATATTCTATCACCTACAACTGTAGAGCTTTCCTAGAAAGTTTTTCTCATTGCTTACAAGACAGAAATCGAGACTCCAACAAATCCCATTGATTTAAAAAAATAATTTTATTGCTTTGTTACAACTGCTATGCACTCTCAAGACTCAGCCTCAGGGCTGCCACTGTGGTGTGGCAGGCTCAGTGACCCCCTGTGATACTACTGGCCTCTCTTATGGGACTGGTTCAAAACACTGCTATAAAACTTCCAACCCAGTTCCCTGTTAAACGCACTTGGGAAAGCAATGGAAGAGATCCAAGTGCTTGGACACCTGCACTAACACGGGAGTCCTGGAAGAAGCTATGGGCTTCTGACTTCCAAGCCATTGAAGCCATTTGGGAAATGAACCAGCAAGTGGAAGATCACTCTCACGTGCACACTCTCTCTCTCCATAGAATTCTGTCCTTCGAATAAGTAAATTTCTTTTATTAAGAAAAGACTCACCCCACACCAGAAACCATAATTTCAATGCTACCTCTTTCGATCTCTTCTTGCATTTTTAATTTGTTTTCACTGCTCCCGCTTCTTGAAGCTTTGCATTCTAAGATCTATAGCACTTTTCCTGAGCCAGGCTCAACCCGGCTTCCCAGCTTTATCTACACTTTCTACCACATCAGTCTGATTCTTGTTGTATTTTCTCATCATAATGATACATGTGTGTATTTGGAAAGATTCTTCCCGTGGAACCTAGCATACTTCTATCCAAAAAAGGGGAGTGAATTCTTAAAATAACACAATTCATTAAAACATTCCCAATCAAATATTTCATAGAGTTGTCTCTTTCTACTCAAATTACCTCTACCCTAAAATGGTAAGTGAATTCTTGCTCATATCTCAGCCTAATAACATATAAATTCATAATTATAGGAAAATCACAATTTTCCTGTAAGCTTCTTGACCTTGACATGAAAACAAAACATTATAAGTAAGTTTTAAATTGTGTTTTATGGGTGAAATTTTCTCTTATCCAAATATACCTTTTGAAGCTGGTAGAAAGGACTTGCTGATAAATGTTTCAACACCACGCTTTATTAAAACAAGTTATTTCTGTTGTTTACTATGTGGTTAGACCTGATGAAAAGCAGATCTTCACCAGTGCATTTTTGCACAAATTCCTTACCTTTCTGTTTACAAAAGAAAGTGAAGACCTTTCAGGGCTATTTGTCACAAGCCCCTCATAGCCAACAATGCACATTGTCAATTGTTTAAGATTTCACTTCCTAATTCTCTTTATTAGAAACACAGAAACTATCTGAAAAGGGAAAAAAAAACAAAGCTTTCTCATTTAAGCAGACTCAGTCCCACTTGGATGATGTCCAATTTGAACAACAAAGTCTTCCAGTGGGGTAAGACCCATCTTACACACAGAAAGTAATCTGAGAAGACAGAAAGCAGGGCAAATTAATTATCTACTTCAGTCAGAACCTTCTTAAAGGATTACAACATTAAGGCAGTCTTGTCCCAAACCTATGCACAAATGTTGAAGCTATTCTCAAGCATACTTATTTCCTTCAGTCCCAAGGTGAGATTCATTTTCACTTAATCAGTAACGATATTTCCCAGCTCTTGGCTGAAGGATTCCAGATCACACATGCACACAATATCTCAATGTGTTAGTAATGGTGAACTTTAAATAGAATCATTACTATTAGAAAAAGTGGCATTTTCTTTTAAATCCTTGTTTGATTTAGGCATTTGTAACAAAATCCACCCCCACTTGAACATTAAATAATTACTCAAGTATCCTACAATTGTTACAGCAGTGTCCACTTCAATTGGGACAAATTCTCTTGGCAAAAATTTTGGATATATTTACCAAGAGTGCAAGCCTGCAAGTATTTTAATGCTTTCTCATGGATTTGGGGATTGTTTCGTCCATTCTACAGGAAACAAGGAAAAAGGAAGCTAAGTCACAAACCTCAGTCAGATAATGTGTTAATGATGGAACCAGGAGCATTCCAGACCAAAATGAGGCATACGTATTTCAAACGAATTCTCTTACCCTAACCACATTAGGACATCAGATCTATCTTAGAAAATAAAATAAGATATTTTCTCAGGGAGAAGGTTCTTATTCATTTCACTACATTCCTAAATCCTTGAAGTGCTTTCACAGTTGCTAGAAACAGTGAGAGAAGGGTAATTATGATATATGTAGCATTCATAAATGCATGATTTTCACTTATTTCTGGTGAAAATACTTATTTGCACAAATTTCATGTGTCTAGAAAGCATAACTTATATCAGGGAGCATTCTGTTTTGTCTCCAAAGTAATGTCAAGGAACACTATCAATCAAATATCTCAGGATGCATTTCCAACATCACGCTATCACCCACACAGCTAGGCTACCCAAGTCATTAAGGACTGCATTCTTGTCTGCTTTCCACTACTAGTACACACTTTGCAAGGAAGATTAGAGAATTGAGTTATTCTCACCATTTCTTTCTAATATCCTTAACACCCACAAAAGAGAGAAGTCGACAGCAAATGGACTTATTGGTTAGCTACAAAGATGAAAACAATGTCACTGTGTCTTATAGCCATGCATCTCAAGGTAAAGCCTGCTCAAGTGCAACCAGAGATTACATTCTCTGCACTATGACTTAACTAAGGAGAAAAAATGCCCGTCCTGGAAAACCTCCTGAGGACCAGTGGCTGGAATTTGCGCACAGATCATGTTCCGGAGCAGTGTTCTTTGGCAGTTACTAACTCAATGACTAGAAAATATAAGGTAAAAAGTAAATTAGTTCACTTAGAAAACCAAAGGTGGAGATCCTAAGCTTGAAATCAAATGTACATGATCCTCTTTCTTAAAGGAAATTTTTAAAGACTGATTAGGTCCAAGTTTTGCCTAGTTTGTGTTCACAACATAGCAGCTATGTGGACAGCAGAAGAGGCAATGACACTAATAATCTGTAATTCGTGTGGAAGCAAATCTGGTCACTTGCCAGATCAGTTTAAATTGACCGTGACCAGAACTTTCAAGGACTGTCAAGAATAAACCAGCCTTGCTGCATGTGAGAATCTGAACAATTATTTACGTAAACATTCACTTGCGGAAAAGTTTTTACTTGAAGTTTTGCCTAGTTAAATATATAAGAAAATAGCAAATCCCACCTGAGCCACATTTTATTATTGCCTATACACATTGCCAAAAAGTAAAGAGATAACTATGTGTAAAATTTTTGAATGGAGCCTTGAACTAACCAAGAAGCAAAAGGAAAGGAAGATTAAAGATTTTATAATCAGTCAGCTAATTAAATAATGGCCAAAATAAAGTTTGCTTTCCAATGTTAACACAAACTCCATCTTTCCTGATGAAAGTGCAATTTGAGGATATGATTTTCAGCAGATCGTAAGCAAGTGGAAAAAGGTGATAGAGAACAAGCGAAATTTATCTATGCTAAATCCTGGGAGGAGGGGACCAAAGAGAAAATGGTGCTTTAAGATTACAGTGAGACATGGTGGAACACGGCATAAGACAAAGGATCAACTAGGTTGCTAAATGGAAGCATATGCCAGGGTGTAGGTGAACTAAGATACAATCAGCAGAACATTCAGCCCACAAAGGCCAGGCACAGGAGGAAAGCTTGAAAACAAGCAGAGGCAGGCAGGGAACTCTAGTGCAAAACTGGCATCCCATTTGACCATGATTTGAGTACCTGCTATTCTACTTCCAATTCAGCTTCCTGCTGCTATACCTGAAAAGGTAGTAGAAGATGCTTCTGGCCCAAGAGCTCAGGCCTTAACACCCTTGTTGAAGACGCAAATGGAGTTGCAGGCTCCTGCCTTGAACCTCACCAAGCTCCAGTTTTTCATCTTTGTGGAAAAAGCAAGCAGATGGAAGATGTGTCTCTGTCTTGCCCTCTCTCTATGTTATTCTACCTTCCAAATAAATATTTTTAACAACAAAAAAGGACACATTAAGCTAAGGGAGTGAGGCTGGGAGATTGGAGCCTCATGATACTGCTATCTGCATTCAAGGCACTGTTTCGTGGTTTGGTTTCAAATGCCAGATATACATATATAAACTTACATCACATAAATTAATATTAGCATATCTACTTTATTTTTATTTATTTATTTATTTTTATTGGAAAGTCAGATATACAGAGAGGAGAGACAGAGAGAAAGATCTTCTGTCCGATGATTCACTCCCCAAGTGGCCGCAACGGCCAGAGCTGAGCCGATCCAAAGCCAGGAGCCTAGAGCTTCTTTCCAGGTCTCCTATGTGAGTGCAGGGTCCCAAGCCTTTGGGCCGTCCTCAACTGCTTACTCAGGCCACAAGCAGGAAGCTGGATGGGAACTAGCACCCTTATCCTGGTGCATGCAAGGTGAGGATTTTAGCTGTTAGGCTACTGAATCAGGTTCTTCTTTCTTGTTGCCTTAGTTCGTCTTTTCCTGCTACAAGTGAATACTATGGACTGGGTAATATTATTACAGGTTGACTTAGCTCATTGTTCTGGAGGCTGAGAACAACAAGAGCAAGGCACCAACATCCTGTG
Organism: Ochotona princeps; assembly: GCF_030435755.1. NCBI lineage: Eukaryota > Metazoa > Chordata > Mammalia > Lagomorpha > Ochotonidae > Ochotona > Ochotona princeps. Next base: position 36,381,378 of record NC_080840.1, read on the forward strand.
AGCAACTTCAAGTTGCAGCAGAACAAGGCATAACATATCACACACTAACACAGAACAAGTGTATTAGTTCCAGTGTCCCTTCATGTTTTTGTAAAACCTCTAAAGCCATCACGTAATCCCACTGCCATGACCTCATGTAATTCTAATTACCTCCCAAAGGCCTCACTCTTTCCCTCAAAATACCATTAACAGAGATTAAGTTTCTAACACAAGAACTTCGACGATAACACATTCTGGTTCTTCTTGGTTTTGTTCATCTTTCTGCTTCTGATCGCTGGAACATTGCCTGAAACTTGCAAGTGCTAAAAAAAATTTGATGGAGTGGGGAGATAAATAAATGACCTGAAATTTAAAGCATTAAATCAAATATTGATGTAGTAACAATATCATTGAATCTAAGTAGTTTTTTTTGTAAATAATCTGAACTTTCAAAACTAATGTCCTCCATTAATGGACAGAAGTAACAGAATATAAGACATATTGTAAAACTAAGGAAAAAGGGTGTCTCTCCCTCCCCTTTCGGGAGGCACCCCACCTCCTGGCTTTCTCTCTGGCGGTGCTTCCCTGCTCACCTGGCCCCTTTGCAAATAAACTGTTCTGTCTGCAACAGAAAAAAAAAAAAAAAACTAAGGAAAAACACAAGTTTATAGGGCATTTCAACTTAAATGGGGAGATTTGAATTCTGAGAATGTTAAAATGAATAACTACAAAAATGATGTGATACAGAATCTTCTGCTATTTACTGTTTTGTGCATTTTGGACTTTTGCAGATTTTTACAAAATAAAAAGACAGCAACACTTGGTGTATGAAAAATAAAAACCTTAGATTCAAAAGAGTTGAATAATCCTAATAATCCCATAAACAAGCTGGTGTGCAATTTCTTGAACTGTGAAATTAAAAATGTGAAACAGATTACTTGAGTTAGAAATACTGTATATTTCAGTGAGAGTAGTGCAAAACAGTAACAAATAGTCTATACTATACAAAGTTCTTTATGATACTACTTTTCTGTGACTATTAAGCATGTGAAATTCAGGATTTAGAATATAACATTAATTAAGCAAAGATTTTAACAACTTGTGTAGCTGGCAAGTTTGTACAAATGATGCCACTTTGTGGTTCTTTTCTTCTTACAATTTAAATAAGTACATTTCTCTATATGGAAAAAGTATTCAGAGCTGGATGGGTTAGATTTGGAGACCGAAGTTTTAGATAGCCTATATGTGGCTTCTGGATGGAAAACCCTCAGGAAACACGTTCAGGAGATGCAGACCATCCTGCCTGGTGACTCTGTGCTTCAGATTCCGGACAACGTGCTAACTTACTTATCCTTTATCTTACTTAAATCTCAATCTAATCCTGTAGCATGGAAAGTTTCGTATTTAGATAGAAACGTTGAGATTGAGAGCTTCAGTAACTTCACCATGGTTATACAGCCAATAAGTGCTAGAGCCTGGCTTCGATTCTGGGTCTGCATGACTTTCCAACCTGTGTTCTGTGCTCCTCCCTGCCCTCTCACAAATCCTACAGAAGAGTAAAGAAAAAGCCCAAGAGATGAAATTGTTACAGAAAGTCCTTGAATCACTGATAGGCATTACCAGTAATAGCTCTAACTAATATACACAAATCTATGGGTAGCAGATGTGAAGGTTTACAAAGCTATCCCACTGACCCTTCAGGAAGTTTCTGCCAGTTTTGGAATATTACTAAATTGTCACATCAAAAGCAGATAGGGCTCTGCTGAATGCTCATGAGGTCTCAGGCTCTTTAGCTAGAAGGTTATCCTTATTCTCTAGAGAAGCTAAATAGCTGGTACCTTGCTAAGCAGAGTTGTTGCTTAGTGGCAATGTAGAGAAGAGACTGAAATATGGACAGCTGTGGAAAGAGGCTGCTACATTGACCTAATGTGTAATTGGTGAAATTTTAACCATGGCTGCTAATTCGAAGCTTGTAGATGTATATTCTTCAGACAATGTCAGAATATATCAGGGAAATCAGTGAGGGAGAGGAGAGGAGATCCTGGAAGGGGAAATCCCAGAGCATAAGTACCTGTACCATAAAAAATAAAAAATAAAGAACTAAAAATAATTGCGGCTGGTGCTGTGGCTCAATAGGCTAATCCTCTACCTGCAAGTGCCAGCATCCCATATGGAAACTGATTCGTGTCCCAGATTTTCCACTTCACATCCAGCTTCCTGCTTATGTCCTGGGAAAGCAGTGGAAGATGGCCCAAGTCCTTGAGACTCCAAACCCACATGAGACACCTGGAAGAAGCTCCTGGCTCCTTGCTTTGGATTGGCTCAGCTCTGGCTGCTGCATCCATCTGGGGAGTAAACCAACAGATGCAAGATATTTCTCCTTCTCTCTGTAAATCTGCCTTTCAAATAAAAATAAAATAAATCTTAAAAAATCAATAGCAGAACTGGCATTGTAGCACAGTGGGTAAAGCAGCTATCTGTAATGCTGGTATGCCATTTAAGTGTTGATTCAAACTACTGGTGAATCCACTTCCAATCAAGTTCTCTGTGTGCTTGGACCCTTGACACTCATTTGGGAGACCCAGAAAACATCCTGACTTCGGAACAATAAAACAGTGGTCATTGTGGCCATTGAGGTGTGAACCAGTAAATTAAATCAATCAATCTCTCTCTCTCTCTCTCTCTCTCTCTCTCTCTCTCTCTCTCTCCCCCTCCCTCTCTCCCTAGCTCCCTTTTGCCTCCTCTCCTTTCTCCATCTCTCTTCCTCCCTCTCTCTGTAACTCTTTCAGCTTAGTAAGTCTTAAGAAAAAACTATAGCAAGCCCAAAACGATGGCGCAGTGGATAAATCCTCTCCTTGCATGCACCAGGATCCAATATGGGTGCTAATTCGTGTCCTGGCTGCTCCACTTCCCATTCAGCTCTCTGCCTTTGTATGGCCCAAAGCCCTGGGACCCTACACCCACTTGGGAGAGCTGAAAGAAACTCCAGTCATTGCAGCTACTTGGGGAATGAACTAGCAGATGGAAGATTTTTCTCTCTGTCTCTTCTCTCTGTAAGTTAGCCTTTACAATACAAAAATTTTAAAATATTTTTAAAAAGAAAAAACAATAGCAAAAGCAACAACTAATTAGTTCTCTTAGATTAACAAGATGTTTTGAAAGAGTATTTTGTCACTGATGCTGTTGAGAAACTGCCAATGCATCAGAATAGTACAAATGAGATAAAATTTTCGTCAGTTTTATTAGTATTTTAAAGTGTATGTAGACATTCATGCCCTTGCTGCCTGTATCTGGGAGTGGGATGCTGTCACAATCCCACCTTTGGTACACCACTGGGGGGAACCAGTTCATAGCTCAAGGAGCTTTGACAAACACATGCATCCATGAAGTTGCTGCCATAATCAACCTGTGTAACATTTTATTCATCACCGTGGTTCCCGTATACCTTACCAACCAGTTCCTAATCTCTACCCCTAACCTTAGCAACCACTCCTCTGCTTTCTGCCACTATGAATTTGATTATAGTTATAAGTTAAATGATAAAATACAGATTTTTTAAATCTGACTTCTTTTACTCAGAATGCATTTCTCCAGATTCATTCACGTTCTTGTGTAATTCAATGGATCATCCATATTATTGCTCCATAAGATTCCACTAAAGGAACTATTACTTGTTATCAGTATACTGGCAGATAAATCTTTGGGTTGCTTTTAGGTTATTAGCAACACCAAATCTGTTTTATTTGGTTAAATACCTAGGGCTATTATAATTGTTATGATACTTTCAAATTGTTTCCCAGAGTAATACCATACTACCACTGGCAGTATATAAAATTTCTGCTAGTTACTTCAGACCTTTGTCAACATTTAATATTGTTATACCTTTTGTCTTTAGCCATCCCAGGGAATGCAATGGTATCTTACCATTGATTCTTTCCTTAAATTGCAAAATTTGATAATATCAATGAAATTTACAAGATCCTTACAATTTATGAATCCCAAATGTAATTAATGGAAGAACTCAGGCTGTGATTAGTTACAGAAAGATCATCTCTTTTCAACAGCAATTAGCATACTCATGGTTCTAATGATGATAGGAAACTTCAAGGTATCACTTTATTGTCAACTTCACATTTTACCTAAAAGCCATTTAAAGAAACTGGTTATTCCTGGAATCTTGCAATGCTTTCTTTCTCTGCCTTGCATTCAAGAGGGATTTGAGCAAATCATTGAAAATGTAATTCTAAAATAATGTGCATTTCCATGCAATTTTTGAAAACCCCTCATACAAATACCTTATGCAAAATGTTGACATTTCTTTATAATGCTTGTTTCCTTCCCTATGCCAACAAGATGTCCATTGTTCAATTTCCAATACCATCCCTTGTCCCAGCATTGGAGCATAAATATTTGTTTTATAAAGTACATAGTATTTATAAAACCTTTCAATAAATGTGATTTCCTTGTGGCTTAACAAAATATAAGTAAAACATTTTAAAAGAAAAATAATGCAATTACTTCCAGATGTTCTCAATTGCTTCATCCCTCAGCATCTATGGAAAAAAAACTCATGGAAGTCAGGTAAGGAGGTACCTTTCCTTAAAAATATCCTGGACAGGAATTCTATACCACCTCCAGCACTCCAAGTTATGTTAGCAAGGAGATCATTTTTTTCTGTGATCAAACATTACTATGTTCACTCTGGGTGGACTCATGGGCTTTGCCCTTCTGCATGTAAGAATATGGGACACAGACTCAAGTCTCAGAGTCTCAGATCAACAGGACAGCTATCAGACACATTTTATTTGGAAGAGTTTCCCACGAATTTGTATTTTCTAGATCTCCCCCACTCCCCCCCACATACTCTTTCCAGTTTTCGATCAATGACTAATCTTGAATTAAATGATCCTCTCATGTCTCCTACCTGACATTCCACACAGCCAGATCCCCTCATGATTGGGCTCAAATTTCCTGGATATTCAGCCAAAATTCAATCTTGGTTTGTGAACCTTGGCACAGAATTCTGTTGACCTGTTCCGAGATCCCCCAGCCAGAAGCCTGCTCTCTCTTCCCTCTCAGAAGGACCCATGGGAACAGCTTTACTGTGTTTGTGTTGGTTGGCCTCCCTAAGTTCGGGGTGACGCCTCTTATCCCAAACTCTACTATTCCCTGATGTTGTTCACCACCTTCCAGAGGGAAAAGTAAAATCCTAGGGCCATGCTAAGAGTACAGCATCCTCCAGGATAGCCAGTTCAGCCTTGGATTTCCTTGCTTTGCAGATCTCATCCCTCATCAGCACCTTTGTACAGTTTTACCTCTCATTGACATTACTGTCTGAAACACCCCTTTGATTGTCCTTCTTTTTTCTGGTGTCTCGCAGCACCACATGGACATCAGCAAAGGGCAAAAGGACAATGGGAAAGTCTGCAAAGCATCACTCTCACTTTTCATTTGGTTTCTCTTGCAATTAAGTTAGAATGCTGGTCTATATAGGACCACTCCGTACAAAAAGATTTCCAGTCAAGGAAATCTCAAAACTTAAACTTAATTCTGCTGAAAATAAAATGTGCTACCTCTTCAAATTAAATATACACTTAGAGGAATTGTATTGTAATTTTATTATTTCATACAATTCCAAAGTGACTTTGTAAACATTATGACTCTAAAATCAATAGAAAACTAAAACAAGTGAAAAAAGATAATCAAACTAAAGGAAGAGAGAGGCTGCAATAACTTAAAAGCATTGAGAGACTATGGAAGTAAAGCTTTTCTGACTTAAAATAGTACTCAGTTGATGGGCCACGGAATTTTTAAGAACACTAGGAATACACAAGAAACTCATAAATATTACAGGTTTTAAAAATAGATCACTTCGTGATTCAGACAAAAACAATATTCTATGTTAGAGAATATACAAATATGTCATGTTGATGACAGAACCAAATTTTTTAAAAGAAAGAAGGGCGCATTTGTTTACTTGCCTCAGGTTCTGTTAGTCCAACATCCAGTAGTTTCAAAAAATAAAAATTAAAATATAATTTTTCACCAACTCCCTTTATAAATATTAAGGAATACTCTAGTGTTGGTGATGGTACAGAAATGGGCTTTCTTATCCATTACTAGTAAAGTTCAAATTGGTAGTTTCTAATAAAGCATGTGCCATTCAAAAACATGTACCAAGAACCTCACATCATTATACATTTTGAATTGGATATTCAAATACTAGAGTTAAGTCTCATTCAATAATTAAAAATATGGAAAAATAGTGGTACAAGAATATTCAGCATAATAATATAACTTATGAGTTGCCTTGTTTTCATAGAAATATGTGGACAAATGTGGACAAGTCAGTATAATAAAAGGGTAAAGACCCTTAGACCCTTGCTCCCTACATCTACTTCCAACCACACTTATCCATAGATCTACAGGGACTGAACATTCAGATTTAGCAATATACACACAGAGAGAGAGAGAGACAGAGAGAGAGAGAGAAACTTAAACTGCATAAACATAGACTGAAGGTTGAACATTTAGGACCAAACAGGAACAGATACACACATATATATACATATATATATACATATATATATATACATATACATATATATATGTATAGTTAAACACAGGTCTCTGGGAATTCAATGTGTCTGACTTGACTGCAGAACTTTCTGTCTGGAAAGATGGGTGGACACTCACAGCGAGGAGTAGAAGAAGAAACTGACAACTTTGAATCTGTGATAGCCAGAGTGATCCTTCATTCTATTTGCTTTAGGCAAACAGTTTTCTCCAGTGGTCTGGGTATAAATGGTTAACAGGTATGTCCTTTATACTCTCCAAAATTCCTTACTGTTTGGATGATACATTATAGGATCACCCTAATGACCCATTTATCATAATTGAATACATTCCACTTATTTTAATGAAATGGAGTTTTGGTGCAATGGAATATATTGAAGAACATCAAGTGAAACAGCTCCTTGTAATTCTTTATAAAATTTGCTAAGGTAGCTGTCTATTTTATTATGTTCTTTTCCTTCCTACTTCACAGGAAGCATTGATCTCCAGGCTCAGCAGCAGTGTGGCTCTATTTCTTGAGTATCTAGTATATTTTGCTCACTTGGACTGTGAATTTGTCCTGTTTCCCACTTTGCATTTAGCTATTGTTTTTATCCTTGGAGCCAAATGCATGACTCACCCTCAGCCTGATTACAGCCTTGAGTTCTGGGAGATAAATGATTAGATCCCTAATTTACTATTTCATCTTTCCTCAGTAATGCAAATAACTTATTTTTCATGTATGGATTTACAAATAGCAGAGATATCTTTTCAAGCCATCAAATGATAGCAAAAGGATTTTTTTCTCCAAAAGATACATGTAGCACAGGTCACATCTATCATTTGGCCCTTCAAACCAGCTCATGTCTTACACTGTCACTGATGAAACAACCCAATGAGCTTAGTCAAAAATCGAAAGCCAACTCATCTGCACGCATGATGAGCTGACTGAGCTTGTTTCTGCAACTAATATCACCCACTTGATTTAGGTTATTTGTATGGACTCAAAGGTATGGAATCTTATCACTACAAATGATATCTGGAGACTTCAATTATCCAAAAATATGATATATCTCTTCTGAATAGCCTAAGCATATGAAAAAGTTTAACGTAATTCTTTTCCCAATATCTTGAGAGTAATAGAGACCACTATGGGTAGGGCTTCACATAGGACTACAAGCCTACCATTGACTACTGATATTTACAACACAGGTTAGGTGAAGTCACAGCAATAGTCACAGCAATAATCAAGTTAACAATAAACCCACCTGCTTGAGTTGCTTTCATTGTGAATGCATCAGTCCCAAATGTTGGCCAGGTAACAGTATTTTAAATAAAATATGCTACTCTCGAAGTTGAAATCATCAACTATCTTATCACCTATTCATAAAATGCCTTTAAAATTCATTGGTGTCATTCTTGTCACCTATGAAATGAGGCATTTGACAACGATAAGATCACCAAAGTATTGCCAGATGTAAAGTTCTGATTCAGGTAAATTTCAATATAAGATAATTAGTTAAGATTGTGCCAAGCAAAGGACATGAACAGGCAATTTAAAAAGGATGAAATGTAACTGGGCAACAGACAGATGGAAAAATGTTCAGGAACACTAGCCACCAGGGAAATGCAAACAAAAACCACAGTGAGAATTCACCACACTCCAGTCAGAATGGCTATCACTCAAAATGTCAGAAGACATTGGTCATGAACTTGGAAGCCATTGTGCTATTTGAATCATGCCAGATACAGAAAGATTAATACTTTATGATCTACTTAAAGGTATAATCTGAAATATTCAACTCCAAGAAGGAACAAGTGAATGGTGGTTACCAGGGATGGAGTAGGAAGAAAGGATACAAAGATCTGATTACGCGAGATGAATAACTTCAAGAATTTAAAATACAACATGACGACAACATGCAGCAATACTGTTCTGTATCCATGAAATATACAGGTGGATCTCCTGTGTTCTCTCTCTCAACAAGACAAAAATGGTGAGTGATGAGCATGTTAGTTAGCATGACTGGGTTGATTACCAGCAAGGCATATGTGTATCAAACCATATGGTATGCCTTAATTAAACACAGTTTTTAAAATGAAAAATAATTAAGCATCAATAGAAAGGAAGAAGTTATCCCTGTTTGCACATGACATGATTATCTATGTAGTGGAATCAACAGACACTACTAAGAATTTTGGTAAATTTGCAGGATATAAAACAAACATACAAAAACTGACAGTCTTTACACACAATTTTATGGCTAAGAAAAAACTTGTCAGAACAGATATATTCATAATAATTATGGAAAAAAACTTTTTTAATACCTTGGACAAAATTTAACCAATGATGTGAAAGAGCTCCACAATAAAATTACAAAGTATTAAAGAAACAAAAGAAGACACAAATGGAAAAATCTGCCATGCTCATGTATTATAAGAATATCATCAAAATGTCCATATTACTCAAACCAATTTAGAAATTCAATGTGATCCCAATCAAAATACCAACATTCTTCTCAGAGCTAGCAAAAAAAAAAAAAAGACAAAATTTGTATACATACACAAGAGACCTCAGATAGCTAAAGCAATCTTCAAAACAATGCCAGAAGCATCACAATACCAGATTCCAGGGCATACTAAAATGCAGTGTAATCAAAACAGCCACATATTGGCACAAAAATAGATATGTCAACAAATGGAATGGAATAGAAACCCCCAAAATTAATCCATGCAGCTGCAACCAACTAACCTTCAACAAACAAGGTAAAGTCAGTCTCTGGAAAGAGGACAGGCTCTTCATCAAATGGTGCTGAGAAAATTAAATCCCCATGGACACAAATATGAAACAAGATCCCTATATCATATAATATAGTTCACATTTTATACCAAAATCAACTCAAACAAGATTACAGACCTAAATGTATAACCTGATACCATCAAATTACTATAGGAGGGATAAGCTGTCTGCTTAGTCTGGCATCCCATATAGGCACCGGTTCAAGTCTCAAAGTCCTGGATGCTTTACTTCAAATCTAGCTCCCAGCTAATGGCCTGGGGAATACAGCAAAAGATGCCCTGTTTGAGCACAAACCACCCACTTGGGAGACCCAGATAAAGCTCTTGGTGACCTGGTCCAGCACTGCACACCCTGGGGAGGGAAACAACAGATGGAGGGTCTCTATATAATTCTGACTCTTCATTGAATAAATAAATAGTTTTTAATGCTATAGGTAAACATGGGGGAAACTCTGCAAACATTGTAATCAGTAATTCCTAGAAAAGACCTTAGAAACATAGGAAATAAAAGCAAATATAGACGAAGTGAAGAGGAAACCAATAGAATGGAGAAAGTATCTGCAAACTATGCAACTGATTAAAAATTAATGTCCACATTCAATAAGGAACTCTGGAAACTCAACAACAGCAAAACAAATAATGTAGGTCAAGAATGGCAAAGGATATAAACATTTTTCAGTGCGGAAAATTCAAATAGTCAACAGAAACAGTGAGAAAAAAATGCTAGTAGGTTCAATAGTCATCAGGGAAATGTAATCAAAAACCAAAAATGAGATATCTCTACACCCAAGTTAAAATGGTTATCATTCAAAAATCAGAAAACAATAAATGCTTCTGAGAATGTGGGTAAAGGTACTTAATCCACTGTTGGTGCTAATATAGACTAATAACGTCATTATGAAAGACAGTATGGGAAATTTTCAGAGATCTGAAAACAAGTCTACCATAAGATTCAGCCATCCCACTCCTGGGAATTTACCAAAAAGAAATGAAATCAGCATATAAGAGAGGTATATGTATCCTCATGTTTATTGCAGCTCTATTCACAATACTTAAGATATGGGATCATCCCAGATGTCCATCAGCTAATGACTGAATAAAGAAAACATGGTGTGACTGGCATGGTGGTTCAACTGGCTAATCCTCTGTTTTCAACTGTCAGCATCCATGTCAGTTCATGTCCTGGCCGCCTCACTTCCTATCCAGCTCTATGCTGCAGCCTGAGAAAGCAGCAGAGAATGGCCCAAGCCCTTGAGCCTATGCCTTTGTGGGAGACCTGGAAGAGGATCCTGGCTCCCGGCTTCTGGCTCCCGGCTTCTGGCTTCAAACAGGCAGTATTGGCTGCTGTGGCCATTTGGCAAATCAAAAAGTAGATAGAAATTCTTTATCTCTGTTACTCTCCTTCTCCCTGAAAATCTGAGTTTTGAATTGTTAATAAAAAAAATCTTTAAAAAACGGCAGATACACAACATAAAATAATATTCATGATAATAAATAGAAACCTATCTTTTGGAACAAAATGGATGCAACTGAAAATCATTATGCTTAGCAAAGTAAGCCAGTCCCCCCAAAAAAGCAAATATCATATTTTTCCTGATTTATGGTAACTAATACACAGAGTATCAAAAATGTGATCTACGAATAAAATTAAGATTTTGAGAGTTGATTACTATTTACAGTCTTTGGCTATACTCTTGGGGAATCGTGGAAAAAATCATAGGTTTCTTCTAATTGCTATTTGTTGAATATTTTTACCTAATATAGGATTAAGCCTGTAATTGTGAAATGAACTGAAAGTAATGTTATTGTAAAAATTTACAAAAAGAAGGAAAGAGAGTGGGAACATGCCTGGAAGGAAAGGAAGAATGTGAAGAGTCACTACTCACCAAGTCTATATTGTGAAATGCATGAACTGTGTTCAGCTTATATAAATAATAATAAAACAAATATTGCCAACCCCCCACATAACCTGGCTTTGAGGCCAGGTTATTAGTTCCTCCATTAATTCTGGTTTAAAGGCAGCTGAAAACATACTTACTTGACCCCAAAGTTTTAGTCTAAGAAACTTTCTGGTCTAATGAAATGAAAGCTAGTGTTACTCCAACTGTGACCTGTGAACCAGAGCCAGTCCACTGACTGTTACTGACATGTGCACATATGAAGATGGGGAATTAGTGCTTACAAACATTGCTAGCATTCTGACACAGTAATTTAATCTAATTTTGGAAATTGACTTTTGTGTGTCTGTTTTTTTCATTGTTCAATGGATTCATTTTTATTGTGCTTTACCTAGTAACAGTCCATGATAAATTTAAACAAGTCTAGTTTTTCAAGGCCAGAATTAAGGCCTAGTGGGCTAGGTGGTCAACTTCAACGTCAGCATCCCATATGGGAACAAGTAAGTGTCCCAGCTGCTCCACTTCCAATCTAGCTTTCTGGTAGTGACCTGGGAAAAGCGGTGAAGGTGACAAAAGTGGTTGTGTTCCTGTTGCCAGGTGAGAGTTTCAGATGAAGCTCCACGATTCTGACTTTGACCTTATCAAGATGTGGTCCAGCCCCAGCTATTATGACCATTTGGGTAGTTACTCAGTTGTTCAAAAATGTCTCTCTCTCTCTCTCCCCCCCTCTTTCTTTTTTTTTCAATGTATTAGTATTTATTGGAAAGGCAGATCTACAAAGAGAAGGAGAGACAGAGAGAAAGATGTTCCAGCTGCTGGTTTACTTCCCAAATGGCTGCAAGGGCAGGAGCTGATCCAAAGCCAGAAGTCAGGAGCTTCTTTCAGGTCCCAAGGCTTTGGGATATCCTCAACTGCTTTGTCAGGCCACAATCAGGGAGCTGGATGGGAAGTGGAGCAGCTGAGACAAGAATCGGTGCCCATATGGGATCCCAACAAATTCAAGGCAAAGACTTTAGCCAGTAGGCTACCACACCAGGCCCCTCCCTCTCTGCAACTCTGATTTTCAAGAAACAATTCTTAAAAACAAAGCAAGCAGGGCCCGGCACAAAAGCATAGTGGTTTAAGTCCTTGCCTTGCCCACACCTGGATCCCATATGGGCGCCGGTTCTAATCCTGGCGAACCTGCTTCCCATCCAGGTAGCTGCTTGTGGCCTGGGAAAGCAGTCGAGGACGGCCCAAAGCCTTGGGACCCTGCACCCACATGAGAGACCTGGAAGAAGCTCCTGGCTCCTGGCTTTGGATCAGCACAGCACAGGCCATTGCGATCACTTGGGGAGTGAAACATCGGATGGAAGATCTTCCTCTCTGTCTCTCCTCCTCTCTGTATATCTGACTTTGCAATAAAAATAAATAAATCTTAAAAAAAACCAAGCAAACAAAAAGACACAGATAGTTTAAAACAATGGAGAACTATACTATGCCATCTCCTGCCTTCCCATATAGTCTCATGAATGACAATGAGTAACAAATTTTAATTTTCCATCCACATTGCCCATAGTTTCCTGCTTAAAATCCAAGTTTCACAATTTAAAACAATATCCCATTCATTATCTCATGGATCTTTAGGTCAGCTTTTTAGCCTGGCATGGCTAGGTTTTCTGCTCTGGGCATCATTTGGCCATAATCAAGGTGTTGGCTAAATCGAGTTCTACATGGAGGTTCTAAGGATAAGTCTGCCCCTAAGCTCATTCTTGGCCTTAGCAACATGTAGCTCCTTGAAGACAGAGTTGCTTTTCCTTCCCTGGCTTGGCCTTAGCTAGCATTTGTTCTCCTCCACATTTTATATTATTGCTATTATTTTTTTTTTGTAACCACTTGGATTCATTGTGCCTTAGCTGCTAACAGTGCATTGCATGCCTTTCAAATTTTCAGATGCCCTCTTCTGTGACCAAAGGAAAAAAGGCCTTTGTGGTTAAGTCAGGCCCATATGCATAATCTTTCTACCTTAATGTTGGCTATGGTGTGCAAGCTAACCACTGGCCCTAACCTAATGTAATCAGATTAAAACCAACCTTATTCACAGCCCCAAGGAATTGGAGCACAGAGAAACTTTGAGGCCATCTTAGAATTTGGCCCAGCATATGTTCCACTGAACATCGTATCTGTATCTGGGAATTGCTATTTTTGAATTCTGGCCAATAAAGACTCTTGACCATTAAATAACATTCTTTACATAAATCTATTCCTTGTTTGGAGGAAATCTGTCTGTGTGTAAGTGGGTTGAACTGTTTCATTGCAATGGCCCAAATGTTATTCACTAAATATCTCTTATTTTCAAATAGTAACATCTGCACCTGTGTATTATATATTATATAGATGTTTAATTTCAATGTCTCAGATTTCACAGGAAGTATGCAAAATGAAATTACTTTCTCTAAAATTAATTTTATAACTTTTTCAATATTCTTTTATATAAAGTATCCCGTTAAGAGTTATTTCAAAGAAATGCCAGTGGTTTCTGCTAGTTTATTATAGATCCATCCTTTTATAACATAAACTAAGAACTGTGTGATAAAGCATTCCATTTAGAAATATAAACAGATATGTTACAGATAAGTAATGCTTTTCTCTCCTGTGAATACAATTTATGTCACTTAAAAGCTGAAATCAAAGGAAGCTTAGAGATATTTAGAGTTGGGAGAAGTAGCAAGCAATAACAACACCAGCTAATTAACTCAAATGCCAGACTATGAGCATTCATCTTGTTCAAGATGAAACAAGATGGAAAAAGTATACGATCCCTTGATAAGTATAACTTGCAACAAGTTGGCAAAATGGTAGGAATTCAAAGCCAAAAACAGCAGTTTTCCGGTGCATTTTTTTTTTCGCAATAACTTTATGGCTTCACATCCCAGCTTGCATTACTCATTTTGTAAAATGAAGAAAAAACTATAATTTTGAAAAACTTATTTTAAATAAATTACTCCACCAAATTGACTAGTTTAAAGAAAATATTCCATGGGTTGATGGGTTATTGAGTTTTAAATGAGAATAAGAGAATAAAATTTCCTTTCACACTGAGAAAAATAAAGCCAAATATAAATTAATAATGGCAGTCGTTGCAATTTAACCTCTCTTTATATTAAAGCCATTTTAATTAAGCTAAAAATACCGAAGGCAGTTCCTTGTTTCTGAATTATAATTTAACATTTTCATTGTTTTTCCGTGTTGGCCTTTCTATGTCAAATTCATCTTTAAGCCATGCAGTTAAGAGACTTTAAGAACTATTCTCATTTTTATTTATTCTCATATTTATTTCAGGCATGAAATAAATAGCTAACTATGGAAAACTTAAAGTTTTTTTTTTATGATGATCTACAGAAAAGTGGGTAATACCATTGTTTCCACATTCTCTTTTTTCCTTCCTTTATCTAGGGGAAGGAGAGAGACAAAGGGAGAAGCCACACCCAGCCTCCAAACCAGCCCAGGGTCCCTGAAGTGGGGCATGCCCAACTGTTCTGAATTGTTGCCAAGCTCGCCACTCCACTTTAGAATCCGCTGGCTGCCATAGACCACCTTAGTGTCTCCACTTGCCCAGATTTTCATTGTCAATACTTGGCTGAGGTGATAGATCAATTTGTTCTGTCCTCCATCCTCTGTTGTGGTACCAGGTGTCCTCTGTAGGTTGCAATAGACTGTCATATCCTCCATGTGCATTTGGATATGCTGTCCACTGCTCCGACTGAGCCATGAGGAGGCTCAACTTCGACACATGCATTCCGTGGTCAGACCATGGAACTTGCAACTATCTTTATGGTTGGGGTTCTGAGATCAGCAGTTCAACTGGGGTATCCCCAAAGAAACTTCATCTGAGGTGAACCCAGACCAGATTCTTAGGTGTGCTTGCCAGTACAGGGTCTGGCACAGACTGTCACCCCAATCAGCCTATGCATATTCTGCTGTTGCAATTGCTGGGTCAGTTCTGGCTCTAGCACTGTCTTCTACACAAACCAATGGTGTTGTAGCCCAGCCAAATCCTGCCCACCACACACACTAGGCCCCCACGCAAACCAGTGGAAGCTGCAGCCTAGTTGGAACAACCCACAATAAGCCCCACCAGGCCTGCTCCCTGCCCTTTTCCTGTGCTTGCAATATGTACAGCAGACTGATCCAGTCTGTCCCACATCCCATTCTGCTCTCATATATGTCAGTGGGCATTGAAGCCTAGTTCAACCCAACCAGCCCCACTATCCAGTCTACACACATACCAGTGGGAGCCACTCTCTGTCTAGCCACTCCAGCCCCTGTCCTGGTTCTCATGCTCACCAGTGGGAGTGGTGACCCAAGAGAGAGGTGCCCACTGTTTCCCTACTGGGCCCACTCCTACCACCAGACCATGCACTCTCCAGGTGGTTCAGCAGTTTGGCTTGACAGAATTAGCCCCCAGTGCCAGCATCTGCCAGCTGATGCCGCAGCAAAACCCAACCAACCCTCACCCACTCTGATTTAAGCTTGCACCAGTAGGAGCTGTCAACCCAGCCTGGCTTTTCCCTGATCTAGCTCACATGAAGCCAATAGGTGTTGTAGCTCTGCCCGGTCTGGTCTGCCCACATCCCAACTTACACTCTCCAGTGGAAATGGTGATCCAGCAGGGGAGCCCCATGTAGCCTATCAGCTTTGCCCCATCTGGGTCTTGCGTGTGCTAGTTGGGTGACATGACCAGGTCTGGCATAGCCTGCCTCATCTCAGCTTTTGCCAGTGGGTGCTGTAGCCTGGTCTGGCCCAGCCCAGCCCACTCCCAATTCCAGCTCACACTGGTGGGGGCTACAGCCTAGCCCAACCCAGCCAGCACCCAGTCCCAGCCCTAATGTGTACTAGCATGTGTTGCAATCAAACCTGGCCTAACCCACACTCCATGCTGGTGTTTGGATTCGACAGCTGGTGATGTAAACTGGCCCTGCCTGATTCGCCCCTGACCTGTGCCAAATGTATGTCGCCTGGTACCTTTCCCTGGCCTTGTCTGGGCTGCTCCCTTTCATGGTTCTTACGCTCACCTGCAGGGACTATGTCCTGATAGGAGTTTCCCAAGCTTCTGCATCAGAACCTCTCTCATTGCCAGATCTCACATACATGGCTGGATCCATGGGCCAGCCCTACTCAGGCTACCTCCTGTCCTAGCAGGAAACATAGTTGTCCTGACCGGCCTTCAACCCATTCCACTTATTGTTGGATATTATAGCCCAGCCTAGTCTGGTCCACACACAGACACAACTCACATCTGGCTCAGCAGGGGAAAAAAATCCATCCTAGCCTGCCCTGGTTCTCACGAGCACCAGTGGGTGCTGGAGTCTAGCCTAGACCGGCACACTCAGCCCCAGTCCACACTTGTGCCAAGGGACACTGCAGCCATGTCCAGACCAGAATGCGGCTCCCATTCCAGCCCCCGCACTGGGAACTACAACCCAGCCAGGGCATCCCCTTAAGTCCCCAATCAGGTCCGTTCCAAGCTATGGATCTTGCATGTGCCAGTGGTTGCTCTGACCCAGTTTGGCATGGTTTCTCACAAAAATGCTTCACAGTGGGGAAAGGTAGTATTTGTAGCTGGAGGAAGAGAATTCAATTTTTTCCATAGATACATTCATAATCCTGATCCTGGTATGAGGTTTGCCCCCAAAATCAAAGGCTGAGGATGTCAGCCCAGCATTCACTGATTTTGTCCTGTGGTGTTAAATTTGTTCTCCATACATCTCCAGAGGCGTTTTCCCCAAAGGTTGGTCGGGTATTTGGTCACAGGGAAGTAAACACTGGCCAGGATTCTGTGCATATTCTGATAACCTCCTCCTTCTTACCCCACTGGTGGAAAAGAGTCAACTAATCCTAAATTGTATACGAGGGGTGAACACATAACTCTACATTGCACAGGTGAAACTGATAGTGGTTTACTCATCACACACACTCAAAGCTGTAGAAAAGGACACCACACACCATGTAGCAGCCACAGGAGTTGCATTTGTGAGTGAACTAACCCAGCAGGGGCTGTGGACGGCAGGCTTTGTAGTCTCAAGAGGGTCCAGGGCCCTTTGGTTCCCACAGGAGAAAAAATTTGATTTGTTGGAATGATTTCACATATCAGCAGGGAGGTGAAAGTCATTGGGTTGAGGACTAGATTAAGTAGGACTATGCAAGCAGATTATGAGGGAATAGGCTGAGTGTAGAGCCTTTTCCACTGGGTTGAGAGCAGGAAAACTAAGAGTTAGGACTTGGAGTCTTAGGAGGTTCAAAGACATCAAGGCAACAAAGAAACATTTAAAACTTCAGGTCATACAAATCTGCTCAGTGCTGGAATAGCTGGAACATTTCAAGACTCAAGACGCCACACCTGCCCTATCAGGGCAAAGAGCAAACATGAACCACTGGCCACTTCAAAAATTTCTTTGAAAATAATAACAACAATAATTCCAGAAATTTCCCTTGAAGTTCTAGGAGGAAAGAAATTTCTAACACCTCTAGTCCTAGTCATTTTATTGGTCTCTCTGACAACTGTTGATGGTAATTCTCAGCATATTTATTCACATATTGGTCTTCTTCCCTTTGCTTGCCTGAACAATCTATTTTTTTTTTTTTTTTTTGGCCCATGGGTAAGACCAGACTACTCCAGGAGGTGACCTGGTACATGTTTAAACTTTCCTTGCTCATTTCCCCTTCCCTCTTGGCACAGAGACTGTCATTTCTATGATGGGCTGTTTCTGTTTTGTTTTGTTTTTCTCAGAAAACTAGCATTGAAGTTTTATTTACATGAAGTGATTCATTTCCACCTTTTTCTCTCCCTTCCCGGGAGTTCAGAAAATGCCGAAAAAACTCTCAAAGTGCTTCATGCTTATGCTGAATCATCTTTAGATATTCTTGGAATATGACTCTAGGTTCATGGATAAGGCCTTTCACAGAAGAGCTGCCCCTCCACCTTGGCACACCGTAAGCAAAGTTGCTTTCCTAACATCTGTCTACCACCACCATGGAAGAATGGAGTATTTGAGGTGCACAGAGAGGGGAAAGAAGAAGAAAAGTGACAGAGAACAAGAAATTTGCAGCAGTCAAGTAGACTCCAGATGCAGTGCCATTAATAACATGTGTCACTCCTGATGACATTAGAAGCCAAATTCTAGACATTGCAGCCAGCCACCAGGGGAAGTTTTTGCCGGTACAGTCACTACATAAACTCCCATTTGGTCCTTTTGGTACCCCCTGCCCTGCAGGCATCCTGTAAATTTTCTTGACTTTATTTCACAGGATTTCTGACCCTGCACGTCCTCCCCATGTAGTAAGTGCCAGCCAGGCTGAGGTCACAGTAACACTCACTGCTGTAGCTTTGAGGAAGGTGATGGGAAGCAGCTGTTCTCTTGGTTACTAAAACTCACCTGCTGCTTTAGAGAGGCTAGAAACTAATCACCACAGAATAATTCAGCACCTGCTGTCTTTGTGCTGTTCTCATTCCTTCACTCATTTATTGCAAAACTATCTATAAAGCACCAATTATAAGTAGATATTTCTACCATGCTTCCTTGTTGCTCGTTGGATCTGCTAGGAAAAGGTAAAGAAATTATAAAAACACAACTGCCCTAAAATCTTCCTTATCCTTATCCTATTCAAGTACCAGATAAAATGGAATATAACATTAAAAATACGTGTAGTTTTATGGGCCCAGCGGCGTGGCCTAGCGGTTAAAGTCCTCGCCTTGAACGCCCCGGGATCCCATATGGGCGCCGGTTCTAATCCCGGCAGCTCCACTTCCCATCCAGCTCCCTGCTTGTGGCCTGGGAAAGCAGTCGAGGACGGCCCAAAGCTTTGGGACCCTGCACCCGCGTGGGAGACCCGGAAGAGGTTCCAGGTTCCCGGCTTCGGATCGGCGCGCATCGGCCGTTGCGGCTCACTTGGGGAGTGAAACATCGGATGGAAGATCTTCCTATCTGTCTCTCCTCCTCTCTGTATATCTGACTTTGTAATAAAAATAAATAAATCTTTAAAAAATAATGAAAAATACGTGTAGTTTTAAGTAGAAATCACCTTTGCAGTGGGTTGATTTTTTCAGGGTGGTAGCTTTTTAAGTCAACACCAGGTCAAAGGGTTTTTAGTTGAAAAATGAAACTAAAAATTCGCAAATTCATCTTGCCATTTGCTTTGATCACATAATGGCACCTATTATATGGAATTTCCAGGAGGCTTTTGTTCTGACTGAGCATCTAAAGTAGGCCCAACAGATCAAACTAAAATAGAATTATCACTTTGAAGTTCCATGCCAGCAAACCAAAACCAAGTTGTTGATTTGAATTTCTAAGAACTCAGGAAACAGCAAGAGAGAAGAATGGAGGGACAGAGGCAGAGAAGAAGGGTCTAGGGAGAGAGCAAGGGAGGAAGGAAATAGATAAATGCTAAACCACCTCTCCCTCCAAAAAGGCCAATTTTAACTGGCCAGATAAAGAAGTGGCCATTTCTTCAACCTTTACAAGAAAATTAAATTTTGAAACAATCAGTGTGCTTTTGGTTCTGCTTATTCTTCCTTCAGCCTTTTTCTGTTGATAAAATCCACTTTGTTCACATCCTAACACTGTATTTCATAGAACAAGGAGTGTTGTCAGATTCTAGGATGGCAAAAGCCACTTAGGATCTTATGTTTAATTTTATTTGGTGACATATCCAACCCTGTGAATGTTATCTTGAAATAACCCTAAGTATTGCTTTGGTTTTCTAGGAACTCTATCCAGATAATCATTGATCTAGATTCAAGGTTTATGGATTAGATTCTTATTTCTAGTAAACGCATTTTTTTACTTTAAAAATATCTACTTATTTTAGAGAGACAGCAATGCCCTCCAAACTGCTAGTTCCTGCCCCAGATGCTCACAACAGCTGGGACTGGGTTGCCAAAGCCAGAAACTGGGAAATTCAACCTCCCACAAGGGCAGCAGGAACCCAATTACTTAAGCCATCATCACTGCCTCCAAAAGTCCTCATTACCATGGAGTTGAAGTCAGGAGTTGCAGGCAGGTATCAAATCCAATTATCCCAATGTGGAATGTTGGCATCTTAACCAGTATCTTTTTTAAAAATTATTTTATTTTTATTGGAATGTCTGATATACAGAGAGGAGGAAAAACAGAGAGGAAGATCTTCCATCTGATGATTCACTCCCTAAGTGACTGCAATGGCCAGAACTGTGCCGTTGATTTGAAGCCAGCAGCCCGGAGCCTCTTCCAGGTCTCTCACATGGGTGCAGGGTTCCAAGGTTTTTCCAGGCCACAAGCAGGGAGCTGGATGGAAAGCAGGGTCACCGGGATTAGAACCAGCACCCATATGGGACCCCAGCATTTGCAAGGCAAGGACTTAAGCCAGAAGGCTACTGAGCCAGGCCCTTTAGGCCAAACACCCACTTTGAATGAGGTTTTACTCATGTTAAATATTGAATTCAACATGCAATACTGAAATTCCCAAATATTTAGAGTGACAGAAAATCACGTATTAGACACCACTGAACTAGCAAGCGTGTCCCAATCACTGTGTGTGATTCTGATTTAACATAATTAAAAACATAATTATGGTAAGAAAAGTGTAAGGCAAAGATAGGAAGAACACAAAATTTGCATTTATTACAGAAAAAATAACTGCTCACATACTATCAAGTGCAGTTACTTTTATATTACAAATATTCTTTACAATATAATTTTAATGTATGCAAATATTTCAAAATTTCTGACTTTTGTTAGTTTTCCATAGTGTCTGAATTTAATTTTTTGGTTCCTAATAGAGTCAATGTAGTCCATAGATATCATTCTATGTGATATAATCAATTAATCAATCATCCATAAGAGACTGATTGTTTGTAATAAAAAAAAAAGAATATAATTAGATTCCCTTCCTTCCTCTCATTCTCCCCCTTTGTTCCTCCTACTCTCTGTCATCTTCCTTTCTCTTTTTTCCCAGTATGGGAGATAACACTGTTATTGGTTTACATTATTTCTTAGATCCCATTTATTTTTTTTTTAAAGATTTATTCATTTTATTACAGCCAGATATACAGAGAGGAAGATCTTCCGTCCAATGATTCACTCCCCAAGTGAGCCACAACGGGCCAGGAACCTCTTCCGGGTCTCCCACACGGGTGCAGTGGCCCAGTGCATTGGGCCGTCCTCGACTGCTTTCCCAGGCCACAAGCAGGGAGCTGGATGGGAAGTGAAGCTGCCGGGATTAGAACCTGCGCCATACGGGATCCCGGGGCTTTCAAGGCAAAGACTTTAGCCTCTAGGCCACGCCGCTGGGCCCAGATCCCATTTATTTTAACATTTGAATGTACTAAAGCAAAGTAAGAAGAAACTCTTTCTTAAAGTTCTAAGAAATAAACAGGTACTAATTACAACCTCTAAATAAACTGATTTGCTTGTTAATTTGAAACAAAATAATTATTATTCTCTGCCGCATGCTTTTTTTTCTGCATGCTTTTGATTGTAAACAATTCTCTCTCTGAAACTCCCCTCCAAAAAAGTTGACTACAGTTGGGCATCTGGCCAAGCCATTACTGGAGTTCCTAATGTCAAGCCCTGGGTCCAGCTCTTGACTTCAGGTTTCCCCTAGTACAGCTCCTGGGAGGCAGCACTAGTTGTTCATGGGAATAGACTCCTGGCTTGGACCTTGCTCCAGCCCAAGCATTTGAAGGCAGTTACAAAATGAATCTGCATGTGGATGCTCTTTCTTTTTCTCTCTCTTTCTCTTTTTCTCTCTCTTTCTCTCTCTCACACACACACACATATACACACACACTCTCTCTCAAATAAATTAGAAAATAGGGGAATTGGACTTTGAGAGGCACCTCAGAGCCCATCTTCTCACCAAAACTACAGGAGTTTTGCGCTTGACATATCTAGACTCTGATCATAGATTGAGATTTCACCCTCCCCAGCATAGAGAATTCATTCGGCCAGTGAGGTGACAGGGCTCCATCCTCAGAAACAGATGGAACTGAAAAGTATTATGCTTAGAATAATAAGCCAGTCAGAGACAAATATCATGTTTTCTCTTGTATGTGGCAGCTAACAGAGAACATACAAAAGTGTAGGAATGAAATGGTCACTTTGGGGTAGGGTTTTTGTTTTGTTTTGTTTTGTTTTTTTGAGGCATTTATATTCCAGTGAAAATGTGATCCTGTGGCCTTTCTAGTTTTTACTTGCAAACTCTTATGACAAGTGGTAAACTAAGTCTGTGAATATACAGTGGCTTAAAATTATGACTATAAATGTTGTTGAAGAGAGGGAAGGAAGGGTGGAGAGATATGACTTTGGGTGGGGAACAGGGGAGCAAGTGTGACTGCCTTCTTGAACTGTACAGATGGAAACCATAAAACATGTTCTCTTTATACAAGAAAAATAAATTCATATTTTTAAATTAAAAACAATTCTCTCTTGATTGCTTTTAAATAAATATTTATTTAAAAAACATGGGTAGGCCATTGCACAGAGGTAAAAAGAAATACCATTTGGGATGCCTACATACCCTATGGGGGACCTAGGTTTCAGTCCTAGATCTGATCACTTGACAACTCCCTGCTAATGCATGCAATAGGAAGCAGCAGGTGATGGCTGAAGCACTTCAGTTCCTGCCACATACATGACAGACCCAGAAGGAGTTTTTGGTCTTCTAGCCTTGGGTTGGTCCAGGCATGGACACTGCAGGCATTTGCAGAGTGAATCAGCAAATGGAAGATTAAAAATGTATAAAACACATTTGTGATGTAACTATTTAGTTGGCTGAAAATCCTCATTTTTCAAATGTTAACCTCCAAACAAAAATCTGTTAGAAGCAAATGCCTGAATTCTTTCAGAGAATAGTGAAGAATATGAAATTTTGAGTGTGTATATCTTCCAAAAGTTAAGAGAAATGTCCATGGTGAAAAGTTTAGGCAGGGACTTTATATATTTTCATGCAAGTAAACATCTTTTAATTCCATTTTGTCACAGCTTTTGGAAGTATTCTTGGTGAGTCAAAAAAAAGTAAAAGGGTTTGTTTTTAATAATTTTTGTAAAATGAGAAAAGCTTTCCTGAAAACCAACTCAAAAATTTATTGTTGATTTTATCTTGTGTGAAATACACTAAATATTCCAGATGGCCATGAGATCAATGAGAAAAGACAGTAGGGTCTGACAATCTTAGTTTTCAATGGGGTTAGGTCATGAAGTCACAAGAATTTAAATAAAAACACACGCAGACACACAAAAGCAGTAATCCTTTAAAACCTAGGAAGAAATTGTATGTGTGTTTTTTAATAAACAGAACATAAGATTTCATATTAGGAAGCTAGATTAAACCACTGTTCAAGAAAAAAATCTAAAAAACAGGTAGATTTGTGTTCACTGTTCTTATCAAAGTTAGAGTGGAGAATACTACAGAGAAAGCAGAAATCTTCCTAGTATTTCAAGATCATTTCACATTTTCATGACCAGGGTTTTCTATTTAAAAACCTCAAGAAGTGACAAAGATGATAACTAATTTTTTCAGCCTCTATAAATATCTCTGGCCGGCCTTTACTTTGTCATCAGTTCTATAAGACTGTCAGTATTATGGTACAGTAGGTTAAGAAATTGCTCATTAAATGGGCAGCCCATACAGATGCTGGCTTAAGTCCAGCTGTTTAACTTCCAATCCAGATCCATATTAACGTACCTGGGGAAGTAATGGAGGATGATCAACATGCTTGAGCCCCTAACACTCACATAGGAGGCCTCAACGAAACTCCTGGCTCCTGGATTGAGCCTGGTACAGCCCCAGCTATTGTGGCCATTTGGACAGTGGATGGAAGATCTCTTTTTTTGTTTCTCCTTCCTCTCTCACTGTAACTTTGCCTTTCAAATAAATAAATAAATATTTTAAAAAATAAAAAGGAACTCTGAGCCAACTGAGCTAGCTGCTTGAATTTTTCAACCTCCAGAAATGTGAGAGAAAGGTTGAATTTTGTTGAAAGTTGTTCAATTTGATACACAGATGCAGAAAAGCATTAACAGTCAATGATCACACAGATTTTCTGCTTCTAAATAAAATTCTACATAGATCAATCAGTGGCCTACTCCTGACTTCCTGATCTCACCCTCAGCATTCACACTCACAGCCTTGCTCACTTCCCACCTGCCACACCCATCATGTGGGATGTATGATTTTGCCTTCCAGTCATGACTTGGGCTCCTTCCAATGTATTCTTACCTCTTCAATTTTGAACCCCACCCCCTATGAAGTCATTCCTGGCACATTATTGGACTCCATATCCTCAGAGTTGCTTGAACTCCTTTCTGGTTTATCCCAGTGTAGCAGGCAGAACCCATGTGAATTCTAGCACCATGTGCTTGGCTTGTTGTATCACAGAAAGCTGCCTTCCTGGAGAGAAAAGGTTTAGGTAAAGAAAGCATTTCAGAGCAAAGTTAGCTACTTATGTAACTGACATGGTGTACAGGATGAAAAGAAAAAGAAAAAGATCCATTTGCATTCAGCCTGAGAGGCAGAAAGAATGTGAAAGTCACTAACAGTCATGTGATGGGATCCTCCAGGAGCTGGCCCTTTGGTAAGATGGTGAGATGCATGTTGGGTATAAATAAGCAGAAGAGGTGCATCCAAGCCCAGGAGAATCTCCTTGGACTTGTGAGTTCCTTTTTAAAAATATGGTGAGGAACAGTGGGAGAGAAAAAGAAAGATTCTCCAACTGCTCATTCACTTCTCAATTAGCCTAAATGGCTGAGGCTCAGCCACATGGAAGCCAGGAGCCTCATCCTTCTCTCCCATAAAGGTGGCAGTGGCCCAAATATTGGAAGCTTTCTCTACAGCTTTCCATTGTAAATTAGCAAGAAGCTGGATCAGAAGCAGAGCAACCCTCTGTACAGGACGTTACCAGCTTCAATAAGCTCCTCAACAAGCAAAGGATTCTGCCTCTCATATTCACATTTCATAATGCCAGTCACTATTAAGTTCTTGTTAAATATCACTAAGAGAATTACTGAAGACATGAGTCATTCCTTTAGTTATTTTAAGTACTCCATCAGGGTTTGCAGGGAAGAGAGATGGAAGTTATACCTTTAGTGGTCTAAAACCACAAATTAACATTTAAGATGAAACCACAAAGGAAGCTCAGAAGTGATGAAAACCAAACATAAACTGAGGATTAAATGTTACTAGGGACTGATTAGTAATTTGGGGAAAATATTATAGTATTACCCTTGTGGCTGTTGTATAGTCTTATTCAGTGTGCAATATGTACCAAAACACTTAGGGTTAGAACTGTAAAAATGGCTGGGTTTTTAATTGACTATCCCTCCCCAAAGTGAGGAAATGGAGCTAATAACAAAAAGCAGAAAAATCAATGGGTATTAAAGCTAGGTGACAGATGCACGGGCACTCATTGAAAAAAAAATCTCTTCTGTGTTTCTTTAAAAATTTCCATAATAAAGATTTGAAGGAATAAAAAAGAAGGAACCCATGAAAACAAATGATTATCTATAATTTGGTATTATTGTCAAAAGCATTCTTCATGTACCCTCAAAATCTACAGTGTCTAGTATAATAAATTGTGGATTGGTATTTTATTATGTTTCTATATTTAGACTTCATTCTTCCATTCATCAAATGTTTACTACATGGTGACCTCATGTGGGGCACCACAGTAGGGTTAAGTTGACATAAGTACAAGCTAAACATGTAATATGGGAAACCTGCATATTATTTTTTTTTACCATGAAATATAATCAATTTTCAACTCAACATGAGATAAACCTCAGTGAACAGCTAAAAAGCATGAGTATGTGTTATCCTCTTACTTTGTAATATAGTGAAAACAAGAACTCATCATTATTACCCTATTGCCACTACTTTATACAGGGCATCTCAACAATCTGACTCCATCAAAAGAAGACATTTGGAAAGCAATGCCACCTGCTTCAGTTAGGGAGCTGGGAGCGGAGCAACACCCACCTAGTCAGAAGAGGCCTAAATCACCCCCACCTAGTCCTGTAAAAACAATCCCAACAGAGAACCCAATCTCCTTGATGGAAAACAGATACATTTCTTACTTATACCTGTTACCATTCTGGTCTTAAACATTTCCTGTCTGCTAAGTACCCAGCTTTGCTAAGTGGTCTAAAGTCTTTGGGATCCAGGATGTCTCCAAGAGCCGTCAGGGCAAGCAGAGCAGACAAGATTGCCCAGAAAAATGTCCTTCTCTGCTCATCCCTTTCCATGATACCCAGGGAGCATAATTGGGAAAATATTAGTACCTTTATTTTTCTAACTCGTAGGCATGTAAGAAATCTAGAGGCTTGCTGCCTCTCAAGGCCCTTAACAAGAAATGGGACAAAGAACTCATCCATATTTGCATCCTCCAATCTGCTGAGAATTCCATGGCCATCTTCTAGAATTCAGTCCAACGTAGGAGTGGGGTAGGCTAACTGACACATTCTTAGGGACTTTCAACCAGAAGCTGCCTAACACTATTACTGTATTCTCCAGCTCTCCCACCCTACTTTGGAAGATCTTAGACTTCTTTAAAAGAAGGGTGAAAGTGGTCAAAACATCACATGTTATTCCACATTTTTTAAATATTAATATTTTAGATAAAGTTGATTATATGCAGATTTTCATTTAAAAAAATACATAGAAAAGTACTTTAGAATCAAGTGATGTTTTTAAAAACGAAACTATGCTAAAAGATATGTAAATAAAAACAACAGCTTTTGCGACCTCCACTCAACTATTGTTAAATATTTTAGTCATTGTTTCTATAAGATTGTTATTTATCAATTTAACTATAAACTTTCTTTTATAAAAGACATTTTTAGATCTACTGTCTTCATCCTCTATCATATAAACGTCCACTATAATTTTCATTAAGACACACTAAATATATACAGATTTGAAAGATAGGAAAGCTAAGATTTTGTCAAGTAACCTTTTCCAGAATATAGAAAAAACAGCTCTATATAAATATAATTGAACTGAGAATTATATATGATTAAACTAAATGCAAATAAAAATTATGAAAACATGGAAAATATTCATGAAATGAAACAAACTTAAAAGGAACAGTGAAAAGATGGGGAAAATGTGTCAAAACATTTTACATAGAAAAAAGTCAAAGTACACATGTACTTGGCCTTGTTTAACTGAAAATAATAGCATAAAAGAAATACTTTTGAATAACCTAAGGCTAGCAAGCAGCTAATCTAAAGTTGTATTAATACTTTCCAAATGATTATAAATGAGAAAAACATTTCAAAAGTTATATTCCATACCTAAAAGATAAAACTCCAGAAATAAGAAGGTTATTGGTATGAATATATAAAGCTAACATTCAAATATTGTAAAAGATAATCACAACACTTTTACCCATAAACATACTGGTTTTAAATTCCTTCTTGATCACTAAGGACTCAGACTTAGTTTTGTTTTGTGTTTTGTTTCGTTTCATTAAAAAAAAAAAAAAGGAAAAAAAAGCATGGGGTTGGCGTTAGGGCACAGCATGTAAAAGCTGAAACCTATGCTAGCAACCCGCATAGGTACCAGTTCATGTCCCAGCTGCTCCTCCACTGATCAAGCTCCCTGACAGTTGCCTGGGAAAACAGCAGAAGATGGTCTAAGTGCTAGAGCCCATGCACCTACATGGGAGACAAGAATGAAGCTCCTGGCATCAGCCTGGCTCAGGCTCAGCCATTGTGAGCCAGTGGATGGAAGAACTCTCTGTCTCTTGCTCTCTCTGCAGCTCTGACTTTCAAAGAAATAAATCTTTAAATGAAAAAATAAAACCCTATGCTATCTTTAGAGTTTTTTGAAGTCAAACAGGCCTATTTTTAAACCCAGGCTCTGTCATTTAGTATTTACGTGCTTTAGTCATATTTTGAACATCTCCATAGCTCAATTTTCTCATCTGTCTAATGAAAATGAAATAACAACACTTTGTATGGTTATTAAAGGATGAAATTATATGTATCAGACACATCTCAGAGATGTCCATTACAAAATTTTGAATGTATTTCCACAATTAAGGTAGCAAAACCCAAGACTGAAAAGTCATTTCATCCCTCCAGGCATCTCTGGAAGAAAAATATGGAAATTCAACTACTATGTTAAACTACGACTCTTTAAAATTCCTGCCTTCTCATAGTCCATGGCTTCTCTGGCTTCCTTCACTAATCTAACCCTTGCCAAGCTTTCTTGACTCCTGCAGTCTGTGCCAGGTATTGTGCCCTTGTCCCATTTTCACTTTGCTCCTGAACCATGAGTCTTGACTCTCCCAACCCAATTTCCTGATTCTGGATTTCCTTATTTATTTTAAAAATTTATTATATTATTTTGGGCCCGGCGGCGTGGCCTAGCAGCTAAAGTCCTCGCCTTGAAAGCCCCGGGATCCCATATGGGCGCCGGTTCTAATCCCGGCAGCTCCACTTCCCATCCAGCTCCCTGCTTGTGGCCTGGGAAGGCAGTGGAGGATGGCCCAATGCATTGGGACACTGCACCCGCGTGGGAGACCCAGAAGAGGTTCCTGGTTCGGATCGGCGCACACTGGCCCGTTGCGGCTCACTTGGGGAGTGAAACATCGGATGGAAGATCTTCCCCTCTGTCTCTCCTCCTCTCTGTATATCTGGCTTTCCAATAAAAAATTTATTTTACTATTTTATAATACAGTTCCATGGACACTGGGATTTCCCTTCCTCTGCTCCAAGTCCCTTCTCTCCACTCTATTTCCCCTATATTATTACAGTAGTATAGTCTTTCATAAAAAACCATAAGGCCATTATTCTGCTATGTAAGTGTATCCTGACATTGTAGGTATGGACAATGGCAGTGAGTTCCGCATCTGATTGTCAAGATATACTTAACAGTTTCATTGGGAGTCCATCTTTGATTTGGAATTTCATTGGGAGTCCAATTGATTTGGAAGTAGAGATGCATACTGCAATGCATGCTTCACATCTGGATATGACAGTCTATTACAGTTACTATACATTCCCTTAAATGAAAAGCCATAAAACAAAATCAACAACAAGAAGAAAAATAGAAAAGTTACAGACATAAATGCTACTGAGTGACCAATTTGTTGATGAAGAAATGAAAATCAAAAGTCTTCTCGAAGAAAAGAATACTACTATATGTGTGTCACTGAAGAAATTAATTAGGAAAAAATTTTGTTGAAAAAAATGAAAACAGAAATAATAAAACACATGAGCTGTAGCAAAAGCAGTATTGAAAGGGATGCTGATTCTGGATTTATGAATCACAAGAACCTGACCAAAAATTTAAATCTATTCTTCAAGGAAACTGAAGAGAGCATTTGTATTAACCAAGAGACAAAGACATGAGGTATAAATGGAATTATGTTTTATTAAATTTTATCCTTCTCACATAATGTCTTACACATAATTAATATGATTACCTTTCTCAGTGACCAGAAATTTCATACTGCTTAGCCTTGTTTTTGATATATCATCCATAAATAAAAATGCATATACAATCCTTGAACACTAAATATCTTGACACCTTCTTCCCAACCCTGCCAAAATAGAAATCTAAAAATCAACACTGATTCACAAGATTGAGATGGTTGTTTTA
Source organism: Ochotona princeps (assembly GCF_030435755.1). Taxonomy (NCBI): domain Eukaryota; kingdom Metazoa; phylum Chordata; class Mammalia; order Lagomorpha; family Ochotonidae; genus Ochotona; species Ochotona princeps. The sequence goes on from NC_080840.1 coordinate 36,411,233, forward strand.
AAGCAAATCTATGATTCAGATAAAACTTGAAGATCATAATCACTTCCTAAATTCTCTACTCTGTGCTTGATTTTTTAGTGCATTTTGTTAAAGCAAGGCACACCTGCACGCTTACTATCCCGTAGAGCACCAGAGTGAAACTAAACACCATAGAAGACCCCCTTGGTTGTTCCAACCTTTCTAAAAGTAAGATTTTTTTTCTCCTGACATTTTAGAAGTGTTATTAAAACTCACTGGATTCTTGGGATTTGGAGAGGGAAGAAAAGAAACAACTGAAACCTTGATTTTCCTCCCCTGGATATCATGTTTGTTTTGACATATGGGTGTGGTGTGCTTTTCTGGCAATGACTGTGCAAATTCAACCCAGGGTGTCTACAGGACACAGCACAGCCATGTCTAGGTTGCTTGGACAAGGAGTATTGCTTTTCTTTCTTTAAGTCATTCACACACAGCTGCTAGACTCAGATATCATAGCACCAAGTTGCTTTGCTCTTTTTGTTTAAGAGCAAAGGCTACACACTTATTTGATAATAAAAAGCAAGGAGAGGAGGAGTTAGTTAAAATTTTAATGTTGTAGCAGATAAGGGCTTTGCAGGACATGGGGCCATAAAAAGGTGCAATTTGCCAGTTTTCATCCTTTGAAGTAGGATGAGATCTCTTTTTTATGACATGTTTTTAATTGAGTGTCAGTATGTCATCATTTCTACCACCTCATCATATTCTGCAATCCTCTCTGCCTTGAATTTCTGTGGGAGGTCTTCCTAGACATCTGTGAAAGTTTGAGGTTTCATCTTTCTCATGCATCATGCCACTTTGTGTAAATGAGTGGCATTTATATATTCTTGCAAAGTTGCCCATGTTAAAATAAGTTATAATCTTTTTTCTTCTTTATTCATTTATTCTTCTTGCAATGAATTTTTCTGGTTCAGTCACATATAACAAACTACTTGGAATCTACATATTCAATGTGCCATTTCATATCTCCTTATAATCACAGCTACTATTCCTAAAATTCCTCTTCTGCACTTTATTTGGCTAATGCTTACCTGTCCTTCAAAACTTAACTAATGTGTCACTACCATCCCAAAATTATCACCAGCTTTACCTTTGCATATCCATAGCGATCTTTGCATAGCACTATCATTTTGAAAATCAATATATTCTGAGCCCTTAAGAAGCAGTCAGCATTTAATCTCTACTAATTCACTTACTCTTCATGAAAGTCTTATAAGAACCAATATTTAGGATCATTTTACAGACAAGAGAAAGATTGTAAAAATGTTAAGGAACTCCCTCTGGGTCATGTTGTACACTGTGGTGGGATCAATATTGAAGGCCAGATCTATCTGACTCCAAGGCTTACTCTATTCCACACCATCTCATCCTACTTTTTCTATTAACTAATATATATTTCCTATTGTAGTTTATTAAGAGTAGACAATCCTGTTTCTTCCACTAATTTTAAAGTTAGTTAATATCACAGTTGGAATTAAATTCCTATTTGTAATTTTAATGTGTACTAGCAATGCGCCTGGCATGGATCAAGTATTTAGGAACAAGTGCTGAGTAAATGAGAATGGAGGTCTCTATTCTGTTATTTTCCAAATTAGGCTTACATCAGAATGCCTCCTTTTTCAGTGAAATTGAAACCTAGTCTCACCAGGTCAGACTATACCATATGCTAGTGAGAAAAAGCAGAAGGAATCCAAGGCAACTGGTATATTGGCAGCTCTGGGGATGGTGAGCAGGAAAAACAACGTGTAAGTGAACAGGGATGCCAGGCTCTGGGGATAAATTAGTTTGTGCAGCTGGGAGTCAGTGGCAGCCAGCCCACCAATTTTACATAGAAAGCAATCATCAATAGAGCCACACAGCCCAACGGCAAGAGAAAGATACATTGAGCGAAATTCAAGTCCAAATAAATAACACAATGGATAGATAGCAGGAAAGGTAGTACCAACTTTGGGGCTGGTTTTCCAGGTCTATGGGATTTACTCCACAACATACTAGCAGTAATCCAAATGACCTAAATTCAGGTTTTGAGAAAGAAAAACAAAGAAATAACATTTGCTTAGAGATATGCACCAAAGAAAGAAAGCTCTACTCACAGGAAAACTATGTAGAGATGCACTAAAGTAGTTTCTGACCCCAAGCTCGCTGGATTAGTCTATTTCCCATTGCTTTAACAAAATACCTGAGGCAGAGTAAGTTCTAAAGAATAGAAGCTGACCTTACACAGGATCCTGGAGACTGTGAACTCCAAAAGCATGGAGCCAGCATCTGCCCAGCTTCTGCTGAGGGCCTTCTTGCTGCATCACATTATAATGTAGGGCATCAGACAGGTAATACAAAGTAAGCAAGTCAATGAAAGCTTGCTTGCATAATAAAGACACCCCAATGACAACCCACTAATACCCTAATCCATGAACAGATCAATACACCCATAAGGGTAAAGGAATCGTGACTCAATCATCTAACAGTCCCCATGGTTTACCACTGAATACATCAAACAGAGATTAAATTCTAACATGAGGTTTTTTTTTTAAGGAAATTCAAAACAAGGCACTTAAATACTTAAAGAATGGAATGAATATAATCAATAGCTGACAAAATTAGAGATGGTGAGGTACTAACAGCCCCAATGAAAGGCCAAGAATTTTCATGAATAAAACATAATTGTAAGGGCCCAGAACTATGGCTCAGTTGGCTAAATCCTCCCTTTACAAGTGCCGTGATCACATACAGGTGCTGGTTTATATCCCAGATGTTCCATTTCCCATCCAGCTCCTTGTTTGAGTCCTGGAAAAGAGTTGGAAAATGGCTCAAAGTCTTGGGACTCTGCATCTGCATGATAGACCTGGAAGAAGCTCCTGGCTCCTAGGTTCAGATCGACTCAGCTCTGCCCATTAATGCTATTTAGGGAATGAACCAGCAAGCATAAGATTTTTGTCTCTTCTTCTCTCTATAAATCTGCATTTTCAATAAAAATTAAAAAAATCTTTTAAATATAAACATAATTGTGAGTGAAATATGTGGTGAAAGAAAAAGAGAGAATTTTGAATATAAGGATAAAGGGGGCTATGTGCTCCATGCAGAGCTGCAGAAATTGCATAAATATAATCTAAAAGAAGAATAGCTATGTAGTAGGTAATACTAAAAAATGACAAATGAATGGATTTCATATGAGCCAAAAAAGAAAATTATGAATATGTATGAAAAAAGTGAAAATTCTAATAATTTCTAACAAAAAAACATGAAATGAAGCAAAAAAAATAGCAGGGAAAATAGAAAACTACTTCTTTTTGGATTTTAAAATCTTAGAGATCAACAATTAAATAAACAATCCAGTTTAAGAAATGGGCAAAGGACAATTTTCAAAGGCTGAAATGCAAATAGTCAATAGAGCATGAAAAAAATGCTCAGGATCACCAACCATGAAGCTACAAATAAAAATCACAACAAAGTTTCATCTCACCCCAGTCAGAATGGCTATCATCCATAAAAATAAAAATATAAATAAATGCTGGAGAGGCTGAACCCTAATCCACTACGATGGGAATGAAACCTAGTGTAATCGTTACAGAGGACAGTTTAGAGATTCCACAGAAATCTGAAAATAGATCTACCGTATGACCCAGCCATCCCATTCCTTGGAAATATACTCAAACAAAATGAGTATCAGAGAGTTATTTGTATCCCCATATTAATTGAAACCCAATTACTACAACTAAGATATGGAATAAACTCAGATGTCCATCAGCTGATGACTAGATAGAGAAAATCTTGTGTGTGTGTATATATATATATATATATATATATATATATATATAATGGTGTATATATATATATTACGGTATATATTATGGTATAGTATATATATATTATGGTATGCCACTCAACCACACACATACAAAAAGAAGATCCTGTCATTTTCAGCAAAACCCTAGAAGTAGAGGAATGGATAAAGGAGAAGGCAATAATACAAAGTGAGGAAAACAGTAAACAACAAAGATAGTCCTTAGGGACTCTTCATGCAAAGCAATATGGGAATATGGATATATGGGATTTAATATACTTAAAAGAAGTTTGGAAGTTATGTCACTTTTAATAAGAACAAATAACTTGCTTTGAGTTACCAAAAAAAAAAAGGTGAGGTAAAAACAAACTGCTCCTAAAAGAAATACAGAAGACAAAATTTATTGAAGAGAAGAGGAATTGGTACTTATCTAATAAACCAATGATTCTCAATCTTGGCTATGGGTTAGAATCCTGTGGGAACTTCCTTAGTCATACCAATATTTAGGTCCCATCCCAAGATCCAAACTAATTTGTTTGGGCTAGGATTCAAGTATCAAGCACCTTTTCAAAAGCCCTCCCAAGGGAATTGAATATTCCATCACTACTCACACTACTGCTGTATCAGCACATATCAATGCCTGACTTACACTGGAAGTTGACTTGACTGAAATGATGGAGAATGCCAGATTGTTGCATGTATGTCCAAACTAGGAATCAGTCTGGAGAGTCTGTGGAGGACACTGTCAAAATAAAAGAGTATTCAAACAGTGTGAAATACCTAAAAATCATCAGTATTGCATGTGACTGATACCTTGCAAAGGGATTTCCATCAATTTCTCTTGGTTATATTACATGCCATAAACACACCAGAAGATGGTGCTCATGAAACTTTGGCTAGGAACTGTGTGTGGAGGCCTGGAAATTATTCCAAAAAGTTTACAGAAGGACAATATCTGCCAGGTGAATGAGTTTTTTTTTCCTCTTTAGCCAAATATGTATGCTTTTCCACAGGAGAAAACAAAGACTTGATAATGAATCTAAGGAGATATTGCAAGATCATTTCCTGGAGAACATCTCAACAGTAGTCAAAACTTCCCCATATCACTCCAATAATTCCAAGCTCTAGCTGAATTGTTTTTTCAACAACTAAGGCTCATTTATAAGTCACAACGTTCTGCAGAGCAGTAATTCTTTTTTTTTTTTTTAAAGATTTATTCATTTTTTATTACAGCCAGATATACACAGAGGAGGAGAGACAGAGAGGAAGATCTTCCATCCGATGATTCACTCCCCAAGTGAGCCGCAACGGGCCGATGCGCGCCGATCCGAAGCCAGGAACCTGGAACCTCTTCCGGGTCTCCCACGCGGGTGCAGGGTCCCAATGCATTGGGCCGTCCTCGACTGCTTTCCCAGGCCACAAGCAGGGAGCTGGATGGGAAGTGGAGCTGCCAGGATTAGAACCGGCGCCCATATGGGATCCCGGGGCTTTCAAGGCGAGGACTTTAACCGCTAGGCCACGCCGCCGGGCCCTCAGAGCAGTAATTCTAACAGAAGTTTGTATTACCTATTTATCCCTTGAGTTTCAAACCTATGAACTACCTTAAGTTGCCCTTGTCTTCCTTAGTCATCCTGAAATCAATACAGGGTCAAACCAAAATACAGACCCAATGTACATTTTCAGGGGAGGCTCCCAATTTCTTGACATGGTCTCCAGAGGTTCACATGGCATTCCTTTCATCTAACACACAACACATTTATGTTAAAACTCTATGTTAGGCTCTGTGCTAGGATCAGGAGATAAAGAGATTAATAAATGTGGGGGCCAACCTAGCCTTTATGAAGCAGTCTTTACAGCGTAGTGTGAGAGACAGACAAGTGCACATCTAAGCTGAAAGGGGAAAGGACACTGATTCTGTTGATGCATCTGCTGGAGGTCAAACTGAGCTGCATTTTCTAGTCCATTTTCTGTAATCTCACAATCCCTCTTCTGAATAAAAAAATGGCAGTGCAGCTAGAACTCACCCAAAGTCTCAAACCTGAGCATAGCAGAGCAGCCTTAGCACTTTGATTAGTCTTCATTGAAAATTCAAGCTCTCTTGTCCCTCTACCATACCAACAGTAAGTATCAAAAAGTGAAAGTGGCAAGGGGCAACGAATGCTATGCTGGTAGTTTGGGCAAAGGGCCATGGAAGCACAAAAGACACAGTTAAACTGTGTGTAGGACAGGCATGGGGTCATAGAAGGCATCATCAAGGATGTGATATTTGAGCTGGGCCATATTAAACAGCTGGTGTCAGTCCTGCTGGATTACTAATGTGTTGATTTTTTGACTACACCTCTTGGGCACTTACCAGAGCCACAAAGTGAAGGAAGCAATAACTCTTCTCTGGCCACCAAAACTGCTGAAAGAGAGTCACCTGCTATTTCTACACCCAATGGTTTCACACAGAGAGGTTTTCAAATAAGGTGGCAGTGTAGTGGATGTTAGCTTACGAAGCAGCAGGTGTGTAAAGTGGAGTGGATGCGGGCCATGGATGATGGGAAGAGAGGAGGCAGCTCCTCCTGCTTGCACGTTGAGATTAGGTACAGAGAGTAACAAGTGGAAATAAACAGCTCCAAAGATTTGAAAAAGCATCCAGAGTCATTTTTGTCCAAGAGTTGGTTTAAAAACAAAGATCTCAAGCATAGTCTTTCAAGAGACATTTTCTGTTTACCTACTGATGATACATCAATAGGATTGTATGATAGCCAAATGGGTCTCTTGCTGCTTCATTTTTCCCAACAGGCCCCAAGGAGAGTCCCAGAAATGGAAAAACAGGGCAATATAAAATTTGGGGAAATGTGTGAGATCCACTAAACAAAAGAGACTAAGTTAGACATTAATGGATAGTGCCTTAGAGTAAACTCTGGAAAGTTCAGTGAAAAAGTACTCTGAAAAATAACAGAATGTCTACATACAGCACAGGGGAAAGGAAAGGAAGAAACAAATAGGTTTTTAAAACATGAGGTTCCTCATACAGTTTAAGGGACATTAAAGAAAAATTGAAGTCATTTAAACAGGGCCAGCAAGGGTGGTAAAACCCTCTTCCAGCCGCTTTTCTTCCAGCTTCACCCATTGTAACTGACATTAACTGCCCATCTAGTGAATAAAAACACTATCTCGCCTCACTTTTAATCTGCATTTAACCCATTATGATGACATTACTTCTTCAGTTGCTATTGACTAGTCCTATTTCCTTTTCTGTGAAAGGTTTATGATTTTTGCACATTTTTCTCATTAGTTCCTGGGAGTTCTTTATATTCTGTAGATACTAAATCTTTGTCAATTTTAGTAGTTGGTTGTAGATATTGTGCGTTGAACTCTGATCTCTTTTCTATCTCTTTATAAGATATTCTAAGAAACAGAGCGCATATTTTTAATATGCATGAATTTGAGGTCTTAATTATTGCTTTTATTTTGCATTCATAAAATGATTACATAATTTGCTTTTTAAATTTGTCAATATGGTGGTTTCCCAATATTAAACAAACTTCTTAGCTAAGAAATTTAACTTAGTAATGATGTTTATTTCATTCTTCTTAGGTTGCCCATGACTTCCTTCAGAACTTTTTGTATCAATATTAGTAAGGGAGGTTGGCCTATAAATGTCCTTTTTCATAACATCATTGTCTGGCTTTGATAACAAGGTTTAATAACCTCATAAAATAAAATATTTTTGTTCCTTCTTTTCCTATTTCCTGCAAAAAATTTGTGGAATTACCTGTTATTTACATATTGAAAGCATTTAGGAAAAACACTCTTGTAAAGTTATCTGATGTAGCATTTTTTGTGAGATTTTAAACAACTGATGTAATTTATTGTATGAGAAAGACACTACTCAAGATTTTATTTTCTTCTAAGTTTGTTTAGACAAGTTATATTAGTCAAGGAAGTTGTATTTAATTTATTGATATAAGCTAGAAATAAAATTCTCTAATCTTTCAAACCTTTTTTTTTTACAAGTAAAGCTACGCTTCCTTTTTTATTTCTAATATTGTTATGTCGTCTCTCATTTTTAAAAAAATCAGTCTTACCAGATACTGAGCAATTTTATTTGTCATGTCCCAAAAACGCTATCTTTGGCTTTGTTGATTCTTTTTATTTTCTACTAAATTAACTTCATTTGTTTTTGCTTTTGTCTTTATTCTTCCTAACTTCTTTGAGTTTACCAAATTAGTATTTTTATTTGTAACTTACAGGGTTAGCTTATTAATCTAAGCAGCCTTTTGTAATATATGCCTGTAATTATTTCCTTATCTGCATGCAGAAACCTCATAAACAATATTTTCATTTTCATTTAGTTCTAAGTATTTTGAAAATCTTATTTTTTTAATTTGACGTACAAATTATACAATCTTTTCTTTCCTGAAGGTATGACTTCATTTTAGTATTCATTTTTTCATTGTATTTTTAGCTTAATTGCATTGCAATCAGAATTGTACAGAATAACAACTTTATGAATGCTCCATAGATGATTGAAAACAACTGGCCAGCCTCAGTTCTAGTCATTCCTGCCTTAAGGGGAGTTAGCCAACAGAATTAAAATCTCCATTTCTCTCCCTCTCCCTAAATCTGCCTTTCAAATACATAAGCAAAATCTTTTAAATAAGTCTTACATTGTCTTACATTAACAAAACTTTACTAAAGACCTTAATAAAGTATTTTTCGTAATTATTTTCTAGTATAACTTCTTCCCCCTTTTAATTTGGATCTATATGTCTTTGTATTTCAAGTAAGCCCTGCTAGATCTTTCAAAATTCAATAACAACCATTTAACCAAAAAACTCAGCACACAAATATTTACTAAAGTTTTTGAAAATTTGAACTTCTTTTTACCATCTTATTTTTGCTTTGGTTTTCACCTTTTTTCCCTGCTTCCACTTTATCTCCTTACCTTTTGTATTGTTGCATTTGTTCATAGTATCTTCTCTTTTTAACTTTTGCTAGAAGATTTATAATCTGTTCCTATAACTTTAATCTCTGTTTAGAAATTTTGGCACACAAATATATTAAAGTATAATAGCAGTGTTAGTGCTATCCTATTATTTTTATACAATATACATTTACCTAGATTTATCCACATATGCATTTTCTTCATTTTTCTTTCCTGCTTATCAGAAATTTCTCCTAGGATTATAATATTCTTTTTGAAATATATTCTTCGTTCGTTTTTCCATAAACGTTGTTAAACATGCTGTTTAGGAGTAAACACAGGTTTCTCCATCAAACTACTAAAGGAAAACATAGGAAACACACTCCAAGATATAGGAACAGGGAAAGACTTCTTAGAAAAGACGCCTAAAGCACAGGCAATCAAAGACAAAATGAACAAATGGGACTACATCAAACTAAAAAGCTTCTGTACAGCAAAGGAACAATTAACAAAGTGAAGAAGCAACCAACAGAATGGGAGAAAATTTTTGCATACTACACAAGTGATAGGAGACTAATATCTAGGATCTACAAAGAGCTTCAGAAACCCAGGGACAGTAAAAAAACCAACCCTGAAGCAAAATGGGCAAAAGAAATGAACAGACATTTCTCAAAAGAACAGGTTCAAATGGCTAACAGACATATGAAAAGATGCTCAGGCTCTCTAGCCATCAGAGAGATACAAATGAAAACCACGTTGAGGTACCACCTAACTCCAGTGAGACTGGGCCTACATTCAGAACTCGAAAAACAACACCTGCTGGCGTGGATGTGGGGAGAAAGGAACCCTCCTTCACTGCTGGTGGGAGTGTAGGCTAGTATAACCACTGTGGAAATCAGTATGGAGAGTGCTTGGAAAATTGCAAATAAACCTGCCATATGACCCAGCAATCCCTCTCTTAGGAATATACCCAAAAGGAGCCAAATCTGCATATGAGAAGGGGATCTGTAATCCTATATTTACAGCAGCACAATCTACAATAGCAAAGTCATGGAAACAAAACAAATGTGCATCCAAGGAAGAGTGGTTAAAGAAACTGTGGTACATCTACTCTATGGAATATTATTCAGCTTTTAAGAAGAATGATATTATTCTATTTAAAACCAGGTGGTCCAAACTAGAAGCCATTATGCTCAGTGAAACGAGTCATCACAAAAGAACAAATACCATATATTCTCTCTCATATAAGGAAGCCAACACGGAAAGTGTAACTCCAACAGTCCAATCTATACTGTTTTTTTTTTTTTCCCGGTGATTGTCTGTTTGCTCTTTTGGCTGTAACTCATATGTTTTGATGTTTTTATGTCAGTTTGTTTGCCTCCAAATAATCTCTTTTCTCTAGTAGAATTCATCAAGTGCTCATGAAGTATATGATGGCATCATCTTTCCCAAAAGACTTCCTTGTTTCCTTTTAGTTAAGCATGTGTTGCTTACTCAGTGGCACATTATTTTAGCAGAGTGCTACAATTTGTTGTTGATGTTGTTGTTGTTGATGTTGTTGTTATTGTGATTGATGTGGCTGTTATGAAATGATGTCAATCCGAAAAACAGTAATATTATCTCAACCCCAAACAGACTGTATCTCATGCAATAAGATATTGTGAAGTAACCAATGATATGAGGCAGATTGCATATGATCTACATCAAAGAATTGTAAAACCTAATGTACTTGTAAAGCCCCATGATACTTGGAAATGGGGAGGGAGAACAGAGACATCTCACACCACCCTAGAAGGTGTGGGGAAGACGGGAAATATAACCTATCAGGATCGTAACTGGTAACTCATAGACAATGGACTCGATTTAGCATTAGACAATAGCAAAACTACAAAGGCATATGAAGGAAACAACCTCTTAACAGGAGGTCATACGCATAGAGCAGGGAGGGGACCCCAGAGTGGAGCAGGTGGACAGGAGGAGGCTTTTATCCCAACCCTGAAGACCCCTAGATCCTCACCAAGGACTATCAGTATGAGCACCGAGGACTACATCCCTACTGCCAAGGAGACCATGGGGAATTGGAGTGCCTTCGGAGCCCAAGAACTCTGAGGTCACCCACCCCCATTTGGATCTACCACATGGGATGGAAGAAGCCCAAATCCTGCCTTGCAGGATCCAAGGTCATCAGAACAACAACCAGGATCCCTGAGCGGTCCACAGACAGAAGAACAGTCAACTTCCTTCGGGACTAGGGAGAGGAGCTTTCTCTGGTCCTTGCCTGCTTCCAATTTTGGGTCCCCACCCCCTCTCGTAATAACCATCAGGAGCGCTCCAGAAACCCCTCAAAACAAACAAACAAACAAACAAACAAAACTAGAATAGATAGAGAACAACAAGGAAAGCATAGAAACAGATGGGAAACGGTCAGCGAGGATGCACTTATAACTCACTGGGTGGGACACAAAGATTAGTTACTCCTCACTGGGGTATGGAGGATTTCTCTGCACATCCCTCCTAAACAAGCTCGCCTAAACTGTTGACATATATCCTGTTAGAATTATAGCGTTAGACCACCTGAAAAACAGCCAGGTTCAGCGAAAACATGCTTCAATGCTATAAACTGCTACAGACTAAAATTAAAATAGGCATGAGACAGCTGAATAGCAATCTAGGCCATTTTAAGGTGTATAGAACACGGTTGAATATAAACCAAAATTGAAATGTCTATGAAGAGGTCGCAGGTTGTGGTTGAAAACCTGCATTTTCCTATTAACATATTGGTTAATCAATACCATGTCAATTAATGCCACAATGTTGTAAATGGTTGGAAATATTATGTTGGGGCTTTTAATTGATTGGGATGATACTCTGCCGGCTCTACCTTCAGACCAGAGATGGTCTCACCAAGAAACCATTGAACTTACCAGGACAATAAGATGCTGGACTCTATGCTTGGTAAATACCTCCAATGAAAGAATGTCAACTGAATTTGAACTATGGAAATGCAACAAGGTGGAGCAATCCGCCGTGGGGGAGGGTGTGGGTAGAGGCGGGGGGAATCCCAGTGCATAAAAAATGTATCACATAACGCAATGTAATTAATTAAAAAAATAAAATGCAATAAAAAAGGAGTAAACACAGGTTTCTGTCTCATACTGTATTCATTCTCTTATTTTTAGAACATAATGTTGCTGACTATGTTAGTCCACACACAGCTTTATTTTATACCCAGATCTTGGAATTGTTCTGACTCTGAAATTTTCACATTTATGGTCTAATTCTTTTTTCTTTATTATTAATCTTTTTTCCTGCCATTTTAGCTGTACATTTTTAAATCTTTGTTAATCTTTGTTACGCTACAGCTTTATTACATTGCAACTAGGTTATATGGGGGTACTGCAAAAGCTCATGAAAGACAGAACAAAAAAATTTTTTTGGCACAAGGAAATTTTAAATCTGCAGTCCTTTTTTAAATTTATTATTTTTATTGCAGAGTCAGATATATAGAGAAGAGGAGAGACAGACAGGAAGACCTTCTGTCTGTTAATTCACTCCCCAAGTGACCTCAATGGCTGGAGCTGCACCAATCCGAAGCCAGGAGCCAGGAGCCTCCCCCGGGCTCCCAAGGATTTTTTGGGGCCACCCTCGACTGCTTTCCCAGGCCACAAGCAGGGAGCCGGATGGGAAGCAAGGCCACCAGGATCAGAACTGGTTCGCATATGGGATCTCGGCACATTCAAGGAGAGGACTTTAGCTGCAAGGCTACAGCACTAGGCCCTGCAGTCTTTTTAAAATACACCTTTTCCATGAGCTTTGTGAAGATCCTACATTTAATTTTTTTTTTTCATTTATTCTGACTGGACTTTAGCTTAGCAATTAATTTGATGTCTTGGATAGTTCGTCAGCTTGATGAAAGTTTTCACTACTTTCTAATGGGATATTACTTTCCTTTCATTCTTTCCAAAATCTCTTTCTGAAATTCTGATTACATGTATGTTGGAGCTATTTATTTTTGTGACTCACAATGTGAGATTTTTTTCTTTTATAATTACATATCTTTATATATCTTTGACATTGCTGCCTTTGGCTATTTAAGTTTTCCTTCTAGAACAATATTTCTCTTCAGCTGTGTGACTAGTATGCTTTTAAAATCGACATTTTCATATTTCAGTTATATTTTCAAGTCTTATTTCCTTTTAAATGTGCTTTTTGTCATTGACAACTGCTGAACTTATTCATATTTCTTTATATATTTTTTATACTCTTGTTTCTCTTCAGATTGTATAAATCTTTTGCCTTTTATATGTTATCTTCTTTAAACTTAAAAACGACACTCACTTTCTTATATACATGATAACTTTGCTAGCTAAATCTGCATGGTTGATTCAATTATTGACACATCTGCTGACTCTCAGCCATATTTCTTGTTCTTACACTTGTTTTGTGAAGCTTGAGTGTTGAGTCATGCATCAGAGGCAATTTTATCTGCAAGAATTATTGCAGGCTTAAAATCCAAAGAGGATTTCTATCTTTTTTTTTTTTTTCAGCCAAAAAACTGTTTTTATCCTGCCGTCTCTGTTTTCTTGCTACCTGGAGCTGAATATCAAGACAGCAAACATTCCTTGTGAAGCAGGAAATGCAGAAGCTGCAGCCTTCTTGGATGGGTAAGGTCTTGGCTTTCGTGTGAAAGTCTCTGCCTAACTCCCTTGATTATGTGAACACTAAGATTACTTCTCTGTCCCCATGAGACCATTAAAACCTAATCACTGGATCTCCAGAAACCCACAGATACCCTAAGAGCAGCCACACTTACCCCCCTCCACAGCTTATGTTTGACTGCTAGTAATTGCCTCACTTTGGTGCCAGCTCCATTATGCATTAAAAAGCATGTCCAAAAATTTTATATAGTGTTTTGAGTTATTTGGCAATGGAAAGCTTTGGGAGATATCAAATTTATAATACTTTCCCAAAAGGAAACTTATTTTTAAAAATGTTTACCTAAAAGTGTTCATTTTGAGATGACATTATTTTTCTTATTGTTAAGGGGTTTTTTTTAATTTATTTTATTTGAAAGGCAGAGTCACAAAGAGAGAGACAAAGGGAGAGGTTTTCCATCCAATGTATCACTCTGCAAATGGCCACAAAAATCAGAACTTAGCCAATCTGTAACCAGAAGCAAGAAGCCAGAAGCCAGCAATTTCTTCCAGTCTCCTCCATGGTATAGGGGTCCAAGGGCTTGGGCCATCCTCCATTGCTTTCCCAGTTCTCAGCAGGGAGCTGGATCAGAAGTAGAGTAGCCAGAATACGAGATGGTGCCCATATGGAATGCTGCCACCATAGGCACAGGCTTAACTTACTATGCCATGGCACTGGCACCCACATAATTTTATGTTAATAATTATTTTATGGTTATAAAAACTAAATGTTTTCTAAAAATTGAAACTTCTAAAAATTAACAGAATATTACTGAAAATGGCACCAGTCCCTAAAGACACTCATGTTAATTTCAACAATGTGAAAGGTCCTTCCATTAGTGAAAATCAAAAACATTTAGGGTTGCACTAGACATTTCCTTTTAGGCTTTCTTCAATTATTATTTTACATAGTTAAAATAATAATTTTTGTTTTGTTTTAATTAGAACTATTGTTTTATTTTTAAAAATTTATTTATTTTATTATTTTATGATACAGGACCATAGGTTCTGGGCTTTCCCTTCCCCTACCCCACGGACCCTCCACACACACATACATACACTGATTTCTCCTGTATCATTACAATACTATAGTCCTTTATAAACAGTCATAAGTCTGTCATCCTGCTATTTATTTAAGTGTACATTGACATTCTGGTTTGAACAATGGCAGAGAGTTCAGCTTTAAATTGTCAAGGTACATTTAACAGTTTCATTGGGTGTCCATCTTTAATTTGGAAGTAGAGATGCGTACTGCAATGTATCTTCACATATAGATACGAGAACTCCTATCACACAGTTACTATATATCCCTTTAATTGAAAGCCATAAAATGAACTCAACAACAGGAAGAAAAACAGAAAATTTACAACAACATGAGGTTAAATTTAACATACTACTGAATAATGAATATATCGCTAAAGAAATACAAAAGAAAATAAAAAAAACCTTCTTGAGGAAAATGAAGCTACTGTATGACAAAGAGTCATCGAAGAAATTGATAGGAAAAAACTATTTGAAGAAATGAAAATAAACAAAAAATATCAAAACACATGGGACGTAGCAAATTGTATTGGTAGAGCTATTGATGTTGCATTTTGCATTAAGATTACCTTATATCCTAGAGAATATATGATATTTGTCCTGTAGGGACTGATTTATTTCACTGAGAATAATGATCTCTAATTGGAACCATTTGATTGTAAATGGTAGAATTTCATTCTTTTTAATGGCTGAGTAGTATTCCATGGAGTAGATACACCACAGTTTGTTAATCTACTCCTCTTTGGATGAGCATCTGAGTTATTTCCATTTATTCACTATTGTAGACTATGCTGCTTTAAATATAGGATTACAGGTTCCTTTCTCATATGTAGACTTTATTTCCTTTGGATATATTCCGAGAAGTGGGAGAGTTGGGTCATACAACATGTCAATTTTCAGTTCTCTCAACACTCTCCATACTGATTTCCATAGTGGTTGTACTAGCCTACATTCCAACCAGCAGCGAAGGAGGGTACCTTTCCCCCCTTCCCATGCCAGCAGGTGTTCTGAAACTAGGTCAACATCACTAGAGATAGGTGGAACCTCAATGTGCTTTTCATTTGTGTTTCCCTGACTGTTCGGGAGTCTGAGCATTTTTTCATATGTCTATTAGTCATCTGAATTTGCCTTTGGAGAAATGTCTATTTTCCTTACCATTCATGCACAAGGTTGTTTATTTTAATGTTCCTGGGTGTTTGAAACTGTATAAATCCTGGAGATCAGTCCTCTATCAACCAGTTGTGTGGTATGCAAACATATTCTCCTACTCCATTGGTTGCTTCTTTACTTTGTTGATCATTACCTTTGTGTATAGAAGATTTTTAGTTTGATTTGGTCCCTTTGGTTTAAGTTTGGCTTTGGCTACCTGTGCTTTTGGTGACTTTTATAAGAAGTCTTTACCAGTTCCTATATCTTGGAAAATTTCTCCTGTTTTCCTCTAGTAGTTTGATGGTTTGTGGGTAGTGATTTAGGTCCTTAATCCATTTAGAGCTGATTTTTGTGACAAATGGGTGTCTTGCTTCTTACTTCTGCAAGTTGCTATCCAACTGTCCCAACAGCATTTGATAAAGAGTTTTTCTTTGTTGAAGAGTTCTTCTTTGTTGAAGATAAGTTTTCATGTCAAAGATTAATTGGCTGTTTATGTGTGGGCTCCCTTCTGGGGTTTTCTTTCTGTTCCATCATTGCTCTTCTCTGTTGCTGTACAGTACCAGGCAGTTTTGATGACCATTGCCCTATATTATGTCTTGAGGAATTGTGATTCCTCCAGTTTGAGTTTTATTCTTCGAGATAGCTTCGGCTATTCGTGTTCTCTTGTGTCTCAGGATGAACTTCTGTGTCTTTTTTTTCTATTTCCGAGAAGCATGTTGTTGGGGTATTAATTGGGATTGCATTTAATTTGTGTATTACTTTTGGTACAATTGACATTTTGATGATGTTGATCCTGCCAGTCCAGGAACATGATTAAGTTTCTCCATCTTTTAATGTCTTCTTTTATTCCCATTTAAAAATGTTTTATAATTTTTGGTATGGAGGTCTTTCACATTTTTTTGGTTAGGTTGATTCCAAGGTATTTAAGGTTCTTTTCCACTATTTTAAAGGGGACTGTACTTGCAATTTCTTTCTCAGCCAGAGTTATTTGTATATACTAGTGCCATTGATTTATCTTCATTAATTTTGTGCCCTGCTACCCTGCCAAAGTCTCTTCTGAGTTCCAACTGTCTCTTAATTGAGTCTTTTGGTTCTATGTAGAGAATCATATCATCTGCAAACAGGGATAATATTAATTCCTTAGTTCCGATTCGAATTTCTTTAATTTGCTTTTCTTGCCTAGCAGCTCTCACAAGGACTTCCAATACTAAATTGAATAGGAGTGATGACACTAGACATCTTTATCTAGTTCCAGTTCTTAGCGGAAAACCTTCCTGTCTTTCCCCATTTAGTATGATGCTGGCATTGGATTTTTGTATATTGTTTTAATTGTGTTACAGGTGTTGTTTTGTGTCTCAGCTACTCCTCTTCTGATTTAGCTCACTGCTAATGGCCTAAGAAAAGCAACAGGGTCTAGCCCAACTGTCTGAGCCCCTGTCTCTTGAACAAAAAACCCAGGTGAAGCTCCTGGCCCAGCATTGGTTGCTCTTGCCATTTGTAGAATGAACCAACAGATGAAAGGTTTCTGTGTATCTCTCCCTCTTTAACTATAACTCTGATTTTCAAATAAACGAAGAAATATTCTTTTAAAAAAACCTCAGTGTCTGGCACTATTGTTCCATAGGCTAGTCCTCCCCCTGCAGCACCAGCATCCCATATGGGCACCAGTTCACATCCCTATTGCTCCACTTTCACACTTTCAATACAGCTTCCTGATTATGACCTGGAAAAGCAGTAGAACATGGCCCAAACCCTTGGGATACTGCACACAGGAAAGTGGCTTCTGGCTCTTGGTTTCAGATAGACTCCGCTCTAGCCATTGTGATCCTTTGATGAGTAAACTAGCGGATGGATGGTCCTCTCTCTCTCTCTCTCCCTCTGCCCCTCCCTTGGTCCCTCCCTCCCTCGCTCCCTCCCTCTCTCCCTCTCTCTCTCCCTCCCTCTCTTTCCCTCTTTCTCTAACTCTGTATTTCAAATAAATAAATAAAGTTTTTTAAAAGAAAAGCTCATAAAAAAGCCAACAAGGCCTTTCTCATCTCCTTGGTATTTCAATAATTAGGAAAAGACACTTGGAACTTCAGCTCTGATACACTACTCATCTATTTTGATTTGTTCTCATTTTGTATAATCTGTTTTGGTGTTAAATAACTCTTAAATACTCTTCATAATTGCTGCAACAACCGGAAATATCTCATCCAACTTTCCTTGGAATGTTACTCAAAAGCTCTTTAAAAATCAAACTACTAAATCCTATCAAAGTTATTCCTTCAAAAAGGAACACCAATTCTTACCAAATGCTCAGATTCTATTTTATTTCCATTAATGGAAAAATCTATTTTTTTTATCCCCATCTTCTTTTTCTGACAAAAAAGGCAAATAACTCCTACCTCTTTCTTTCACTGCCCTGTTTCAATAACAATAGTAATAAAAGCTACCCTTTGTCAAGTGACTAATCTACACCAGCAATCACATTTGGTACTTTATATATCTCTAACTCACACGATAAACGTACAACATATCATGAAAATTTTATAGACAAAGTTTTAGAGACTCAGAGGGGTTAAAGATCCATATAAAAATTATATAATCAGATTTAAACCAGTTTTGGTAATAAGTGTGTCTTTTCACAAACATGAAAGCTAATCAAAAAACAGTTCATTTTTTGCAGCATTATAAGTGTGTTGGGACACCTGTAAGACACTCAAAAGCAGAAGTTTCATCCTTTGTTTCAGGGATGGTATGTAAAGCCTGTGGTAGGGGAACGTAGCTACCACCCCTGTGAAACCACTGCAGAGATACAAACAAACAAAACGTTGAGAAAATAAATGCATGACCAAAAGATGATTTTCCCTGTGGCTCTAGTTTAATCAGCCAATAACACCCAAGAATAGCACAGCTCAGCAAGTCCTTTCATTCAGTGCCATATTCAAGTGATGTTGTTTCACAGCTTTAATAGTCCTGTCAGCGTTCATCAGGAAATCAGTGCAGCCCTCCAGAATCCTGCCATAAAAACATACTAGCTTCTTAATTAGTACTGTGCCACCTTCAACACACCCCAACTCTGTGTTGAATTGATGAGTCTCCCTTTTACTTTTTGCAAGACTCAGATGAATCCAAAGGAAGCAGAAAAGCAATGTGGGCCCAGCTGAACAAATGTGTTTTCACTGGTTTCACAGTACGTTTGTAATTTGTGATGCCATAGCCATTTGAAAAGTGAATAAATTATGATAGGAAAGTCTAACTCCCATGCACATGAGTGGTACAGGCAGCCTGTGCATGGAACACAATTGCTTAAGAACACAGAAAAGTATACATAAATTCAAAATTCTGGTGGCATCCAATTTGCTATTATATTGTATATATTTGCACAGATCATTATTCAGATAGGCAGTGTGGAGGCTAACTGAAAGAGCTGTGGTTTATTATTCTATCACAAATCATACTATCTATCAAAAGCTTTATAGCTTTGAGAAATAGCAGTCTTCCATAATTGTCATGTTTGGTTTCTGGATGGACGTATGCACTGAGAGTTTGTAAATCCTAACAAAATTCAGGGAGAGTTGATGGGAAATTTTAGGTAATTGCTGATTTTCCTGAAAATCTGAGGATTACAGGCTCCCAAATATTTTGCCATTACACCATTCTACAATATGATAATCATCACCTCTGGTTTTAAAGTTTCCACTGTCCATAAATTAAGCAGGAAAAGGTTGTTATTCTTATTCCTTCCAATACAATGTCCAGAAACTGTCATCGTGACCAAAAACATAATTCGATATTTAAAAATAAATAGCTCTTCCAATGGCAAGTGGGAATTGCATAGCTTGACTCTGCCTAGTCTTTATGTCCAAACCGTTGCTTCTGTAAGGTTAAACAATATGAATTAAATATGACTTGGTGTTTAAAAAATATTTATATTTACCTTGAATCAATTATCTAGCATTTGATCTTAAAGATAAATCTCTTTCAAATAAACATATATTCCACTAAGTAGTACATATATAAAAAACACTTCCTCAACTATTCCATCAGAGTACCGTGCCAATCATTAAATCAAAATGCTTTAATTTTTTAAATTTTGTAAAATGTTGATCCATCAAAATCTATATACCATGACCTGACTTTTATACTTTGTCTTGGCAAAACATCAGATTAGTAAGATGCAACTTTCCATAAATAATACACTTCTGTAAAACTACTTCCTCCACACAATTGAAGACTATAGAGTGACAAGCAAACTCTGCAGTCAAAATATAAGTTTCATTTCCTATCAATAACAGGAGGCTCTGACCAAAAAATTCCTTAAATCTATTATCTAGGGCCCAGGGCAGTAGCCTAGCAGCTGAAGTCCTCAACTTGCACGTGCCAGAATCCCATATGGGTGCTGGTTCTAATCCTGGCAGCCCCATTTCCCATGCAGTTCCTTGCTTGTTGCTGGGAAAGCAGTAGAAGACAACCCAAAGTCTTGGGACCCTATACCTGCATGGGAGCCCAGGGGAGGCTTCTGGCTCCTGGCTTCAGATCAGCTCAGCTCTGTTCGTTGGGGATATTTGAGGAATGAATTAGCATGAAGAAGATCTTCCTGTCTGTCTCTCCTCCTCTCTGTATATGTGACTTTCCAATAAAAATAAAATAAATCTTAAAAAACTACATCTATTAACTAATTCATTTTATTTGTGTTTCAAACAATCAGGTACAATAGATATGAATATCTGTAACACGAATCAGAAAGAGAGGAGCAAATTTAGGGTCATAGCTTCAGTCAAGAAAATAATCTAAAAGTATTCTGCATTTTGACAAATTAAGTTTTAGCCAAAGTGGAATAAAACAGGTAAGGAAATTCAGCTTGTTAAATTTCTTGTAATCGTTGTAATGGAAAGTGACATCTCATAAACTTGCCCAGGAAGAAAACTCTGCCCTCATGTAATAAAATCAATACGTGGCAGATAAATGACATAAGGGCCAAATTAAAGGCTGTCCTGGCTTCCTGAAAAGAAATACTGAGCTGCTTCGGTCAAGGATAACCTCTTAGCTGAGTCTGGGGGTAGATACCTAAGCTGTATGCCCTGCACATGTTCAGATCACTGATCCTCCTTCAGCAATTCCCCAAGTTCCATTGCTGACACCTGAAATTTCAACATTAGAAATTCATTTCTTGGGCCCGGTACGATAGTGCAATGGTTTTAAGGTCCTCGCCTTGCATGCCCGGCATCCCATATGGGTGCCGGTTCTAATCCCGGCGGCCCTGCTTCTCGTCCAGCTCCCTGCTTGTGGCCTGGGAAGGCAGTAAAGGACGGCCCAAAGCTTTGGGACCCTGCACTCGTGTGGGAGACCAGGAAGAGACTCCTGGCTTCGAATTGGCTCAGCGCCAGTCGTTGGGGAGTGAATCATCGGACGGAAGATCTTCCTCTCTGTCTCTCCTCCTCTCTGTCTCTCTGCCTTTCCAATAAAAATAAATAAATCTTTAAAAAAAAAAAGAAAGAAATTCATTTCTCTCCTTCCACACTTTGCTCAGTAACAAACCACAAATAGCAAAGAATGAATACATGAGGCTTAACCATCATTTCTATCTTTTGGAGAAGAGTTTTAGGTTTGATTTCCTTAGTTGACACACGATAAATGCATGTTTTTGTAAGGTACAATGTGATATTCCAACAAATCTAGTCTACGATAATCGAATCAGGTGATAAATACGTCCTGCATTTCAAGGTGATACGATTTCTTTGTGATGAGTTCTAACTATTTTTAAATAGGCAGAATAATATTTTACTATGTAATATAATAAATTAGCAACAACATCATTGACAAAGAAATATGTAAAAAATTATTGTCAGTGATCATCACCTTACTGTGCTACGTAACTTTAGAATTTAATCTTCCTGGGTTTTTTTATTTATTTAGCTTTTATTTGAACAGCACAGTGGCAGAGGAGAAAGAAAGAGCCAGGGGGGAGGAGGAAAGAGAGAGGGAGGGAGGGAGGGAGAGAGAGAGAGAGAGAGAGAGAGAGAGAGAGAGAGAGAGAGAGAGATTGAGATCTTCCACATACTGGTTCAGTCGCCAAATTGTTGCAACAGCCCGTCTAGTCCAAGTCAAAGCCAGGAGTCCAGAATTCTACGCAGGTCTTCCGCTTGGGTGTCAGGGACCCAAGTACGTGGGCCATAATCCACTGCCTTTCCAGGTGCATTAGCAGTACTCAGAAGCAGAGCACCAGAAATCAAACCATTGCTCTGGCATGGGATGCCAGCATCACAATTGTAATCCTCTGTGTTGCAATGCCATCCCCACTAAGTGTATTTTTGTATCCATCAACTAACTCTTCTCTTTCCTTTCTTCCTATCCTCCCCAGACTTTATAACCACTATTCTACTCTACTTGTATGAGATCAGCTAAGAAACATATATTCCTGACTTATGACATGACCTGATATTAGGGCTCTTATTTAGGAAGCTGCTTTTAAGAGGAAATATAGGCTTCATCAATGGGAATTTCATAATCCTCCATGTGGAACTTACAAATTCATCCTAGGTCTATCTCCAATCCAGGCAGCTGGAATAATGAATAAATGATGCAATGTGTTGTACTTTAAATGTCTAAAAAGTATTGTCACTAAAAAGCATGCTACTTCTTTTTTTTAAAATTTATTTATTTTTATTGGAAAGGCAGATTTACAGAGAGAAGGAGACAGAGAGAAACATGTTCTATCTACTAATTCACTCCCAAAGTGGCCACAACAACCAGAGCGGAGGCAATCCAAAGCCAGGAGCCAGGAGATTCTTCCAGGTCTCCCAAGCGGGTGCAGGATCCCAAGACTTGGGATCATCCTCCACAGCTTTCCCAGGCCACAGGATGGAGCTAGATGGGAAGTGGAACAGCCAGGACATAAACCAGCACCCATATGGGATCCTGGCACATGCAAGGCAAGGATTTAGCCAAAGAGCCATTGTGCTGGGCCAATGATTACTTCTATTTACTGTTTCACACGCTGTTTTGACTATAGAATTTTTGTGCTTTGATTTTATTTTAACTTAACTATCAGCTTATAGATTAGAAAAACTACATTATGTATTTCTTAATATCCATACCCTTCTGGAAGCTTATTCTTGCTAAGAGAGAGAAAGGCTAAGAAACAATCCTTGGCTACATCTATAAGGAGGTACAACACAGGGGATTTAAATTATAAACTCATCCAGAGAGCTATATGCTGATACATAGAATTTTAATTATGTGTGCTGAAAGAATCAAGGCATGTTCCCTGAATCTCTGAAGTAAAAAGAGGCACAAACTATGAATTGGGCATAGCAACTAAGGATGCTAGTCAGGAATGGCCAGTGTGTTGGGGAGGTTCTAAAAATATTTAATTTTGCAATTTTTATTTTCATGTGACATCATCTTACAGGATACATTAGTTAGTAATTATGGCCTTGTTTTCATAATGGTACCCATTTCGATTTCATATTGGTTAAGACTGTCAGAAAAGGCAACTCAAACTAGCTTAACGAATAAAGGGATTTATTGGTATCACACATAGGGCAAGGACTGATACAATCCAATAACTCCACTATGTTTTCAAAGAATGACTTCCCTTGGTCTCTTTTTCTTTGGCCACTTTGCTCTTCCTGTGGTAGCAAGAACTTCCAGCAGTAGCAGCACTTCCAGGGGTTGAGTCCAGGTATGCTAAGAAGCCTGACTTCCCCAAAGCTACAGAAAACCTTGGTTGGTCTAACCGAGGTCAACACCCCTTCCTGCACCTGCACAAATTCCAGTGTTCAGGAAAATGCCTCAAGCTGATTGACTTACGTCTGGCTCTCTGGACCCAACGCTGGGGCAGGAAGAATCATTTTGATTAGGTTGCACAAATCAAGGCCCTCATTTGTATTGGAGGGCAAGTTCAATCCTCCCCCAAAACATATGGCTTACAGACGAGGGAAGAAGTGGGAATATACCTGGGGGAACAACCACAGATGAACTTTTGAATAAAGTATATGTTAGTAAGAGCTATTATACACCAGGCACGATGTTGAGTTTTTCAATATACTAACTCATTTAATTCTCACAATGTTGCAAAAAAGACACTATTATTAACCACATTTTTTTTAAATGAGGAGTCCAAGGCACAGATTTCACGTAATTGACTGAGTTTAGCCAAGCCTAACAGTAATAATGAAACTGGGCTGTGAATCTAAGGGTCAGAAAATTTAGAATCTTAACTCCTAGGCGGCCACCACATTAAATTTCTAATAAAGCCATCAGACCTAAATAAAGTATATCCACACATACAAATATATAAGTAAATATTTATAAGTAAATATGTGTAAATATTGACACACATACATATACTAGACACATGTACTCATTTGGGTGAAAAGTTCAAGTCTTCAGACTTTATAGCAAAGGTGCCATCTGGCGTTAAGACCCTTTAATTGCAGAAAAAGCTTTGAAGTGGAAATGAAGATTCACAACAATGTGAATTTATCCTGCAAAGTGGTCTGAAATCCTCACATCATCAGCAGAGAGGGACCTGTGCTATCTCACTCCCGGAAGCATCCTTATCATGTCTGCCAACACATTTATATCACCTCACAATGCAGCTTCTGGGCAGATCTGCACCCTTCTTGACAGAATCGTCAAATACCCTTCAGAACATGAAATCATTCTTATGTTAAACACTATAGAGGGGTTTTTTCAGTTAGAAACAAATGAATTGCCCTGTTATAATATTACATACCAACTCCTCCCATCTTTAGTACCCAGAACAGCCTATGCAAACACATCTGCCTATTTCAAATGGTTGACCTTGGAAGAAATATGGTACTTTTCTGTTTCTTTTCCTTAGTAACTAAAATGTGATGGTCACAAATCTTTCCCAGAACATAAAAATACAGTGTGGCAACCTCCCTGTTTAATTTTTCAGCTGGTTTGTTAAACGTGTGCCTTAAAGCTCTTCTGCCATACAGGGGAGCTCTCTAGGGATGGTGTTTGGATCAAAGCCCAACTCAGATCTTACCCCTTGCGTAACTACTCATTCTAGAAACCTTATACTGAAACAAGGCCTCCGACAGCAATATACCTTAACCCAGTTCTTCTCAACAGCTCTTTTACTTCACCCTAACTTCCCCAAGCAGAATTTTCTTAAGCTAATGACTTGACAAATCTGTAGGTAAACCATAGAGCAGTCAAACTAACACTGACCATTCTTCTACACAGTTATGTATAAATCTGAAAGATTACCATACTTTCATGGGAGCATCCCATTTTGAAATAGTCACTGTACACCACACACACACACACACACACACACACACACACACACAGAGTGGGTCTAAGCTTTTTGCTACACAGAAAAGTCTCTCAGAGCACATAACGTGTGAGTAGTGTGGTGCCATTTCATTGCATATAAGGTAATTGGGAGTTGTTGACAAAATGTAACATCCTTTTAGTTTGGATTCGAGGAACAAGGGTTTCATAAATGCCAATTATCCAGTTGAGCAGCTCTACTTACATACCCTCAGTGCAAACACATAAAAAATAGAAAATGCTGAGCAGGAGTTCTCCTTTGGCAAATGGCAAACAATGTAGGTTGTTTTCTCTTTGAATCAGTACCTGCTCTGTTAGTTGGCAATAAGGGTTAATCCACGTGGATCAGAAATAGTCTAAGACTATTAATTTGTATCAACAAAGGAGTTTTTGCCTCCTCAAAACCCACTGTACTTTATTGATAACCAGTAAACATTTGCCTCCTGAAACTTCAGTGCAGACTTATATACAATGGTCAGGGATAAGAAAGGAGTATATCACATGCTGCTTCTTTGTACAATCTGGACATCTCAGTGTTCCAACTAGTTCTTTGGGCAAAAGACCACAAAGATATCTCTCTAATACCAGCAGAAAAGCTGCATTTACTAAATAGTCTTTATTTCTTCATCTTTCTAGTTTGGCTCAGTGGTCTTTTTGGAGCAAACATTTCCCCTTGATTCAAAAGATCCATTCATGAATCCACTTATCAGTGTCTTGAACATTAATCTGTGAACCAGGATCCCATACCTCCCAACTATCTCTCCCGCACAGCCTCAGTCAAGTTTTCCCTCATCCATACTACACCTCTTGTACAAGAGAAAGGATTGTGAGTCCTGGATGCAAAATTTAGAATGAACAACTGATGAGGGTACTCTTATGACAGAAAACCAGGTATCTTGCCTTGAGTAATGGATAGGTACATAGAATCTTCAAAGCTCATAGGAATAAACACTAATATCTCTCACTTCTATAGCTCAACTTCTAGAAAGGAAACATCCCCCTCTTAAACCCATTAGGGAATTCCCTTTAATGAGCATGGTACAGTCCCCCGAATATAATGTCCACCTAACAGAATAAAGTTGAACACAGTCCATTTTCATGTTAGGCTCTGTAACCATGTATCGATATAATTGTCAACAGTAAAGAAAAACAGAGATATATGAACATCAAAGATTTAAATATCAGGTTTTATTGGAGAACTATTACACAAAAATTAGATGTGAATCGGAGACACATACACAGATCACAATGTGGTTCTGGTGTGTTCAAGTAATAAAGAAAGGGATATGGGAAGAGATGAAAAGTTAGCTAGATTAGAAGAGGATTTGCCTCCTACACTCATGCAGACCTTTAAATATGAATGTCTTATGGTAATGGCTAATGTTACAATGTTATTGGTTTAAAAGTAGAGACCTGATCTAATCATGAAAACAGATGTGAGCCTCCTGGGAAATCTTTAGGTCACTGGGCCTTTGCCCTTGGAATACAATACTTAAGAGGTTACTTATGGAAGCTGCACATACTTACTGTCCCCCTCTGCTTCTGGTTCATTGTGTGACTGTCCCTCTACCATCCTCTGGGCTCATTAGATGCCTAAACCAAGGGGGCCAACTCCAAACCATGAGCCAAATAAACCTTCTTCGTTCCTAAGTAGCTTCATGAAGATATTTAAAGTAACAGAAAGCTAACCAATACAGTAGTCTTTACTGTTTTGATGAAGGGTTCATTGGTACTAGTGTCTATTGAGGAGCCAGAGAGCTGTGGCTAGGGAGTGGTCATAGTTAATAAGGAAAGTTTCTCAAAATCACAACAGCTTTTGTGCTGTTGTTTTCTTGAGCTTGTAAGATAGTTCCTGAAGCAGGCATTTGTAATCTGAGTATTTTCCCATAGAGCCTTCCAGCTTAGTTTAAAGATAAAAATGAATCTATTATATAATCAAACTCATAGTGATGAAGATTTCTAAAGAGAAATCCTAGTGGCCCAGAACTCAAGGCCAAACACCACTATGATGCTAAGAATGTCCAGTGTGCAGACTTGCAAACTCTCCTTCCAAAATACCTGATACACCCATACACAGTCCTATGATTCCCTAAGCATGGCACAGAAAGCAACTCGCACTAAACATTTAGTCCTCTAATGCTCAAGAAAGTTGTAAGAGGAATGGATACAAGGAAGCTTCAAGTCTAATAATACTGCCATTTCAGGACCTGCCACAACCAGATGGCTTGACTCTTGCTCTGATTACCTTCAAGTAAGCATTTATTGAGAACTTACTATACAGTAGGGGTAGTTCTAAATATTTGACTTGTATAAACCTACTTAACTTTTTTATATGTCTCCTATAATTGCTGGCAAAGTAGGAAAGACAGAAACGAAGGCGGTATGGAATCTCCTTTTCTGCATGGAAACTCTATCTTCTTTCTTTTCTCACACAACATCTTAATGAAAGTGAGCATAGTCTCTGAAGGGAATGGCAAGAAAGGATGAAGGAAAACAAAAGCAACAGGTACATAGGCACCTTCTACAGGTAGAAGCAGAGATAATCCTGGGGTGGCCTGCAGAATTAGAGAAGTAAGCCCTGTGTGTGGGTACACTAATCACATTTTCTGCAGAGAATGCAAAAACGGTAATAATGCTTGCTAAAAACTTGATCTGCTTTTTATTATCACCATGTCCTGGCAATTCTAAACAATATCAATGAGAAACTACTGTTCCCAACAAACATGCCTTAGTTGGTCTAAGTTCTAAACAACCATGACAGTTTGCAAGCATCACGTTAGCAGATTTTTACCAGGATGCTTTCAATGAACTTAAAAGATAAGTTTATTTGGGTACAAAAAAAATTAGAACCCATGCACATGGAAAAACTATACTTGGATTTCCAAACTCTTGCACCAAAATAAAAGTATCTTTTAATTTCATCTTCTATCCCAACTATAGGCAAGTGCCTAGGTTTCCTTGTTCAGTACCTAGGTACTGTTGGGAGAAAAACAGCCAAAGTAGGTGGGCATACTGGGCCTATTTAATGCTAAATTTGTGCTAAATGCACCTGATGTTGGTATAGTTGCTAATTCTATTTTTAATTTTTTAATTTAAATTTTTTAAGATATGTAGGGAAGATGGGAAGGTCAGGCCAGGACAAGTCACTCTGGCCCCCAAGTGGGGTGCTACAGACTGGATCTGGGAATATACTAGAATGGGAATGGCTGAGGACACATTTGACAGGGAAGGAATGACTTCTGGAATCTTCCATGGATCTAGCCATGGCATTAGCAAGTAAGCAAGGGAGTTAGTTGAGATAGGGTGGTTTAGAGGAGGGAAGTTAGAAGGTACGTCTAAGTCAGGCCATGGTACCTACCCATGTGAGAGACCAAGTAGCTGTATCTACTAGGCTAGTGCCTAGACTGAGTTAAATACCACCAACTGCTGCCAGCTGGGGAATGTCTGGCTAGTCAAGCCACAGCACCCACCCACAAGTGTCAGAGCAAGGGGTGCGTCATAACAGGCTGGACAGCAGCACCCACCAAAATGCAAGAGAACTTTATCTGGGGACAGATTCTGTAGGGGGGTTGTGGGCTCACCTCTGTGGGACTATAGCAACTGCAAGTCTGAGTGGAGAGTTGGGGATACTGACTGGCCAAACCAGGCTGAACCACAGAACTCACCTGACAGGAATCCACCTAACAGTCATGGGAGCTGGGCCTGGGAAGAAGCTGGGCAGGGCCAAGTCAAAGCACCCACTGACACAAGGGAAAACATGTGGGCCATTCACAACTGGGCTAGGCTACAACATCGCCTAGTGAGAGCTGAGACTGTGGGCCTGCCATGCGGGGTGGATTATGCAACCTGGTTGAAGCACCTACCAACATGAACAAGGTGCAGGGTTGGGGAAAAGCCTAGTGGGAAAACGTGGGTACTCACTTGCTAGGCTGCTGCTTCCACTGGTGAGCGTGAGAGCTCGGACTTGGGACCCGCTGATCTGGTGGTGGCGGGGGGTGGGGGGGTAGGCAGGGAGGGATGGACAAGGCTGCTACATCTGCTGGCACATGTGAGAGCCAGAAAACTTGTGGACCAACCAGGCTGGGCCTCAGCAGCAGCTGGCAAGGGCCGGTTGGATGTGAATCCTGTCAGACTAAATCACCATAGCTCTTGGCAGGTGCAAAACCTGGGGTGGGGAGCATGCCTGGCAGGGGAACTGTCAGCACTCCCATATTAGGCTGTACCTATGACTGGTGAGAAAGAGAACAAGAGCTGGGGACATGGCAGGCTGGACAGGGCAGCAGTACCTGTCAGTATTTGCAAGGGCTGGGTTTGGGGGTGGGTCAGTCTAAGCTAAGCCATAGCACCCAAGGATGAGCAGGAGAGCTGGATGAGTTGGACTAGGCTATAGCAGAAGTTGGTGTGTGCAAAACTTGGAGCTGGGAGTGGGCCTGGTGGAGGTTATTGGGTATCACCATGAATAGACCACAGCATTCACTTGTATGCATGAGGACTTGGTCTGTAGCAAACTGGTGGGCTGGGTTGCAGCATCTGCTGGTTGACATGAGATGTGGCTGCAGCAGAATTGACCAAGTAGCTATATCTACTAGGCTAGTGCAGGTGACAGATCAAACCTGACCTTGCACTGGCTGGAGCACACAATAATCAAACTTAAGATCACTCCAGGTGAGGTTTCTTGGGGGACTTACAACTAGACCAGTGGACTCAGATCCTAGCCACAAGGAAAATCACACAGTGTGTGGTCCAACCATGGAATACATTAATCAGGAATGGGCCTCCTCAGTTGCCCATGCCTATGGAGTGGACAGGATGCCCAGATGCATATGGGGGATATGATAGCCAGCTCATCTGGGGACACTGACTGCTTCATCAGAAGATGGAAAGCAGAGTAGGTTGGACAGTTCTCCTGGCCAAACTTTTCCTGGGTCTGTGGATGCACTAAGGTGGACTTGGTCAACAAATAGACTTTGGAAAGGTTTTTCTCAGTCCTGTAGCAATGAAACAGACAGCATTTTAGGCCTATTGAAACTTAGTAAAACCCTCGGAATGTTCTTCCCCACATTGGGGTCTCTAAGGTATCATCAAATGACCATCACAACCCTGGGTGCTGATGTAGTTTGAAAGCCATGTGAAGCCCCTTCTTCCACCTCCCAAGCACACAGTAGAAACACACCACACACACACACACGCACACACACACACACCCCACCTACCTTTCTCCATACCTGACCCTTCCCATCCTAGTCAAAGATCACATGGGTGTGCATCTCTCTCTTAACTACTAATTAAACAATATTAAAAAGGAAAGTTTAAAAATTAAAAATTAAGTAAGACTGCAAATCAAATTTAAAATAGGTCATTGAAACACTACTTCACAATGATAATAGTCTTAAATTTTTATCAATACCAAAAGTGAATAATTCTATCTTCCATAGACTTTTCAATGTATTCTCATGTTTTATTAGTCTTGGATCCTATATAAATATTAATTCAGAAAATCAGGGCCCTGCATGGTAGCCGAGTGGCTAAAATCCTCGCCTTGAATGTGTTCAGGATCCCATATGGGCACCACTTCTAATCCCAGTAACCCCACTTCACATCCAGCTCCTTGCTTGTAACCTGGGAAAGTAGCAGAAGACAGCCCAAAGCCTTGGAACCCTGCACTTGTTTTTTTTTTTTTTTTTATTCATTGATTACATTGTACTATGTGACACAGTTTCATAGGTACTGGGATTCCCCCCACCTCTCCCCGCACCCTCCCCCCATGGTAGATTATTCCACCTGTTGCATAATCACAGTTCAAGTTCAGTTGAGATTCCCTCTTTGAAAGCATAAACTAAACATAGAGTCCAACATCTTATAGTTCAGTCAAGTTCCTCAGCTTCTTGGGGAGACCCTGTCTGGTCCAAGGACAGAACCAGCAGAGTATCATCCCGATCAATTAAAAGCTCCAACATATCCTCCACAATAATTAACTTCATTGTGGAATTAATTGATATAGTATTGAGTAACCACTATGTTGAAGACAAATGCGATTTCTTAACCACATTCTGTGATCACCTCATTGACATTTCAATTTTAGTTTATACACAACGTATAACATAACCTACATAACATAGCATGGTATACATAACATCATATCATCTTAAATTAAGGCAAACATGTGGTATCTAACCTTTTGGGATTGGCTCATTTCCCTTAGCATTATGGGAACCCTGCACTTGTGTAGGAGATGTGGAAGAAGCTCTTGGCTTCAGATCGGCTCAGCACTGGCCATTGTTGCTACTTGGGGAGTGAATCATTGGACAGAAGATTTTCCTCTCTCTCTCCTCCTCTCTATACATCTGACTTTCCAATGCAAATAAAATAAATTTTAAAAAAGAAAATCAATACATACAGATTCAGACGCACACATTTGAGGGTCATTTTGATAATAGTTAGAATCTTTTAAGCTCATTTTAGGTATAGTTCAACTTTCTAACCTTGTGGTTGTACATATGCCTGTACTGATGTAGTAGATCCAAAGTGGAACATGACAGCACAGTGATTGTAAAGGAAATGAAATGTAACATAACCTGAAATACTTCAATTTGATCTTCTCTGTGACCAATGAGAAGTTTTGATACCTTTGGAAAAAAGTTTTTTAGGAAAAAATATTTTTAGAGAAAAAGAAGTATTTACACAGTATCATTCTTTGTTGGAAAATGCAAAACAGTGAAAGGGCTTTTCTAGATAAAATGAATCCATAGTACAGAAAACACAAACTTCAAAACATAAGGTCGGTTTTTGCAGCACTGAGCAATCCAAAAGAAAATGTGGCAACATAAAAAGGATCAACTCCAAATTTTATTCTCTCTTTAATATGTCCTTTGGGGGATTATCTTTCTCTGATAAAAAAAAATGTTAAATAAGATCAATCAGAAACAAAAACGTTTCCAAAGAAAGAGAGTTTTCTATGAATATATAGTAAGAGATCAAGTTCTAAAATTGACTCTTTTGGATTAGCTCATATACATTGTGGAGATGGCCATTAGCCATGCAACAATAAAATGCAAGAAAATATACATCTTCTAGAAAAAAATAATCAAACTTTGAAAATTTCAAAAGAAACTACAAACAAAACTACTTATACATTGCCAAAAGCAATTAAAGGATGCTAACTGAACTTTCAATCATTATTTTCACTAGGACTCAGACTTGGACCCTAGTTCTAAAACAATGCATCAAAAAAGAAAAAAAAAATCAGTGCTATCATTCAACCATTCTTTAAATTATTATTTTTTTTGCAGGAGAATTAAGCTTCTGGAAACGGTAACTAGGAGATTTCAGATGGATCTTCTAATAAGAATGTTTTTAGTAACAAAGTTTTGATAGACATTTGAAAGTACTAGAAATGTATTTGGAAAAAAAAGATGTGAGCAATATTGCAATTCCTGAAACACTGTGACTGGTACTTTTATTACTCTTTCCAAAATTGATGTTGTTTCACATTATAAAGGGAAATAAAGTTAATCGAAACTCTTCTCCATCAACTCTGAGAAATACAAGTGAAGACAATTTGACCAATTTGACTAGTCTATTGAATTTTCATGGACAAGTTTATAGAAGGTGTAACTCAAAAACAGAAACTGGGGCCCTAACTCAGAGGTTAAGTTGCCCATATCCCTACCAGAGTGCTTTGGTCTGATCATTGCTTCTTCCACTTCCAATCCAGTTTCCTGCTAATGTACATTCAGGTGATTCTGTCCCTGTCATGTGTTGAGTTATGATTTCCTGGCTTAAGCCTGGCCCCATCCTGACTTGTGGGCACCTGGGGAGTGAACCAGAAGATAGAACATCAATATCTCTCTTTCTACCTTCCAAACAAAATAAAATATTTTTTTTCGAAAATAAAAAACAGAAGTGGTAATAGAAGAGGACTTTCAAGAATTCTTGGAAAAGCAGAACTGAAAAAACATTTATTTTGGTATAAAAATATATTTTAAACCCATGCAAAATTTAATAATACACATATCCATCTTCCTGAAGTACTTTCATATTATTGAATAGTTTCAGACTTGTATGGGAATAAAATGCTTCTCTTTCTCCCAAAATATGTTATTATAATTATGATTCCATTATTTTTTCCTTTTCTGCATTACACTAATTTTTATAGTATGATCATATGCCCAACAATTAACAAAACTAAATTTCCACTATGTTGTTATTATTCATCTCATTTAACATTTTAGTATTGAGAGGGGATGCATTTTTTAAACAGACCCTTTGCAGTTGTCAAATATACTGCACACCCCTCTGAAGCAAGTATATAAAGACATTGGGAAAACTAGAAGTATACAATGAAGAGTCCTGTCTCAGACCACCTTTTTAAAATCAATGTCTGATACAATATAATCATTTATAACTTTTTAATTCATTCCTCTTCACTCCTTATTTACCCTCATATTGTTCATCAAAATGTTCATGCCTGTGATAACTCCATTTTCCATATATGGAAGCTCGGATGTAGCCATCTGCTTGGGCCAGTGGAAAGGGGCCTTTCTTTAGCAAAGGCAGGGTTTTACTTGTTTATTTCGAGATATTGAGTGTGGGGAGAGTCAAAGCAGAATTTATCAATAGGTTCCTACCCTACACAGTAGCATCGCTTCTTGACCAGCTCTGAAGAACACATGGTGGCATATTCACTCTTCAGGACAGGAAATAGGAGAAATCCACTTAGGTCAGCTGGTCATGGGATCATCACAAGTTTTTACTCTCAATTTTCTCATCTGAAAAAATGAGATGGTGGGCCAAGAAGGTCTCTGAAGCCCCTTCCAAACACAACATTCAATGGTTATGACTCATTGGTCATGGCAGTTTTAAACTATGGATGGCCCCAGGTGTGTGCCAAATTTACACTGCATCAAAGTGAAGAGACAAACAGCCACAGAGCCAGAGACTATGAGTTAATCGCTAAATCACATTTGGATAAATGGAAAAGTATCAGGTTCCTTTTTTAAGGAACCAGGTGTTTTACATAGCGGGTGTTGTTCTTCCATAGATGTTGGCTTCTTAGATCATGTCTACATTTGTTATGTCCTCAGGAAAGCGTGTCACTATCAACTGAGACAAGCACTGACATTTCTGTACAACCTGGAACTCTTTTTATCCCAGTGGGCAAGACCTGGGTCTAAGTAATTATGAAAACTGCTGCATATCAAACTAGTTTACACAACAAACATTTCCTCAGGAGTAAGAGCCAGATTTCTGGTTTTTGGAGGACAGGCCAGATCTCAGAGTGATCTTTTAAATCAAAAAGCAAATGTGGGGTGAGCTCATTCACTGGAACTTTATTAAGGAGAATTCATTTCACTTCATTGGCATAAATTAGGCTGTATCAACCTAGTGAAATATTCCACCACCCTTCTCTGAGAAAGGGAGAAGGGAGGGAGAGGGAGGAAGAGAGAGAGAGCGCGCGCGCCAGATCCCCGGGAGAATTTACTCCGAGATGGATGCAGGAGACAGAGTGTGTTGGTTCCCTTCCAGGGTGACTGCAGGCTTCATCCTGCCTCCATTGGAGAAGAACCAGGTCGCATTCAGGAGAGACTTGGCTGCAGAAGGTTGGAGGTGTGGATTTTATTTGCAAACTTCTCCTCTGACTGGGAACTGGGCAAGAAGTAGCCACATGGGGCCCCTCTGTTCCTCCTGTGTCCAGGCTGGCCTCTAGAGCCAAGAGGATCTATCAACAACTCCTTATCAGGCAAGCTCTTCACCTGAGTGTCCACAGCCTTCATGCTCAGATGTCTCTACCCTACAAACACCCCATTCCCTGTAAGCAGCTTCCTGAACTGCCATGTTTCTGTTCAGTCCCAATCTGTGTGTTGTCAAATCCCTCACCTGCCACTGTCTATCAGGCCCCAAGACCAGAAACTTACCACACCTGTCCACCTGGAAATCCCTGAGGCACCTCAGTTCCCATCCAAATCCAAACATGATACCTTCATTTTCAAATAGGTTCCTTCTAGGATCACCCAGCCAACACTACCGACACCCTTACTCATATTCCTCAGAAACCTGAAAGTCAAATCTCAATTTCCCTCACAGCCTCAGGGCAGCTAGTTACAGTGTCAAATAGATTTCATTTCCTCATAGTCTCAAAACTATTTTTCCTCTTTTCCCACTGCCACCAACTTAATTCAGTCCCTCACTATCCATTTCTAGAGTGGTGCAATCTCTTAGAAATTCCTAATAGCTACCCTGCTGCCAATCTCATTTCTTGATTGCTCATTTATGTGCTTACAGAATGAACTTCAAAAAATGAAAATATGTCCCATCCAAGTACTAACCAGGCCCGACCCTGCTTAGCTTCCGAGATCAGACGAGATCGGGCGCGTTCAGGTGGGTAGAATCCAGTACCTATGAAACTGTGTCACATAATACAATGTAATTAATGAATTAAAAAAATGAAAATATGATATGGTACTCCTTGGCTTAAATCTTTTTGGTGAGTCCAAACACAAATTTAAAACACAAATCATAAAATGGGTGCAACTACTTCAACGTACACAGTACACAGTGCCTCATGTAGACAGAGTGTCCATAAATTTATCAAAAGCTATTGTAATAGAAAATAAGAGGCAAAGGATTCATTCATTAGAGAATGAATCTACATGCTCTACTCATTAAGCAAATACAAGTCTAAACTGCAAGATTCTATTTCTTTACCAATGATATTGGAAAAAAAACAGATTTAAAGATTAAGAACACCTAGGAGTGAGGGTGTAGAAAACCTATCACACTAATCAACTTACAATGACACAACCTTCATATTAGTTTTAGAATGAGATAGGAGTGAATATTAACCACAGGACAGAATTTGAAGGTGGAAGTCAGGTATATTTTTTCTTTGTATATCCTGACTTTTAACACTCATTTTTCCCTATTAGTACCTAGGGCTGTTTTATTTTCTTCATGATGCTCCATTATCACAGTTGATGGCAAATTTCCAGCATATCTATTAGCATATCTATTAGCATATCTAATTAGCATATCTATGGTGCGTATCCATTCAACCAGAGTATAGATTTCATGTAGATGCAGACCATGTCCATCTTGTTCACCAGCATGTCACCAGCATGACGCAGAGACTGATGCTTAAAACTATTTAAGGGGCAAACTTTGGTCTACCAATTAAGATGCCCAAGTTCCTTATCAGAGTTCCTGAGTTTGATACCATGCTGGAGCCCCTAGCTCTGGCTTCCAGCAATTGTGGCCTCTGGGAGCCAGCAGTGATGTCTCAGGTAGTTGGGGTCCTGTCACCCACATGGAAGACCCAGCTGCATACTTCTGGGAAGCGAGCCAAGGGATGGGAACTTCCACTCTCTCTGCCTTTCATATAAATAAAAATCAATTTCATTTTCTTCAGTTTTAAGAGTCAAGAAGATAGGTATTAGCTTATTAATGAACAGTTCAGGGAGTCCTGTAATTTATAAAGAAACTAAATAATAGAACTCTTAAAATGGTTCTTCCTGGCTTCCAGCAAAAACATCATAGTCATTCACTCACAATCCGGTTCTTACTTCCCCAGCCTTGTCCCCCACTTCACACCAGTTCACCACACCATGCCTCCTCCCCCCCCCAACCCTTCCCCAGTTTTCCTCTTCTTGACTGTGAGATTCCTTGAGGGAAAGGACCATGTTTTATTGGCTGTTGGATAACCAAGATTCCACAATGCTCAGGGTGTTGTAGCTCCTCTGGGAATGGTGTGAAATGATTGCTTCCACTGCAGTAAGGGCAGAATATGAATGAAAGATTGGATCTAAAGTAGAGGATCCCTTCTCAAAAGTGGCAATGAATAGAGTTGACTTACCCATTACGAGTTTTGGGACCTTGGGAAAATAATTATAAAATGGATATAACCACACCATAGCCTATTTATAAGATTATTAAACAAAAGCAGCTAGCAGGTAGGAATATATGGAATTGTAGAGTTTAAAGAATTCTAAAATTTTTGTTATTTTTTTTTGCAATGATAGGTGTACTTGATTTCATATTCACTTCTCTAATCAAATTTATCTGTATCAAATGCCATTAAATTGGTAGAAAATTCAACTGCAATTATCACTGGCAACTCTTACACTGCCTCCAGGACCACGCAAGAGCATAGGGAATTTCACTGGTGCTGGCTTGAAGAAGGTCCTTTCATCTTTATTCAATACTGCAAATACTCCTACAGTTCATAGACAGGAGACTCCACAGGAACCCATGCTTCCTTGTTTTCCTCCAGTTGGAGGAAAGATTTACCAGAAGATCATGAAGCCTCCCCTGAGGGCTCCCAGTAGCACCTTAAGGAGCCATGTTAGTTCTAGATTATCCACATTCTCCCAAGAAATATTTTTTCCTTCCCAAGTTGCCCACATCCATCACTACCCTCCAGGCACATATCCATCCTTTCTTAAACAAATCCAACATAGACTATTCACAGAGAGTTACTATGAACTCTCAGGGACCCTGAGATAAGAGAACGCAAAGGCTTGCTTAGCTTCTTGGTGCCACAATAGGAGTGATGTATAATATAGTTCTAGAAGGTGGCCACTGTATTGTTACTGAATAGAAAGATAATGGGAAAAATAGTACAATGCAATTGACTAGAATTCCTGCATGAGCTTTCAGTTGAATAACTCACAAGAAGCTAAAGAATTTGGAAAGGATCCACATTTGCCCTGGTTTAAAGCATATCATACCACCTTCCAGCATCCTTGCTACAGATTTCATAGTGGAAGAAAATTGCACCTGTACTTTCAACTGGACGATTTTGCATCTGCTGGGATATGAATTCTCTAAGATCTGTTGTATCTGGTGTCCTGTTTCCAAAGCAAGGAACTTCTGCCTTAAAGGCTTCTTCCTCTAGACCCTACTCTTCCTTGCTCTTCACTTCTATTTAAGCTTCTTGTGCCAGTTACCATCTGACTTGGTAATAGACCTCTGCCCCCTGTGAGTGGTGGCTGCTCCAACTACTCTCAAAGTGCCAGCATGGTCCACAAGAGAATCCACAGTTGAATGAGTGAGATACCCAGAGGCACATCTGCTGTGAGATCTCTTGCAAAGCCTGGACAACTGCTTTTATACACAGCATTCCCCTCACCATGACATTCCATCACATCACTGAGAACCACAATTGCTCTGCAATTCAAGGTGTTTGAAGGCATACCACCTGTCCCCTGTAAATTGAGGGAGGAAGCTGCAGCCCAGAATCAGACCTTAACTGGTACATGAAAAAGCTGGAGAATAATGGCCCTGCTCCTCTGTCAGATGTGAGTACCATCCCCACAGTGAGTAGCATTGTGAAACTGACCAAGACTTAAACCAGCAAGACTCCACAAAACAGGAAAGCATTGTCACAAACAAAACGTAAGCTCTGGCCACAGGACCAAATGACAACGAGTGTGACTACTGAACTAAGCAAATAGGAGACACATTCATTGATACAATCTCATCAGACTTCTTTCAGTTCTAAAATCTAATTTATTATTTGATTAGTGTATTTAAGGGTTAGGTAGTTTGTTTGGTTTGTAGATATTGTTACTGCTTTGTTGTCCTTTTAATCTTATTTTGATCTTGGGTAAAAGAAAAATAACAATCTCTGCTTGCATGATGATATTATAACAAGTAATATCAAATAAATTATGAATAGAAGTAAGTGTCAGACACAATTAAGCTGCTACTTGGAATGACTGTATTCCATATCAGAATGTCTGATGTGACTCTTCCTTCCTTTATTCCTGATCCGGCTGCCTGATAAAGTGTGCTATGGAAGGCAGCACTATGGCCCATGTACCTGGATTGCCACCACCCATGTGAGAAACCTGGATTAAGTTCCAGGTTCCTGGATTTTGTCTGGGCCATCTCTACTTTCGTGGGCATTTGGGGAGTGAGCTACCAGATAGAAAAATCGATCAATTTATCTATCTATCTATCTATCCATCTATCTATCTATCTATAATTATACCCTTCAAATAAAATAGAATTTTTAAAACGCATGTACATGTATTTTTAAAAGTTCAAAGTGTTATCTAAATATGATATATCATTTTCAATGAATAGAGGCTATCCTATTTTCACATAACTATACTTAAATCCTTCTTATTTACATAATCACCTCCTGACAAAAGACTGTTACACTGAATTTCCAAGCAAAATAATTAAATAACTTTAGACTGTTCCATTATCATACAATTCCAGTTAAAACAAGGGATGGGAGAGAAGTACTTAACTATTTCATTCTTTCCCAGACTATAGGATGCTCTAATTCTGAGATTTTTATCATAGTAAGGAAGTATTTATAATCTAAATCTCCTTACATCAGTGTACATACTCCTTCATAATTGCTTCCTCTAGTCTGAAATTCTGGTGAAAAATCAGCTGACATTCAAATCTGGAATATATTAAATACCTTTGGGTTTGCCTGAGTCAGATTTGTAAACAAATGATTTTCCTAAAAACATGAAGTCACATAAAATCTTTTACTATTAATGCCTTGTTCTCTTCTGACACCATAAATAAACCTCATTTCCCCTCGAGGTTTAATGAAAAGAAACACACACATTTTAGAAATCTCTTTCGGCAAAGATATTAGGTAATTGCTACCCGCTGCCTTGTTCTTGGTTCCCTTCAGCTCCTAATGAAGAAAGTAAACAATGTTTCAGTCAAGCACAGCAAGGAACTGTGGGTTTTAAGCAGACTTCTACTATCTTGGCATTTCTACAAGGTCTGTTAGATGATTTACAGTGGACTGGCTGTGGTAAGTAACCTAATCTCTACCAATGCCACATAAAATCAACCTTGCAACATTGTAACATCATCGGCTATAGCTTCTGACCCACTCTTAAGTTCCTTTCTAGCTTCCTATCATTTTACTAGGCTATCCTTAAAGCATCCATTCCGCCAGCCAGGTCATCAGCATTCCTCTTCTCTATTTTGTTTTTATTTCGAGCCACACTTACAGATCTCTACTGTGGGCAGAATAATGTACCAGCTTCTCTAAGAAGATCTAGAAGGACCAGAATAGATCTGCCTCCAAGTGGCTTACAGTTGCACAAGGCAGAGACCCCAAGTGAAGTTATAGGGACAAGATGCCAACAATGAAAAGTATCTGCCACATGGAAGTCTCTACAGAAATAATATAAAACCTTTAAGTAAAATGGTAAAAGATCAATAGGATCTGAACCTGTAGGAATCTAGCAGGGACTATTAGACAACAGAAATGATGTGAACCAAGGCAGTGAGCTGAGACAATTCCTCAGCAGGGATGGTCAGATCAGTTCAGGCTGGCTGAATCATTTGGGATACTACTGTGATCATGCTGCTCACGATTAATCAATGTATAAATTTGATTTTGCATCTGTTAAATGCTGCATTTAGTCACTATGGTCAGTGAATGGAAGAACGAAGGAGGAAAGGAGTGTAAAGAACAAACAGATCATGCATGGTCCCTATCCTAGCAGATTTTAACAGTGACAAAGAGAAACATGAAGAAATCCTTATAACAAAATTCATTGCCATTGATATAGTCCCATTTTCCACTTTGCATCTCTGAACTAGCAGGATCACACAGCTCCCAAGAGCTTGCAAATATTTTCATCCATTTTTTAGCTTGCCTTTCCATCCTCCCAACAGTCTTCCACAAGGCATAACTTCTTAATCCATTTTTATGAGTTATAATTTTTTATATATATTTTAAAATTTTGTTGACTACCTACAGATACTGAAGATTTTCTCCTATATATATTTTTAAATTTGCTTCTATTTCACCTTTAAAGTCTATTTCGAGTTTTCATTTAAGATGCAAGGCTTAGATTGAGATTTGTTTACCAATGGAAATCTTCTTGCTCCAATATCATTTGCTAAAAAGCTGTCTTTTCTCCATCAATTACTTCTTTATCTTCGTCAAAAATTAGTTGTAAATATTTACTTTGACCCACTGTTGGGTTTTCTATTCCATTCCAGCAACCTATGATCTATCCTCTCTGCCAACCCCTTACAGAACTGGTTATTATTACTATACAGTAAATCTTGAAACAGGATAGACTAATTAGACTAATTCCTCCCGATGTATTCTTATTTTTGAAACTGTAGCTATCCTAGTTCCTTTACTTTTCCATATAAGTTTTAAATAATATCTTCCACACCTACAAAGCTATCAAGTTGGGATATTTTAATTTCATTAAGGCTGTGTAGCGCCTTAGGCAGAACTGATATATTTATTTGATCTAACCAATGAATAAGATAGACTCCTCTATTTAGTAAGATCTTATTCAGTTTTTCCCATTAGTATTTTATATTTTTCAGCTTATAAATACCACCCATGTTCTAGTAAATAACCCTCCTTACATGTATTTTCAGCAACCATAAAAGGCATTATACTTTTAATTTCTGAGTCCACATTAGTTGCTAGGATATTAAAATTCAAGTAAGATTTTTACATTTATGTTGTATTCGTCAACTCTGGTAAACTTAAATCTAGGCTTTTGTGTGTGTGAGAGAGTCCTTTAGACAAGCACACCATCTATTAATAGAGGCAATTTTATTTCTTGTTTTGCAGTCTGTGTTTTTTTTTATTTCCTTTTCTTGTCTTCTTAAAATAGCCATTATTCAAAAATTATGTTGAATAAGAATGGTAATAGTTGATACCCTTACCTTGTTCCTGATCTGAGACAGTATTCAGTCTTTCATTGAGTTGAAACAAATGCCCCCTTTTTTGAACATTTTTATCATGAATGTTTTTATTCTTTAATATCAAATATGTTAAAAGCAATCGATAAGATTTTCTCAGCCTTCAGAGAAATGATTTACAATTCCTACATTGAGCTTTGCCAAGTCCTATTCCTTCCCAACCACTTTAAAACTAAAGGGAAAAAAAAAAAAACTAAAGGAAAAAGTAGAGAAAAGGTCAAGAATCACCACATAGCCTTGTCTTCCATGTTTGCTGAGAATTCCCAGAGTGTAAATTCACAAGTTGATCTCTTGTTCATTGTTAATGCCATGACTAACACTCCTTTAACCAAAAAAGTTTTTCTTTGGATAAATAGTATCATGAGAAAGAACACAGGATTTTATTTTTTCCTGTTTAGCACTTACCCTCTTGCTTGATATTCTGTTGTCAGAAGACTTCAAATCTTAGTGATGGTTTTAGTATGGGTCATCAGTGAGATCCAGGTTGGAATGTCTAAGTTCAAATCAAAGACATTAAATGTAACAAATCCTAGTCACGAATAGATTAATAAATTGAGAGTAACTACAATGCAAACTAGATTAAAAATAAAAAAAAGAAAAGAAAACTTGCTTATGGAATAGTTGTTCTTTCCCATCTTGGTTTTCTATACAAAAACACCTTAAAGTTATTCCATCTGCAAATATTAAAGAGTTGTCTCAAAATTTAAATTTTATGAGATAAAATTCTTGATCAATTCTCTACTGAGTTCATTTTTTCTCATCAGTTCATATAAATATTAATGTTTCATTCTAAAATTTCAGTTAAAATTTCACATAATCATGTTCAAGAATCCTACAAACTGAGGATGTCCCTTTCAATCCCAACTTATTATAGGGAATTAATCATGAACTTTGAGAATAATTTTCTCTTACACTTTAGACACAGTTCTCTTCCATTTAGTTTGTAGAAGGAGTCAAGAAAACAATTAAATACCCTTGATCACTTCACAACACTGGCTTTAGCCATCACATATGTGACTCCTACTACCCAGCCATACAACATTTAATCTTTCTCATTACAGCATGTAATTACAATCTTTGTCAATTTATCCTAACTTCTTTCAAAAACCTTCAAACTTAAGTGGTACAGATTGAGTAATTCTTCTGATCTCATAGAGCCATGGGTCTTGGTAATGCAATGTCTATTCCAGTTCGATTAACTCCAAATGAAGGAGAGAGTTCTGCTTTGGATACTTGGCAATGTAACCATACACAGAAGACTAATCTTTCAATGATACAAGTTTAAGAAAACAAGAGGTGACTGGAACTCTGTTGTAATGAAATTACCCATGCATGGCAGTTTCAGGAAGGGGCATTTTTTCTTCTAGGAGCAGAGAGAGACATGGTGCCTTTACCCAATGAAAGTAATTGAGTGAATGAT
Organism: Ochotona princeps; assembly: GCF_030435755.1. Taxonomy (NCBI): domain Eukaryota; kingdom Metazoa; phylum Chordata; class Mammalia; order Lagomorpha; family Ochotonidae; genus Ochotona; species Ochotona princeps. The sequence goes on from NC_080840.1 coordinate 36,454,252, forward strand.
TTCACTTGTTTCTTCTTTGGACTGAATTATGCTTTTGCCATCTGTGGAGTGTGCTAAATACCACAGGGGCAGGAGGCTGTTTTCTCATGTCATTTATGTAATGGTAGTGTTGTCACTTGCCACCTTTGAGCAAAATCAATACGCAGCAAATGTTGGGCCAAATTTTCCACAGCTGAAGTGAAGTGGGGAATTGGGACAATTGTTCAGCTAAATTGAGCAGTTTTAAAAAGCAACACTTTCCTTCAAATTACTCAAAATGGTTTAGGGAGCATTTCTAATTGCTCTGGCCTAACTTTGTTTCAGCTGTTGGTATCTGGCCACCAAGCCTCTTGCTGGGACCACAGTAAAATTAAGTAAGCAAGGAGTTTCCAGGGGGATACATTCTCTGTAAACACTGGAAGGACAGCTAACAGGGAAGAGAACTAGACAGGAAGAGAAAATAAATTTCTCAAGAAAGTGCTCAGTTATGTGGGTAGGAAGTGTTCTAGGAAACTATAGGGTCAATGCAATGGCTCAACTGGCTAATCCTCTTCTGCCTATAAGTGGTAGCATCCCACATGGACACAAATTCATGTATCAGCTTTTCCACTTTCCATCTAGCTTCCTGCTTATGGCCTGGGAAAGCAATGGAGAATGGCCCAAGGCCATGGGACCCTGTATCCATGTGCAAGAAGTGGAAGAAGCTTCTGGTTCCTGGCATCATATTGGCTCAGCTCTGGTCATTGCCGCCCCTTGGGGAGTGAACCAGCAGATGGAAGAGCTTTCTCTCTGTCTCTCCTCTCTTTAAATCTTTCTAACAAAAATAAACAAATTTTTTTAAAGGGAGAAAAAAGGATTTGGTCATATTTTCTCAAACTGAAGGCCACAACTCATAAAAGTCTTATGAAATCAATTTAGTAAGTTGTGATTATCATTTTGTTCTAGTTGGAGTGGAGTGGAATGAAACAAAAGAGAATAAAACTAGCCAAGGGCACTGCTATAGAAATCAATACTGTTCTGTGAAACTACTTTAAATCATATATGCACATGCCAGGTCACAAGATAAAGATATTGTTTCAGTCTGGGTCCTAGTCTAAAAGGTTAAGAAAAAAAAAACAGAATAGGAATCTAGATGAAGGGATGCAAGTACTAGCTGGGACTGATGGAGCTACACAATTATTAAGGTCCAGATTAAAAAGGGAAACAGTTTGAATAATCTCTACAATTCTTTCATGGATACTGAGGAGGAAAAAAGATTACTTTTAGAACATTTTCTTACAATATATAAAATGGCAAGTTTTACAGACATGTTTAAGTGGTATCTCAAAATATGAGCTCCTGACATGATAAAGATCAGAAAGCAAGTCTATAGAAAGGCAAGACTTATGTAATCCATTCCATGTTTTTCAAGTATCTGGTTTACAAAAGGGCAGGTATGAATTTGAAGGTGCTCCTGTTATGGCCATATTAGCAAGGTAAACGCATAAAATGGCCAACAAATCATAATAGTGGATAAGCAATGACTGCTTCTTTTCCTGTTCAAGAAAAACCTAAACGTCTCTCAATTTAGAGCTTTGAATGCTTACCAAATTTTATTAACATCAGTCCATCAGATATTCTATCTCCCTCATTTAACACCTAGGTACAGAGTAAGGTCTTCAAGGATAAGATAGGGAGCTGAATGATTTTATATTCTTAAGTCAACATGATACATGGAATCAGTAAATGCTTGGTGATATTTAATGAATACATTTAAAATTACAACAACCTCAAAGAGTACTCAGTCATATGGAGAGAAAGGAAGAAGGATGGTAAAGAAAGAAAAGAGGATTGAGTTAGAACAATCTAGGCTCAGCAAAACCAAAGATTTGTCTGGCAATTCAGAAAAGGAAAGCTCAGCTTAGACACAAAAGTGTTTTGTTTCCTGATCCTCTTCTCTGAAATCTCAGCAGTGACATCAAGAAGACATGAACTCTCAGGAGACTGATAACTCATATTCCTCATTATCTTATGGACTGGTAAACCTACTTATGTAGTCTGTAATATTGCTCTTCAACAACTAATAGCAGAATAAACTTCCACCCAGGAAATTGAGGAGGGATTTAAGCAGTAGAGGAATGGAGAGAGAGGACAAAGAGACTTTTAATTGTGGAAGACTCTGCCTCAAGATGTGGCAGAGCAAATGACCACCCCAACAGGAAGCAGAGTTCTTGGTTTTCTAAACCAGCCAACTTTCTGTATCCCTCTAAGACATTAAAATCAGATATATTTCAATGCGGGGTGGTGTATAGTTCTTAGAAAAAAAGGGATTTAGAGCTGGACTTTTGACTATTTTATTCTTGGCTGTGCCACACAATCTTACTGTAGCCTTGGCAAACCTTCCTTTTCAACATCTTGAGGCCCCCTTTGACACACCTGTGAAATGTCTGTGAACATTGGAGTGTATGAAGGACAGATAGCATTCAAAGTGTAGGCAGAACCGTGGGCCAGTGGAGAAATGGTCAAGGCATTAACAAACATCATGTTCTAATGAAGAAGGCAGACTCCATCCCATTAAGGCATGAGTATTTGAAAGCCTCTGAAGAGGCAATCAGGAGCCTAATGATATCTTCTGTGTAGTGAAACAGGCAACAACAATCCAGTCCCACACAGCCATACTCTAAGAAATATATAAAAACACTGAATGTACATAAGGACACATACATAAAGACTGTCGACACTGCATCTTAAATTCCTTTATATTCCTGTGATTGTCATCTTTCTGCCTTTGAAATACTGTGTACAATTTTAAACTTTTTCAGTTGCAAAGACTCTTAGTGATCATGAAGTCCATTCCTTGTGCCAAAATAGGACTCTTAACTTACAGTTTCCATGCAGGTAGTCATTCAACTTCTGTGCGAATGTTCTCAGTGACTGAGAATTTACCATCTTTCAAGAAAGCTCTATCAAATGATACTATAGTCCTCTTGTTTAACTGTATGTAGTACAAGATGATAAAAGAGAAAAGCAAAACTATACAGTGAGAATAGGATGCCCAACTTCCAAGTTTGCCTAGTTTTGAGGGGTTTCCCTGAATGCTGGTCTTTTCAGTGCTAAAACTTTTTCACCTTAGTTGAGAAAAAAAGAATGGACCAACTGGAAGCTTCAAAAGCTATTTACTCTCCTGTTAGACACTATCTTCCTGGGAGATACATCCTTTGGATTCAAAGGTTGGAGAAAGTTGTGGGATTAACATGATTGATTCTTCTAGGAGTGTACTTCTTAAGATAATTGTTTTTATTTGACTTTGGGCATGGCTGATTCATTGTTCTGGAGGAAATGGAAGGATTTTTTGAGTTAACTAATGACAACTACACAGGAATAAGACAGCCTGTCGACAGCAGTGTCTCTCTCACACACCAAAATATGTGACCCAGTTAGCAAATAAAATAGTAAGTCTGGAGAAAAGAAACAGGAAGAAAACTATAACAGTGCTTTGATCTGCCTTTGGAATAATCTCAAAAAAAATTTCAGGTAAGCAATTTAATGTTCAAAAAGCAGTAAATTTCCCAACAACAATGAATAAGATCTGTAGGGGCCAAAGTGTCATTAGTAGACCCTGAGAATAACAGAGGAAAGCCAGATGAACCCAGCATAAGGGGCTGGTCTCTAGGGGAATGGATGTTCTGTATGGAGTGACTACAAGAATGTTTTAAGAAGGGATAAGAGTCATACTATACACAAAAGAGGGAGGTATGTAGGAAAAATGGAAGTTCGTGTATGGAGATCCACAGCTTTACAAGTAGAGAAGTCATTAAACCACATATATGAGTCATTTAACAATTTACTAAAGAGTTATAGAGTCACTCAGAACAAAAGAGTCTCAGTTCCTGGTTTTTTGTCTCAAGATTAATGGAGGAGGAAAGTAGGGAGGGGGGAACACACAGTGCTGCCGTCTGCATTCTCTAAATTGTGGCAGCTTCACTTTGCATAAAGCAAGCAATTCCTCAATGGCATCAGGTGCCACTTGCCTTCAACAACACATCTTCTTGCAGAATAAGAAACCCCCTCAGTATGGATTTTCCAATTCCAAATCTCTCTGTGAATACAGGTTGGTCATCCAGCAGCAACTGCTTTGCAAAGACTCCATTTGGAATAATGATGAAGTTCAAGAGGTTAATCAAGTTATTAACATTTTAAAAGAAAGGAAATTTTCTTTCCCAGATGGCTTAACAGGTGACTTCTATAAATTACACAGTACATTACAGCGGGCATCCGCTAGCCCTGTTATAGTAAAGAGTCTGTCAACATTTCCATTATAAAGCCCTATTTTCAGGGTTTATAGCTCAGCCATAAAACTCTGCTCCAAGCTAGGCCTTGGCTTTCTAGTCAAATTCTCAACTCTGCACAAACTTTTTTTCTCCTATTCATCTTTTCTTCTTTCCTGTTCCTCTTCCTCTTCTTCATCCTCTTCCATCTTCCCTGCAGTGAATTTTCAAAACATAACTCTTGTTTAGATAAAGGAGAACTTCCAAAGAGGAAAATCTTTCAGCCACTATATATTGGGCTTTTTCAATGCTCAGGTATAAGTGGGTTTTTTTTTTTTTTTCGTTTGTTTGTTTTATTACGTTGCATTATGTGACACAGTTTCATAGGCTCTGGGATTCCCCCATCCCCTCCCCGTGCCCTCCCCAAGTGTTTTGATTTTAGAAACCATTAGCAATCAAGATGTTTCTAATCAGGCCTATGGTGTAGTCCTTCGAATCATAAAGAAGATGATGTGAACCTCTTCATTGGAAGGTGAAGGGATTTCAGGGGAGTAGATTTTTTTCCAGAGAAACATTTCACGTTGTTTCTTGAATTTCAAATGTCTATATTTATTCTCACTCCCTAAAGGTCAAAGGAAGAGCATTTCCTATCATTTTATCAACCTGTGCATAGGGCCTTGGATAACACAGCAATAGCACAGTATCTCCCAGATGTGGGGCATATGTGTGCATTCACAGGTCTCCAGGGTGGAGAAAGACAACACACAGACTATGAGTTGACAAGGATGGCATACAAGCACACAAGTGACAAGCAGAAGTCTTCTCTTCCCAGGCGAGTCAGTCACAGCCTGGGGAGTTGGCCTTTTCAAGGCTGTGGCGCAGACTAAACAAAGTTGTCTTTCCTTTCACCATGACATCCTCAAAGGTCAAGCCAGAAGCTGGGGAGGCCAGACGTGGAGGCCAACTCTGCTCAGAGACTGCCACTTCACTCTGAAAATTCCACTAGCTGACCTTGGAGCTGACCCCCTCAACACACACACACACACAGCCCCTCCAAAACTCCATCCCACACAGAAAGCTAAGCCATGGGCAGAAATCTATGTCAATACAGAGAATGGGGACAAAACACTCTTTTTTTTATGCATAATCGTTAATGTATTTTTTTAATTATTTATTATTTAACTTCAGTAATTACATTGTATTATGTGACACAGTTATGTAGATACTTGGGTTCTCCCCACCCCTCCCCAAACCCTCCCACCATGGTGGATTCCTCCACCTTGTTGCATAACCACAGCTCAAGTTCAGTTGAGATTCCCCCATTGCAAGCGTATACCAAACATAGAGTCCAGCATCTTATTGTCCAGTCAAGTTCAACAGCTTCTTAGGTATATCCTCTCTGGCCTGAAGACAGAGCCAGCAGAGTATCATCCCAGTCAATTGAAAGCTCCAACATACCATCAGCAAAAATTTACATCATTATGGAATTAATTGACATAGTAATGAGTAACCAATATGTTGAAAGTAAATGCGAGTTCCCAGCCACCTTCTGTGACCACCTCACCTATACTTCAATTTTAGTTTATACACAACATATAACATTCAAAACATAACATGTTATACATAAGATCATATCATCTTAAATTAAGGCAAACATGTGGTATTTAACCTTTTGGGATTGGCTCATTTCCCTTAGCATTATGGTTTCCAGTTTGGCCCATTTGGCCACAAAGAACTGCATTTTGTTTTTTTTAATAGCTGAGTAGTATTCCATGGAGTAGATGAACCATAGCTTTCTTATCCAATCCTCTGTTGATGGGCATTTTGGTTGCTTCCATGTTTTTGCAATTACTGATTGTGCTGCTATGAACATAGGAGTGCATGTTGGTTTCTCATAAAACAATTGTTCTGGATATATTCCTAGGAGTGCTATTGCTGGATCATACGGTATGTTGAATTTGAGTTGTCTGAATATTCTCCATACTGATTTCCATAGAGGCTGTACCAGCCTGCAGCCCCACCAGCAGTGGAGTAGGGATCCCTTTTCCCCGCAACCTCGCCAACAAGTGTTGTTGGTGCTTTTATTCATGTGGGCCAGTCTTACTGGCGTTAGGTGGTACCTCATTGATGTTTTCATTTGGATTTCCCTTATTGCCAGGGAACCTGAGCATTTTTTCATATGTTTATTTGCCATTTGGGTTTGTTCCTTTGTGAAGTGTTTGCCCATTTCCCGTGCCCATTTCTTGAGTGGCTTGTTTGTTTTGACATTTTGGTTGTTTTGTAGCTCTTTGTATATTCTGGAGATCAGCCCTTTATCACCTATGTCGTGTGCGAAGATCTTCTCCCATTCTGTGGGTTGCCTTTTTACTTTGTTTATTGTTTCTCTAGCTGTACAGAAGCTTCTTAGTTTGATGAGGTCCCAATTGTTTATTTTGGTCTTGATTTCTACTGCATTTGGGGATAAGCAAGGGTAGAGCCATGGCGATATGTGGACAGTTTTTTCCCAAGATCAACACCAAGAAGGATGCATCTGACAACAGTGCAAAAAGAAGAGTGGTCCTTCTCAAGACATCAGCAGCTTCCAAGTTGAGGCACCACATAACCTGTTCACGCCATCACTGTTTCACCCAGGAAGAACTATCAGCCTCCATCTGCCTCAAAACAGGAGACTGAAGTTAGATTGTTCATGAGACAGCATTTTGGCTTGAGAAACGTTCCAATGGAAGGTGCTAAGATTTATCTACTGAGCTCACTCCAGGCACATCTGTGGAAGAACCTCACTCACATCTCCCATTTTCCCAGCTGATCGCCTTCTCATATGTTTTTCATAGTGTTTTGTTAATACACTTGCTCATTAGCAAAAGTATTTGGCTTGGAGGAAAACTGTGCCCCTTTACAGCTCATCTTTTCCTCCTCCTGAGTCCTGTAGTCATTTCATAATATTTGAATTTGTGATATACATCACCATCATTTCCATAGCAATAGAAACAGCTGCTGTTAGGAAAACAGGATTTGCGAGTCAGTGAAAGAAAAGAACTGGAAAGAACTTAAGAAACCAGCTGGTCCTGCCTCCTGCCACAGACAGGTACACAGCTAAGCAGACCGAGAAATGTTTTCAATCAACACAATCCACTCCCACAAACAACGTGCCTCTTCTTGCTGCTCGGTAACTAAATACACAACAGTTTCACTCCTGCGCAGGCTAGCCAAGAGCTTCAGATGACAGGGACCACATCTTTTCCAGTATTTTCCCCTGTAACATTTTACTCAGTGTCTGAGAATAGTGGATATTAATATGAATTTGTTGAATGATGAAACAAACTGCTGCATGTTGAACCTATAATCAGTTTTACAGCCAGGATTTATTCTGGCTGTGTTTGAGTAAAATATCATCTGTTATAATTTAAATGCATTGAAACTCTTGAGTCCTTCATGTGAACAAAATAAATAAATTCTTCAAGAATGTCCATGCAATAATTTTTATTCTATTTCCTATGACAAGCTAAGGTCTGACACCTAACTCTTTTATTGTCCTGATTAAGTCAACAAATTCTTCATCTTTCTAATGACTGATACAGCCCTCCATTTGTGTTTTAAGTTCTAACTGAAACTCAAAGCACTGGATGAGGATTCTGCACACCTCTCTTCTAGTTCTGCTAGACCAGCTGAGGGGTCCTGACCAAGATGAGGAGCCAGTTTTCTTTTTTTTTTTTTTAAACGTTTTTTTTTTAATTTATTCATTAATTACATTGTATTATGTGACACATTTCATAGATACTGGGATTCTCCCCACCCCTCCCCAAACCCTCTCCCCATGGTGGATTCCTCCACCTTGTTGCATAACCACAGTTCAAGTTCAGTTGAGATTCCCTCATAATGTCTCAGTTTTCTTACCCACTAGTTCCCTGCCTAAGTCACAAAGCTCATTGTATGCAAAAAATATATGCTAAAATAGAAAAAAAAGACTGAAATTCCCAATTGTACACGTGTGGCAAATATGACTATCAGAATTACTCAGGAAAGCCTAGACCCATTGTCCAACACAGAAGATTGCTTCCCAAACTGAACAGAGGCAGTCACCAGTCAAAAATGACAGCTGTCAGTCACAGCCTAAACTAAAGGAAACCAGAGCCACACGGTAGTTAAAACAGTAAGGTCAGATTTCATTCTGGAACTTTGATAACGGGGGGAGGGGGGGGAAATACCTCAGTATAAAACTGGGTCAATTTCAAATACAGAAAGTATGAATTGAAATTTGTTGCCAGGGAGCCGGTGGGGTTGTGGTTACTTACTGTGGATGGAAAATCACTGAAAGAAGATATGAAGGATAGAAATAATTTTTGCTTAATTGACCCAATAATGTTGTTGGTGGAGGTAGGCTAGAGTAATCAGGGCTATTGAAGGTAGGAAATGAGGAATTTCATCAGCTATCAACAGTAATCCCATATCAAGCTTTTTCACACTAAACTCACTTGACAGGATTCTTGCCAAAACTGGCCTATATGGACCCAGAAAGTATGGCAGCCAAAGTCAAAGCCTAACAGAGCAGAGGATTGGGAAATTCCTAACTTTGCAAGAAAAATGAATTGTAAAGGAAGTCCACATTTTATCTCTGCATTAATGCATATATAACTATGTAGATTTTTAATCAATGTACAGAGAATCTGGCATTTCAAAGTGAACTTTTTTTGTTTTAAACAGAAGCCATTTGGGATATATTTTAATAACTAAAGGTAAATATATTATTTTCCATAATCAACTTCTCTTCTTTGTTTGTTTTTATAATCTGTTAGCATAATTCCCAACCCCACCAACTAGAGCAAAAAATGACAAGGGACAAGATACAAACTGAAATAATCACTGGCAGACTCCACACTTTCCCTGAAAAACTGCACATTAAACTTGAGTCTTCACTCTTCAAACATAGCATCTCGGTTTTCCTTTAGACTTATTTCCCAGGAGGAGCCCAGGAGCCCTGGTATCAGCCATGCTTTAGCATGACAGAGACACATGCATTGGACATCCCCCTGTAAGATATTTACACCTGCCAGCACTCCCAGTCCCTGGCTTTTTCACCTGAGAGCCCTGACTCTCTTCCAATAAGGTGTAAGCTTCTCTTCTCCTTTCGCCCTGCAGTGGTAATTTATTGTAAGTGATCTGTTTCTCAGTGTTCCTCTTTTATTTCCAAATCCCAAATTATTCTGTGCCAACCCTAATCAATATTCTCTTCTGGCTTTAGCTCTTGTGACATTGTCCTTCTTCAGTGGACAATCTCTGGATCTATTTTCCCTTCATATTTGCCTCTCATGTTTCCTCAAAACGTGAGTTTCTGCATTTTGCTGCACCTTTCTCCCTCGTTCCCAAAGATATAAATGGTTCAACAACGGTGGTAAGGTCCTGACAGAAGTTGTTCTGAGAGCTGCAGATTTGACAGTTTGTGTTCAGTATTCCTGCTTCAATCTGACCCAGCCCTGACTATTGTGGACACGTAGGAAGAGAACCAGCAGATAAAAGACTTCTCTTTCTCCTTCTTGCTCTATTTGTCTCTCTTTATCTCTATTCATACATTTCAAATAAAAAAAAATAGAGTATCTTCATTTTATTTAAGCATTGATTAGAATTGAATCTACCGCTTGGAGTTTTGCTCATTTAAAATTTGGATGAATTTTCCACAAACTGGATTCCAGCTTCGTATGTATTGTACTTTGCTCCGTCTCCATATCATAGGTGTCTCATGCCCAACACTGCTTTATGCTACGACCATCTTACAACTGCAGCTTGAAACACAGCGGAGCCATTTCAGTAGTCATTAGGTTTCTTCACTTGTGGGACAGTTAGAAAACCACTCATGGAAAAGACCAACAGGATATAGACATTTTATAAAACCCAAGCAGAGTGACCCCTAATTAAACTTCTAATTGGCTAGATCCTCAAAATTCCCATATAGTATGTTATCACCATCCGATACGAGAACAATGACAGAGGAAAGTTCAGAATTGAAAGAGATATGGCCTTAAACAATTACATTTACAATGTCTTGTCTTTGCCAATCTTTCAAATTCATAACCACACAAATGCACTGACAGGACTTCTCCCAGGTCTTGGAATGAATTTGTACATCAAGGGGCTGTGCATTTTATATTCTTCTAAATAAATCTGCCTCTAGCAATTAGTCACAGAACCAGCTGCCTTCAACAATTCTGAGACACTAGAATTAAAAACACATCAAACATGAAGAAACAAAGGACATTTATACAGTAAAACAAATGTTTTCACAGAATTAAATCTTGAAGATGAAGTCAGTAAACCCAACAGACGCTAGAGTACTGATTGAGGGACTTTGCTTTGTTATATTTGTCTACAAAACCACCATATATTATAATTGCTACACATGAGTTTCATTAATGAATCAATACATGAATTAATGATTATCATTAATTAATTAACTTTTCATTAATAACCAGAATTTTTGAAGTGATCTGAAGAGATGTACATAAGGAGTCCATGTGTTCAGTGGCATGACTGTCAGTAGTGTCCTGTCCATGTGTTTTTATGATGGTCCAGGTGTGTCAAATATTTCATGAATTGGTTCCAAGGAGTCAGGTAACCATCCTCAAAAGGAAGATTATATAAATATATCAGCATAATCTATGAACATTGATAGTAAGATCAGTATTTAAAAGCTTTTCAAATTAAATAATGCATTCCTTTTCTATTTCTAATGTTTGGAATTAGGACTTTGGCTTTAAGCCTAAAACACCAAAAGAGATGAAAAGAAAAAAAATACAGCATTTGTAAATATAGCATTGATAAGTAAAACAGAGAGTGAAGCAGGAAGGAGAGAGAGCCAGGTTCATGCTCCTTGGAATTGCAATGTCTGCTTCAGATCTGTCAGAGAAGTTGTAACTCAAATGATGGTGTTCTCAAAAACAAATTGTTGTCTGAAAGTGAACAACACTCTCTATCCAAACAAAAATGTTTTTAAACATTCCTGGATATGAACCCAGTATGGAAGTGGATTTGAAATAAACATTTTACCATCTGTTGCCATACTGAGTCACTGAAGAATATTCTCCCCAAATGTTCGCATTTTCAGACTAATTGGTCCATGGCTGCCAGGCATGAAGAAGAAACTCCAAAACTCAGTGATTCCACTAAGCTGTAAAAGATACACTACATAGACACTGCTATTTAAAAATGAAGTTGTGGATTAACACTGAAGTCAAACCTTGGAAAACATTCCTACATTGTCAGAACATTTTATACAACAATTAATCATGATCATTCCAATAGCTTTGATTAAGATAATGTTTAATCTTCTATCAAAATACATTTACTTTACATTTATAATCTTCAGAGGACTTTGCTTTCTACTAAGCTCTGAAAACTTGAGGATGAATTTTGAGCTAGAAAAGGAAAAGATAAAGAGGAAAAAACGAAAGACATGAGTAAATGATAGATGAGTGAGATTTCCAATAATCAGTAACAGAAGAGAAGACTAAAACGCTCAAAGAACTCTGGTACTGTTTTACATTTCAATCATACCTTTCCCCTGAGAAGTATAGTCTAAGCCCAAAAGGTTAAATTCAGTCTACTCAAGATTAGACCACTTAAGTTGGTCTCCCACCTGCCCTTCTCATCTAATGGCTGTTTCAAGTCATCATCTGGCACTACCACATTTACAATTTGTGAGACCATAATCCCAGTCTCAGGATCACCATCATGTCACCTTCACAGACTTACTGTCATGCCAAGTCAATCATGCATTAGCCCCAGGGTACACCAAATAACGTTAAATGGCAAGTAGGGGCAGACAAAAAGAAAATGAGAGCAGAAATGTCTCTTAAGAAGACAAAATAGATCTATTTAGCTTTAAAAAAATGTTAGTGAACCTAATTAAAATCCTTGTAGACTGTTTTAGAAATAGGAAAGTCAACTAAAAAAAATTATGTAGAAAAACAAAGGACATAGTACAGCCAAAATACTTTTAACAAGGAAAAATTTGGAAGACACAGAGAATGTAAGGTTTTTTTTTTTTTTTTTTTTAGATTTGTTTTTGTTGGAAAGGCATATTTTACAAAGAAAAAGAGAGACAGAGAGAAAGATCCTCCATCCTCTGGTTTACTCCCCAAGTAGCCACAATGGCCAGAGCTGAACTGATCCAAAGCCAGAAGCCAGAAGCCAGGAGCCTCCCTCAGGTCTCCCACATGGGTGCAGCATTCCAAGGCTTTGGCCAGTGCTCCACTGTTTTCCCAGGCCACAAGCAGGGAGCTGGGTGTGAAGTGGAGCAGCCAGGATACAAACCAGCGCCGCATGGGATCCCTGAGGCAAGAATTTTAGTCACTAGGCTATCTCTCTGGGCCCTCAGAGAACATAATTTTAAGACTTCCTCTAAGGGGGTCAGGATTCTGGTACAGTGGATTACACTACTGCCTGCAGTGTCCACATCAGATGTGAGTGTTGGTTCAAATCCCAACCACTCTATTTCCAATACAGCTCCTGGGAAAGTAGCAAAAGATGTTCTAGGTACTTGGATCCTTGCCATCCACCAAGAAGACATATCTGGCTCCCAGCTTTTGTCTGGCCACTGTAGCCATTTGCAGGAGTGAAACAGCAGATGAAAATTCTCTGTCTCTTCCTCTTTACCTAACATTCTATCTTTAAATATAAGTTAACCTCTAAAAAAGACTTCCTATAAAAGTCACAAGAGCCAAGACACTAAGACCCTAAAATATTGTTGAAAAGTTGAATGCATAGATCAATGGCACAAAGAGAATTCATAGAATGACACATACACAGCACAATGAGATTTCACAAAGTGTCATGCCATTTTACTAAATAACCAATCTTCTTATCACACAGTACTGTAAAAAATATATACATAACAAACAAACTTCATTCCCTACCCTGCTCAGTATATAAAAATTAACTCAAAATTATAGACTTAAGAATAATACATCAAATCATAAATTTCTAAAACATAACACAGGAAAAACAAGTATTACCTTAGGTTAAGCAAAGATTATTCACTTAGAAACCACACACTAATTAACAAATCTATAAGTGTCACAAATGAAAACAATAATAAAAATGGTTTTCATTAAAATTTTTAAAACTCATCTGTTTAAAAGATGAAGCTAAGGAAAACAAGATATAAACTAAGAGAAAATACTTGTAAACTATCTGATAAAGGACTGATAATGACAACTCAATTTTAAAAAGAAAAAAACAAGCAAAAGATCAAACAAGACATTTTATCAAAAAAGAAACATGAAATAAATAAGTACACAAAAAAAGCTCAATTTTGTTAACCATGGTACCAGTGTTGTGGTACAGCAGGATAACCCATGGCTTACAACTCTAGCATCCCATATCAGATGGCCAGTTTGAGATCCTGCTCTCTTGCTTCTGGTCCAGCTCTCTGGTAATGTACATTGGAAGGCAAAAGGACATGATCCAAGCATCTGGCCCTGCCACTCCTGTGGGAGACAGGGTGAAGGTCTGGGCTCCTGACTGCAGCCTGTCCCCGGCTTAGCTGTTGCAATCATTTGGGAAGTGAAGCAGTGGAGGAAGCTACACTCTTGCTCTTGTACTCTCTTACGCTTCTCTGTTGCTTTGCCTCAAATAAATATTTAAAAAATTTTGAAGAACTGAATCCCTCAATTGGGGAATATTATCACATATAAATGATTTCTCACTTAATCAAAAAAATTATAATGAATCCAAAATCAACTGCATCTAAATTTACTTGATAAAATACAACTCTATTGATATTGATTTAAACTAAATCAAGTTAGAATATAATGTATTATTTTACTTTTCTGTTGGACGTTCAGACAAATGAAGTATATAACCCTGTTTAACACAAAAATCTTTCAAAACTGAGGCAATATTTAGTATTGCTGTCATTGATTGGTGTCTATAAACAGCTGAGACAAGATTCAACATTCATTTATGCAAACATTCAAGAACTATTTCTTGAACACTATGAAACCAGAGACCTACAAATACTCAATTCTTCCAAGTTTTGGATCAATAGGATATGTTTCAGTCTTCTTCCAATAAACTTGCATAAGGTATGATCAGATGAGACCAAATATTAGAAAAATAATATTCTGCTTAATTGCAGCCAGCCCATAATGGAAGAGTTGCTTATTATTAGAAGATACTATCAAGCAAAAGTGTATTTACTACACTTAAAATGAGTGAAACTTATTGAAGGCATCTTGGGGAAGGGATCTGGTGCAGCAGTGGGATTCAAAGTCTCAGCTTTGCTGCAATTCCAGCTTCCTACCAATATCCATCCTGAAAAGGAGCATGTGACAGTTTCAGTGCTTGCACCCGAGGCATGCACGTGGGGAAGTTAGACTGAGTTCTCAGCTCCTAGTTGCAGCACTGCCCAATTCTAACTATTACAGGAAAGTTGGGAATGAATCAGAAGACAGGAGACCTAGGTATGTATCCATCCATCATCTATATCATCTATTTATCTCTGTGTGCATGCCTCTGTATCTGCCTTTCCAATAAATAATCTTTTTTTTTTTTAAAGATTCATTCATTTTTATTGGAAAGCCAGATATACAGAGAGGAGAGACAGAGAGGAAGATCTTCCATCCGATGATTCACTCCCCAAGTGAGCCACAACGGCCGGTGCTGCGCCGATCCGAAGCTGGGAACCTGGAACCTCTTCTGGGTCTCCCACGCAGGTGCAGGGTCCCAAATCTTTGGGCCATCCTCGACTGCTTTCCCAGGCCACAAGCAGGGAGCTGGACGGGAAGTGAGGCTGCCGGGATTAGAACCGGCGCCCATATGGGATCCCGGGGCTTTCAAGGGGAGGACTTTAGCCGCTAGGCCATGCTGCCGGGCCTGATCTTTTTAAAGTAATGAAGGGCATATGTTATTATTTGTTTTAATGTGGAATGAAAGCAAGTTATATACATAGAATTTTTAGCCTTGAAACTTCTTGCTGAAGAATACCTCAGACTGGAAACCAACAGCCCTACACTCTACTATCATCTGTTCGAAAACTTTATACATTTCCCCTACTTCTCACCTCATGTCTGCATTAAAAAATACTCCAACAGTTTCAACAAGGTCACTCCTAAACATGCACTCCCAGTGTTTCCAGAACTTTCAAAATATATCCAAGCTATTCAGAGTACACCATCTATGCATTCCCCCAGCTACACAGATTTAAAGGTCTAGTTTACCACTACTCTGTTGCCATCCTGAAATTCTTACTAATTATTTAAAAACAGCCCCAAATTTTGAATCTGTGCTGAACACACAAATTACGTAACTGGTCCTAACACCACAAATTTTAAAAATAAATGAGATTGTTCTGAATTACTTTTTATATATTAGACCATTCATTTGAATTAAATCTAATCAAATTTATCTTGAAATAATTTAGTGAAGAAACTTCAGCTGGAAAACTGGCAAATTTTCCACAATTTCTAGGAACTTTTGTTAAGATAGATATGTTGAGAAGACAATTTGTTTTGTTTGAGGGTTTAGAATTTCCTCTTCCTGTCCCAGATGAAGCAAGATATAAAGAAACTAGACAGTTATCTTCTTATGTAATCATCTTTGTATGGAAGCAAATATCTAGGCTTCACTTTATCTAAATTTTAATTTTAAAAACTGGATATTTCTTGTTCCTCAAGGTGTTACTTCCTAATTTGCAGTAATTAACATACAGAATATAAAAAAATGTAATGTATATAAGCAAACTGGACATTTTGAGATTTGATTATTTTTAGCACTTGTCTGCACACCTAAGAAACAACGAATTTTCTATTTAACACTTAAATTCTTTATTTAGTGAAGAGATAAGCTTGTGATTATAAAGCAAACAAAGTATGTCATTGTAAAAATTAAAAGATCTGACAGGAAGGAATATAGAAGTAAGGGAGGGGATAAGGGTAAGGTGGGAAGTATCATCATGTTCTTAAAATTATATATATATGCAATAGGCAAAAATTTTCCCTTTATTATAATTTTTAAATTTTCATATATATATACATATATATGTACATATATATATGAATGTGTACTATGCACCAAGCATGATGCTCAAGTCTAGGTAGATTATCAAAAATCAAAGAAAACACAATTTCTTCCCTCATGAAGCCTAAAGTCACCAAAATGGTCTTCTCATTTATAGCCTTTCTAAATTTTGTTACATTTTTCCAAGAGCATTGGTTTTTATCCTAGAAACTTAGAACAATATATGATATATTAGCTTTTTCAATTGTAATATAAATGATTTTGTTCTTTTTTTATAAATATCAGGTTTTATTGCATAATAATGAGAGAAAGTTGGCTAAAACAATATCTGGGCAATGTGAAAGTTTATTCAGTAAATGGTTAGCTTTTTTATCCTCGTGTAAAAAAAAAATGGCATGCATTATCATAGTCTCAGAGCTGGCTTCCAGCCCAGACAGCTCCTACAGCCAGCAGGGCCCAAGGCAGCAGTGCCTTTTTTATAAGTGGGCTGAAAGCGTTTGGCTTGACTCTTAAAAGCTGAGTCTTTCTGCAAGATGGCAAATACATAACCTGAGTGCTTTGGAGCAGAGCTGGTTTTAAAAGCATTAGAGCAACTGAGCCTTCTATTAATCCTGATCCAAACAAACACAGGTTGGTCCCCTGCAGTGCATTCATCCTCAGCAGTGTGACTGTGGCTTCTTTGTTAAGTGTCTGCCTCACGAATCTGCCACAGCACAAAGCAACAGATGCCTACTGCCTATTTCCATACCAGCTCCTGAGGTGAAGAAGTAATGAGTTGAAGCTAAGCTGAAGCTAGAAAGATCCTGAGGCAGATTTTGAGGTGAGGAAGTCAGTAAGTGCCATTTTTCTGGGTTTGGCAATCGTGAATAATGTCAAGCTTTCAAATGATCCTCCTATAATTAGAATATGAATGAAGGGTCACATCCCTAGACAAAGAATATGATGCTTTTTTAATTTCTCCACTCAGTGGAAATGTGTTGTTTTATGTGCTCATCTTCTTCCTTGCAATGTCAGGGAACATACACTTTTGGCGGCAGCTGTCAACTGACTATCTGAGAATCCCATCCCACAGTTGGACACATGACCAACAGAAGCCAATCAAAATTATTCTCTGGGTTTCCTCACAAGTTCCAGGGGACAAAGAGAAGAGTTCCTCTTCTTGTCACTAGACTGTAAGAACATAAGATATTGGATTACTGGAGTCGTGTGGAACATGTCAGCCAGAAAAGCAGGGTCTGTGAAGTTGGGAAAAGTACAAATGTGAGATTATAAGGTTTCTCTGATGTGCAGTGGCTGGACATGTACAAACGTTTCACCAACTCTGCTTGCATGGAAGTCACTTGCATACCCTGTAACCAACCAGTGAAACACATCACCGAAATCAGCAAACACTGAAAATCGGGTCTGATTTTACCTTTTTATCACAAAACTCTCTAAATTAAAAGGTCATTTGTTATTTGTTTCGAAAGATCCTAATCCATTATCTCTTTGAATGTTCCATTTTAGTAAAACCAAGAGCATCTCTCTTGTATGTTTTGTTATGACTCATTTTCATTGGATTTCTGATACTTAACAATGAGTAAGATCCTAGAAAATTCAATCCCTCTCCTGAAGGCTACAGCCTGCTGGATATCAAGCCAAGTCAGGTAGGATCCAGAGGGTGAGAGAGAACCAAGTCCTCAGAATCAAGGAAACCCATCTCCAACCAATTAACTTCCTGTGTGACTATGGTATCAAATGTGTGGGAGCAATTTATTAGAACTGAATGCTCTGTTCTGTGTGAAGCCTGTGTGCTGGTGATTAGGCAGGAGAGCACAAGCGGTGAGGAGAGTAGGAGAAAACAAGGCATGCTCAGAGCCAGCCACTGCCTACCACACAGCCTATGCCTATATATACAGACTTTCGTTTGCATCATTAATTGGTTCCCTTACCCAACTCAGTAACTTTTGAAAATCAATATCTACTCAAAGATAGACTAAAATCATTAATTTAAATTTAAATTATATGAAAAAAAAGAGTCCCCTGTGGGCACACAAATCAACCAGAATAATTTCCCATGCATGTCAATCCAGCAAAACAAAGTGAATTAGATGAAAAAGAGACAGAAAGGCATGGAAAACAAGCTAAATATGAATTCAGCTCAAGATAATTACCATCCAACAAAAGTCTTGTGGCAATCTCAAAAAATGCGAAAGAAGAAAACAGAAATCAAAACTCTCTCTATATATAGAGAGAGAGATAAATAGATAGATAGATAACATATGACATATATAACATATACATATATATGAAACAAAGACCCAGAATAAGGACATGTTTTTGGTCTTCCTTAGGTATAGAATCAAACAATGGAATAGAAAACAATTCCAACATTGCCAGATGACAAATGTCCCTCAAAATGAAGAAAAGCCTGAATTTACTACTTTAAAAATACATGCCATATTGTGGACATACCTAGCTTTTCTATCTAATTCCCATTTTGCTTCCCCTTTTCCAACAACAACAACTCCTCCATATGATGTCTACACTTTGGGGACACTGATAGCACACTCTTTGTCAAGGGATGGTTTAAGCTAATGAGAAATCTGGTATCAGACTAATTCTTCCTCAGAATATAATCTGTTTTTGTATATAACTAATATATTATCTTCATCACGGAGGCTCTGTACTTTCTCTTTAATGTGGCTATGAATAGATTCATAATAATTATGATAATAATTCTTCACAAGATCAGTACAGTCCGTAACATCACCCAAGAGCCAATTACGTGTGTATCTTCCCCACTTTCAGAGAAGTCACTCTGGTACTCTGAAATCAGTCACTGACAGTATTTATCCCACAGCAATCAGTACATACTACAAATCATGGCTAGCTTCCTTACTGTGGACAATTGGTCACTACATATTTATCAGCCCACGATTGAATATATACATAATTCTATAAAATTAAAATTTTTTTCAGATTCAGAAAATTCTAATCTGTAATCTCTTTAAAAATTGTCCCTTCTCCTGACTTTTACCTTTAAGGACACTTATTTTATTTCCATTCCATTATCTCTCTGTGCTACATTTTAAGTAATTTTCTCAGTTCTGTCTTCCAGTTCACTAATTCCTTTTTCACTAGAGCATAATCTTATATTCAACTCATCCAGGAAGACAACAATGATGAACCTAAGCTCTATATGTTCTTCAAATTTTTCTCTTCAAAATGTGCTGTTCTCCCATTACAGTTTTCATTTATCACTTTGCCACTTTAAACATTGGAGGCATGGTTACTTTGACAGTGACTGCTAGATTGTTCTATCAATGTTAATGTGAACACATCAGTCTTACTCAATGTAGTCTCTGCTGACCCTTCTTCATGATCAGCTATTTCCTCAGAGAATTAACCAATTTTTTTTTCTGGTATGTCATCATGCAGAAATAATGTTTATTTCTCATTAATTTCTATATTTAAATTTGGTTTGATAAATGTTGCACATCTATTAGTTCATAATTAGATGACCTAAAAGTGGATGGAGTTTAACTCTTCCCTTTTTAAAAAAGATTTATTTACTTATGTGTATAAAAGAAAGTGACTAAGAGAGAAGTAGACATAGAGGAATCTTCCATTCACTGCTTCACTCCCCAGATGGGCATAACGTTAAGCCAGGGCTGGACCAGACCCAAACCAGGAGCCAATAATTTTATCCCCGTCTCTAGTGTGGGACCCAAACACTTAGGTCATTTTTCTGCTGTTTTCCAGGAGCCTGAACAGGAAGCTAAATTGGAAACAGAGCAGCTGAGATTCAAATCAGCACTCTAACATGGGATTCTAGCATTGGAAGCAGCAGTTATCAACCCTTAGAGTTTAAGTGTTTAAAAAAAGGATTGTGAATATGTTTATAAAAACATTTAATTAGATATTTACTGAATGGTAGTGACTATATTATAAGAAATTCAGAAAGTCAGATCCAATGATTCACTCTCCAAGTGGCTGCAAGGGCCAGAGCTGCGTCGATTTGACGCCCGGAATCCGGAACCCAGAGCCTCTTCCGGATCTCCCACAAGGGTGCAGGGTTCCAAGGCTTTGGGCGATCCTCCACTGCTTTCCCAGGCTACAATCAGGGAGCTGGTGGGAAGCAAGGCCACTGTGATTAGAACTGGTGCCCATATGGGATCCCAGCACGTTCAAGGAGAGAACTTTAGGCACTAGGCTACTGCGCCAGGTCCTGTGTGTGAATTTTAAAATATCTACATATAGCCTTATAACTGAAAATTAATATAGAATAAATGTTAACATCTTCCTACATCTATTGGCCAAACTGTGACCTCCTCAGCATGCCAACCAAGGACTTAAATGATTGGACAACATTCTGCCTGTCTAGACCTACTTCTCAACAATCTCGCCTTATTTCTTAACTTCTGGCTCATTGAACAGCCCAACATTTCTTACACAGGCCTCTTACTATCACATTCCCTTGGCTTATTGAGCACCTTCTCTTGGTGGAAATCTTCTTAGCATGACCTCAACTTTTCCACAGGTCCCAGAATTACTGAATCTTCAAGACCACTTCTTGGCCAAAGGTTGTTCATAACCGTAGCCTCAATATACAACACTTACCATATCAAGTCACATTTACTTAGCTGTTATCTTTTCCATTTGCAGAAGAGCAAAGACTATGTCTACTACTTTTTATGCCTCATTTATTCAATAAATGAGTTCATAAATAAATAAATAAATGCATAATCACCATTCACTGAATTGTTAAGGATCTTGTACCTAGAACTGTTAGTGAAGTGCAGGTTCATTAGGGAGTGCCATATAAAGAGTTGGCTTCTCCTGGATGGTATTGAAAGGATATTTTGACAACCTGATTAGCTGCTGAGAAGTACTTGAAAGAGGAATGACTGGTGGCATTCTATAATGTTTTGTGCATGAATTGCCTTTAGTAATCATAGTAAACAACACTTCACAAACAACATTTCATCTAACCATCTTAGTGATATTTACAGCAATTATGTCCAAAGATTTAGAAAGACAACCATGACCTGGACCTTCTGCTGGTGATCTGAGCTTCACATGCAGTTTCAGTTTCTCCGTTACCAAAATTAAGAGGTAATCGTCTCTGAGGTCCCTACTCATGACTGCTTCATGAGCCTAAGCCTGTGATAATGTGCTGGGGTCCTGCCTAATTTAAGCTCACAACTTCTCTCCAGCCACTCTTTCTAGACTTCTGGTGACATATAGTGTCAGTGCCAACAGTCTGGTCATTGTAGCAACTCGAATATTTCCACCAACTATATTCAGGCTCCAACCTTATCACTATAATTCTACCTTTGCCTTAGAGTATCATTTCTCTTGACAGGCCTGGTCACAGTTATGTAACCCAAAACAGGTAGACTTAACCAAAAACTGTAGCAGTACAGACAGTCTACAAATAAAAGAAAAATCACTCAGCACAGTATATACAAACCCAAGCAAACAGATCTCACCTTTCCTATGTTTCCCATGCCCCACTGCACACTAACAATTCTTTAGATTAAATTTATTGTATTATTACTCAGCACATTTTCAACAAAAGTGAAAAGAGCCACTCCAATTTTCTAACTAACAAATCGGCATTTTTAGTCAAGTGTTTTTCCTTCTTGTTTCATTTCCATCACACGTTAACACCATATGGATAATTGTAAGAAGAAAGTAGGTCTGTTTTCTTATTTAATCACCAGACAGTTAATTTTACACGGTAGTCAGAAAGCTATACCCTGAGTGAAGGTTAATTACTTAACATTCCTTGCAGTGCTTCTATCAATATAAAATAAGTGGTTTTTTTTTAAAGGGGGGTTACAAAAGTGCAAAATGCAAAACAAGAACCACAATTTACAAGTACATATTTGCAATCTTAATTCAGGTTGAATTGGAGTTTAATCACTTCCACTCCAAAATCTCATCTTATAATTTTATCTTATATAAAAAAATTTGGAACCCATTCTTCAAATAAAGAAAAATAAACATGAACCTGCTATCAGAGCATGGAGCGAGAACAGAGCTAAGCACTGCCATGGTACAATCCATACAGCTGACAAATAAGAAATTCACCAGGACTGACTGGTTGGAACTGACCTATAAAAATGGCACAGAGCCGAAGAAAGGAAGTTAAGTAAAACTGCTCAGTTTGTTTTACTTTTCTTGTGAAATGACCATTTGTTTCCAAATAGTCCCCAAGCTCATGGCTTTAATGGCCATTACTCCACTGTACTGGCATGCTGATGAGGGTTTCGCTTATTCCCTAATTATCAAAAAGCGCTGCTGGAATTTATTAAGAAATTATAAGCAATATCCCAAGGACTGTCAAAACCAAGTTTGGCAATATCCTTCACTCCTACATCAATGTTAGATTCCCTTCATTTGCTCTGCAACAGAAAAAAAACTGACAATACTGGAACCACCTGAGTCAAAGACAAGGTAGCTAGTAATTTTCCCATGACTTCTTTTAAAAATATTTCAAATTTTCACATAAAATCACTTTAATAAAATACAATTTAAAAGTATCCACATCTATTAAATTAATTAATACAGTCCAAATGTAATCCACTTGTATATTATTAAAAGCATCATGTCCTCGAATTGAATAGAAGCTGATATATGTAAAAAGCAGATAAATCTCATTCAAAATTCTTATAATTTTTTCACCAAGAACCACATTCTTTATTAATATTAGCCCTAACTAATACTGTAGCAGCAAATGTTATCGCATAAAATTCACTCTCATAAAACTATTGCTAGGACTATCTGAAGCCTCACAAAATTCAATGTGAAACTCCAGCAGAACATCAGTTCATATGGCTTCAAAGTTCATTTTAATGGACTTTACAATATAGTATCTCCTTTTTGTTTACTGAAAGCCAATTGTTTTCCTTTTCTATAATTTTGCCTACCAGCTCTCACTCTACTAACTATAACCAGTATAGACATACTAATAACCAGCCTCACTCTACTAACTATAGTACATTTACCACCAAATTTAATTTTCACAAAAACCTTTTTAACCAACGTAATTATTATTTCTAAGTATTCAAGTATATGTGTAGAAAGAATCAGGCATTTTTCCCAAGATCACACATAACTGGTAAGGAGCGTAGCCCACGTTTGATCTCAGAAGATTCAAACCCCAGAAAAGTCCATAGTCTTCACAATGCCATCAAATTCCTTCTCCGAAACCTATTACTATTTTCTATCCCTGAACTTGGAAGACATAAAATTTTAATTTTACCTATGATTACAGCCTGTGATTTATTCCCATAAGCTTTCTTTCCAACATCTTAATCTGTCTCGTCAATATACAATTGGAAATAATATAAGCACTGGAACAAAGTGCATTATATTTTAATATGCATTAAAATAGGCTGTGGCTACATATACAACATTAGAAATGTATATATTTACACAATATGCCCCACATACTTATTTTGTTAATGATTTGTTTTATTTATATAAAATGAGCAAATTTCACATATTTTACAGCACATATTTAGGAGTGCAGTGTGCTTCTCCTCACCCTCTCTATTCATGTTCCCCTTCTTCCTTATTCCTCTTTTTAAATTTGTACAGTAAATAATACAAACATAACACATATATTCTATTATCTATCTAAACATATATATATATGGAAATATAGACAGAGCAAGAAATTAAAGATGCCAATCTAATCTGACAAAATAGTATCAAACAGAGATAAATGCAGGTTCCTACACCTATGTCAGGAATGTGGTTAGCTCTTATGTGCTTAGCACCTTACACATTGTCTTCCACGTGGTAAATACTTAGTGAATGTTTTTGGAATTACTTAAGGAGAGAAAAGGAGTGGTAACTAACACTAATGTAATCACAGGTACAGTAAACAAGATTTCATATGTGAGGGGAAAAAAAGCCCTGTTGGTACTCAATGACACTATATAAGCATGGGTAAATAAGCAGCGACAGCCAGCAGCAGCTGTGGGCAGCTGATTGGGAGATAATTAGAGAATCAGTGAAGTCCTATCACAAGGAAGGCAGACTGGAGGAAACCTAAGGTTTTTAAATACTTCAGGGTTATCTGGGGAAGAGATTAGGCTAACTCTGTGTGATATAAAGATAATCCACTAGGAACAACCAGTAAAAGCCATGAAAAGGTGTATTTAGGTTCAAAGTAAAGGACAGTTCTGGTCTTTCCTGATAGGTGTGTCCCTCTTTATGACCTTCCAATTCAGAGCATCTTTCATGATTCAGAGCGAGCTTCAGCTGCTTTGTGGCGTTTCCTTCCCCAGAAAGACTCACCTTAAGTGGCTTCCTCCTTCTAGGATCTCCCACTCTACTTCACCGTCTTCCCCAAATTCAAGTCCTGTCTTGTCGTCTTCTCTCATTCACTCATTGCTCTATTACGTGAAAGAAAAAAATAAGAGTAGATTGTCATCCTTTGGGTGTTAAGAGCCTTGAGGGAGGTAATGAGAAATAAAGATGCAACAGATTTATGCACTGAGTATGGTTGGTTTAGGAGAAATAGACATTCAAATAAATCTGAAGAATTGGGAAACCCTCTCAGATAGAGGAGTTTGCTTGGAACTCTGTACCTAACTCTTTGTACCTAATGGAAGTTTGAAGACTAAGTGGGAAAGTAGAAGAGCCCATGCACGCAAGAGAATATATTCTAGGTAACTGCAGGACACCTCTGCCAATTAGGAACTTCTTAATGCAAACATCTTATTTCCTTAATATTTACATTTCCAATACATAATGGATTTTCAGCAATTACTTATTTTAAAGAATAAATAGTGTAAGTAAGACATGACCGTGGTGTGGTCTGATTAACTAGGGCAGGATTGGGATAGTCATTTGGTGGTTTTATGAAGACCATCATTGATTAAAACCCATACAGCTCACGTGGCACAATAGAAAGGAATACACTTTGGAGCCAGACACGGCTGAGTCTGAAACCCAGCCCTATGAGTCTAGAAATAATATTTAACTCTTTGAAGTTGTAGTTTTTCTACTTAAGTGAAGCCTAATAGTACAGACCTCTAGTCCTGTTGTGTAGTCTAAATGAGATAATGTAAGTAAAGTCCAAAGAAATTCCCTGATATTATTAAGTGGCCCATAAATTATACATATGACAATGAGTCAGACCTGAATTGAAAGTTAAGAAGTTGGAAAAGGATCTTGTGGGTATGCATAAAACTGATATCCATTTTGCACCTAATAAAGGAAAAGGGACACAAGGGATTACTGAACATTGTTAACACATGAGCTCAGCTTAAAGGTTCATCAGGAAAAAATTGTAAGTCCCAACCATTGACATTCATGGCTGATCCTATTCCCTGTCACTGAGTGTCTTTATCATAAACTATCCTTACAAACCTAACTGTTCAAAAACTCACAATTTACTCCTTAATCAAACATGTTGTCAGGTCTTCCAAACTAAACCTGGCTACTTACTTATAAAATGTTTGTCAAAAAAAAAAAACGGAAAATAATTTTAAATGTCCATATGGTGACAGTATCTAAACATAGAAACAAACTAATGATAAAATGAAAAGTCCACCAGTGATTTGCATGTAATACAAAATGATGACGGACAGTTGTAGGGAGTATTGTCTTAGAATTACAGGAGGCTTGCCTGATCTTCAGTCTGTGAGGATTACCAACTTTGTTTATGTCCTAACAGCCATGCAGGTTGGTGTTTGGAAGAACCTCCCTAGAGGAATTCCACAAGAGTATTTCATTTGACTAATTTTTCTGAAAAGCTGTTCATCTAACAAAGCAAAAAATAAAAATGATCTCCAGCCACAAAACAAACATTATGTGATTTTACTTAGATGGCATATCTAAAACACTCAAATTCAGAAAAGCAGAGAATAAAACTGGTTGCCTGAACCCCAGGGGAGCGGACATAGGGAATTGTCTTCAACAGCTATAAAGATTTTGTTATGCAAGAGGAATACATTCTGAAGGTGTGCTCTACAACATAATGCCTACAGTTAACATTATGGTTTTGTATTATTCATGTAAAACATGTAAGAGGACAGGTCTCATATTAAGATTCTTAGTACAGAAAATGTAAGAATTTAACAACAAACAAAAGAATATATGAACATTTTTGGAAGTGACTAATATGTTTGATAATATAGTTGTGATGGCATTATGGCCTGTTATGATTATATCCAAATTCATTAAGATGCATACATTAAACATGTGATTTTTGTATACAAGTATGTGTCAATACACCTTTCATGAATGCAGTTTATCATTATGTTATGTGACTTCTATCCCACTAGTTCAATCCCTGCCCAAATAATGGTTTCTAACAACGCTATCCATTACCTGTCCTACTTGCAGGTTTGTTCATGTTGCTTTATATCCAGATAACTTCAACAGACTCCTATACTCTTCCTCAGTCTTTCTCCAAGACCCATTGTCTTCACTTCAGTCAAACTGCTCTTTTCGTCTACCAAGGCACTAGCTTTCTTCAGTCATTCCCAGACCAGGCCACCTACCTATATCATGGAAGTTTTCCACATTTAAACAATCCCATCACCTACCAGAACAATCCCAGCCCAGCCATTACTCTTCCATGCTCAGGGAGTTAAGTCATCTGGTTACATTTCAGTTGGTGATATGTGTCTGTCTCCTCTAATGGCTTGTAAGGCCTTGGGGTTCAAGCTCATGCCTAATCTTTGAGCATACATATGTACATTACTGAGTACATCATTACTGTACATTACTCTAATCCAGTGGGGATGCCATAAAAACCTGTTGATTGAGTGATTTAGCACAAGGATGATTATTACGTAAGCCACTTTGGTAAATAAATTTCAAATAATGACCAGCTCACACAAATGTTTTACTAGCTCACCCTCCCCAAGGAATTAATATAAAGAATGAAAATCAGCAGTCATTTTACTTGCCCAACATTAAATGTTAACTCCTCCCAAGAGAGTAGCGATTTTCAAGCCTAATTTCAAGTCAAAATGTCTAAAATGGTTGTCATTCTTAGTGACGTGCTGAGAAGATTCAAGAACTAAGGTACCAAATCCAGTCACTGCCACAGGTTATTAACCTCAGTCCTAAATGTCATTATTTCCAGCACATTACTGATAATAATAATTCCTGAAGTTTATTTTGATTCAGATTTACCCACTGAAAAAACTTATTCTCAAGAATATTCTGAAAAAAATCAAAAGGCATGCCAAATAATATAACTTTGACTTTTGAGAGAAAGATTGTTCAAAACCTTAATTTGATTTATAGAGTGCTTTAAAAACCTGATTAATTCACTTTGTGGAAATATATCTATTAACATAATCACCTGTCTACCTACATTGCTGCAGGAGAAAAAATATTAATAAATTTAATATGTATATCTTTCTCTTTCTTGCTTTTTAAAATATAAGCCCATTAGGAGAAAAGGGAGATGAATAATTTTTCATGTATTCTCTACCAAGTTATTTTAGCTTTCTGATTTGAAACAGAACAAGAGAGAAAAGTGTGCCTCAGTGTTCAAGGGCACCAACTTGCCAATGAGTATGAACTCAACTCCAATTTTATGATAGGCACACTTTCCTACCTATACCAATTATTTTGACTAAATAATTCCAAGATTATTTCATTTTAGATTTTATCTGTGCATGGCATAAATGGGTTTAAAGGATTAAACAATCAGTTTATATTACAAACTTTAAATAGGAATTTAAAATAAATACTTGCAAAGTTTAGCTATGAAGAGAAATATATTTAGCCTGTTTCAGAATGTTCATGAGAAAATAAATTAGTCTATCCTCTGCTATGCAATGAAAAGATAACCTGCTTTTGGTGTGCTGATTGTATTTTCCAGAAAATAAGAAGCCCAATTGCATAAAACACTTGCAACATTTCAGATCCCAGAAGGTTCTTCAAGTGGAGTGTAGCCTGATTCACTGTGACAGCCTCTCAGAAGTTGTATCCTTTAAGAAACAATAATTGTCATTTGGGAACTTACAGGGTGAAAAGGTAAAACAGAAGCAAAGGAGCTAGAACACACAACAAAAAAAAATTGCTCCAAATCTCAGGGGGCAATAAGTGAATGCTCACAATATATTTGACTTAATAGTTGATCTCCTTATTTTCTCCACTTTCTTGGGAAAACAGCAAAGAAGAAAAGTATCTTTCAATATTTGAAACATTCTGAGATAAATGTCATGTTCAATACAGCCAGATTCTAAACTCTCCTGAATATGTATCAATGGAAATAATTAGGGGATAAATAAAAAAAAGCAGTACCATGATCCAATATCAGAATAAAGTTAACAAATGTCATTAAGTGAGATAATTGATGATGAGTGAAGGTCATGCCCAGTTTACTTTTCACAGTTGGCAGGTCAAAGTTGTTCCTTAATTTGGGAAACGACTGAATGCAGTTAGTTTGGCCTTGAATAATCCTTTCTCATAATAAAAAGGTCTCTCTGGGATCTGCTACCTCTAAGGCACATAAATGGTCATGACAAGTGTCAGGCAGTCAAAGCAAAGGAGAGAAAAATTAAAAGTTACATCTCAGTTGAATGACCTTACATTGGATTAAATAATGGGAAAATGCAGTCATTACAGAGCTTCCAAGATTATGGTGCATTATACTTATGAATGTCACAGGGATACTTAGAAAGTTAAATAAATAAATAGACGGTGTCATGGAATGATGGACTATGAGATCGGGAGGTACTGAAGAGTCATACTGGCCAACCACCCATCTGACTCATGAATCTTCTTCCCTGCCAGGTGTCACCCCATCCATGGCTGGAAGCCTCCCTGGATAGGAGCTTGCTTCTGATGTCACCATGCCAATAGCTTTAACTTTCTCACTGTGACAAGAAGTCTAGCATCATCTCTTCTATTCTGTTACTTCTTAGGACTAAGTGGAGGGCCCAGCACCATGGCCTAGTGGCTAAAGTCCTTGCCTTGAAAGCCCCGGGATCCCATATGGGCTCCGGTTCTAATCCCGGCAGCTCCACTTCCCATCCAGCTCCCTGCTTGTGGCCTGGGAAAGCAGTTGAGGACGGCCCAATGCATTGGGACACTGCACCCACGTGGGAGACCCAGAAGAGGTTCCAGGTTCCAGGTTCCAGGTTCCCAGCTTCGGATCGGCGCAGCACCGACCCGTTGTGGCTCACTTGGGGAGTGAATCATCGGACGGAAGATCTTCCTCTCTGTCTCTCCTCCTCTGTGTATATCTGGCTGTAATAAAATGAATAAATCTTTAAAAAAAAAAAGACTAAGTGGAACAATCTTTCAGCCACTAACAGTTCTCAACTATTTGAAGATGGCTACCTTATTTTTACCATCACTATCAATACCATCTTCAAGTCCTCTAAGTCCCTGCAAATATCCTTTGATGGGAATGATATTTCATCATCTCATGTTCTGATGAAGATCTCCAGTTACATCCCCATTGTCCTACATTCCTCTAAAAATATAAATCTGAATACAGAATGTCAGCTGTAACCTTCCCAGGGCAAGAGACATAATTGGCTATGATCTCTCGGGCTCTATCTGCTATTACTCCCCTAATTCAATCAAGAGCTCGTCAACACTTTGGTTGCTGTGATTAAGTGGCATTCCTTAGCCTAGAAAAACCAACGTTTATTTAGTACATTATGCTTTGCAAATTTCTCTCATCTCTTGCTCTCTCATTTGACCCTGATAACTTATAAAGAATGCATTTCTTCACTATATTAATATTAACAAACAAAGTTTTCAGAGCTTAGGTAAATTTTCCTAGACCACATAAATAAGATGCAAAGCTAGGGCGAAACTCAGGTCCTCTGACTACAAAGCACAAGCCTTTGTGACTATATTACTCAGCTTTACATCTTTAATGATGTTTTGGTGATATAATGATAGATTACCATCAAAGAAAAAACTGTAAGACCTAATTTCTTATTTGGCCAGTGTAGGAATCATGTGATAGGATAGTATGAAGGCAGTCTGACATACTAAGTCATATTGTCTCCTTTTCAAAATGGTCACAAACCATCCAGTTTAGATTCTTGCTCATATCTTTTTCTTTTTAGATATATTGGCTACTATGCCATAAATAATAATTTCTTGAATAACCGGTCAGTTGTTATAAATCCAATTCTCTTTTTTCACAAAATATTTTTCTTTTGCTTTGCTGGTGATATTTTTGCTTTGCTCAAGTCCAGGTACTTCATATCTATTGCCTTTCCTTGATCTCCTACTCACCCTCCCAAAACTTTCCTGATTTGGTTTCCAGGAAACATGTCCACATATCCACTTGAGTTTTCACTTACATTTCAGAAGGCTTCTCCTTCAGTTCCTCTTCATTTCTTTTTAAATATTTTTTAAATTTTTTATTAGAAATAAAGATTTAGGGCCTGGCGTGGTGGCCTAGTGGCTAAAGTCCTTGCCTTGAAAGCCCCGGGATTCCATATGAGCACCAGTTCTAATCCCAGCAGCTCCATTTCCCATCTAGCTCCCTGTTTGTGGCCTGAGAAAACAGTCAAGGATGGCCCAAAGCCTTGGGACCGTGCACCCGCGTGGGAGACCTGGAGAAAGTTCATGGCTCCTGGCTTTGGATCGGCAAAGCACTGACCGTTGCGGTCACTTGGGGAGTGAATCATTGGAAGGAAAATCTTCCTCTCTGTCTCTCCTCTTCTCTGTATGTCTGACTTTCCAATAAAAATAAAATATTTTTTTATAAAAAGAAATAAAGATTTATAGAGAGCAAGAAAGCCAGAAAGACCTTCTATCTGGTTCACTGCTGATTCACTTCCCAAGTAGCCACAACAGTCAGAGCTGAGCTGATCCACTGCCAGGAGCCAGGAGTTTCTTCCATGTTTCCCACACAGGTGCAGTTTTCTAAGGCTTTGGGCCATCCTCTGCTGCTTTTTCAGGCCATAAGCATGGAGCAGGATGGGAATTGGAGCAGTCAGGACAAGAACTGGTGCTATAGGGGATGCCACACTTGAATATGAAGGATTAGGCAGGTGTGCCAATGTGTCAGCCCTCTCATTATTTTATTGACATCTGGACTTTGAAGAATCCCAAAATTTGGTCCTTGGAATTCATTCCCAGCCATTCCCACACAATCCTACATGGTACATCTAGACTCGGCTTCTGGAACATTCACACACTGGTTCCTGAAGCCCAGTTCGCTTCTCCTAACATCAGGACTGGAGATTTTTTTCTACTCAACACCTCCACTTGATCATCTAATAATATTTCCAAATTAATGTACTGATCTTCTGATAACTGTCCCCATCATCACTTCAAACTGGGACTTTTTGTGGCCTTTGTATTTCAGAAAGTGAAAACTCTCTTCTTCCATTCCCTCAAGATAAAATCTTACTATTATAGTTGACTCCTTTATCTATCTTACATTTACCCCTAATCCATCAGCAAATCTTGAAACTCTGGCAGCAAAATATACTAAAAACCAGATCATCTGTCAGTATGACCACAGACACAATCCAGGTACCAGTCAGTAGCAACTGCCTTGCACTCCCACCCTTATTTCCTCATCCTACACCTCATTCTTCAGTCAAGATGATTCTGAAAACATCATTCAATCACATTGTTCATTACTCCAAAATCACCTCTGTTGGAGTTAGAAACAGGTTCTACAATGATTTATAACACCTGATGTGATCTGGCTCTCAGATACATTTTTTAAATTTACCTCCTACTATTTTCAACTTGGATGACTCCACCCTAGCACAGCAGTCTCTTACTGCGTCTCATGATTTCCACCTCGGAGCCACTGTATCTTCTCTTCTCACTCTCCTCCTGGATAGCCACATGGTCAACACCCTCCCCTTCTAGGAAGACTTTGCTTGATCTCACTATCTAATACTCAATCTCCTAAACAAATAAGATTCAAATCTTTTTTTTTTAACTTTTCGAACCTATCTATACTATTATAATGTAAATTCTACATATTTCTCTTATGTGTTGTCTGAATCTATCACTGGATGGCAGAAAGATTTTTTGTTGTTGTTATTATTTCTTTCATTATTATTCTCTCTCCTTTTTTAAATTTCTTTTTTAGTGGGCCCAGTGCCATGGCCTAGCGGCTAAAGTCCTTGCCTTGCACGTGCCAGGATCCCATATGGGCACCAGTTCTAATCCTGGCAGCCCTGCTTCCCATCCAGCTCCCTGTTTGTGGCCTGGGAAAACGTCAAAGATGGCCCAAGGCTTTGAGACCCTGCACCTGCATGGGAGACCTGGAAGAGGATCTGGGCTACTGGCTTTGGATTGGCGCAGCACCGGCCGTTGCGGTCACTTGGGGAGTGAATCATCGGACGGAAGATCTTCTTCTCTGTATATATCTGACTTTGCAATAAAAATAAATAAATCTTTTTTTTAATTTATTTTATTATTTTTTAAAATTTAAGATATAGTTTCATAGGCTCTGGGATTCCTCCCTTCTCAACTGCCCTCCCCTCCACTAACTTCCCCTATATTATTACAATAGAATAGTCCTTCAAAAACAGTCATAAGTCCATCATTCTGCTATTTAAGTGAATCTTGTTATTATAGTTATTTGAGAAGGGAATAGAGAGAGAGGATAACCCACTCCCCCAAATGCCTATGATGGCCATTGCTGGGCCTTAACAAACTGAGAGCCTGGAGCACAATGCAGGTCTCCACGTGGGTGGTATGGACTCAGCCTCCTAGAATCTACATTAACAGTAAGCCGGAGTCCTGAGCAGAGCCAAGTATGGAGCCCTGGCATTCTGTGGAATGAGGGCATCTAAAGCCACCCTTTTCCACAAGGCTAAACACAAGCCCAAGCACAGGGATTTTACTCTCTTCATCCCTCCATCTTTAATGTATGTGATGCTGAAATGCACACTTATTCTTTGCATCAGTACTGCATCTCCAAGAGCCTATATCAGTATCTGGCACATCTTAAATGCTAAAAGCATTCTTCATTTCTTACTGAACGATTGGACTATTTTTCTGTCAATCTCCTATCAAGGAAAGAAGAAAGGTAGATGATATTATATAATACAGTCCCAGTGACCTCTGCTTTATTATTTCTCAAGTCAGCCCTTTGATGATCTGTTCTAGAATACTGGCTGGAACTTTCTGACTATGGTTCACAAGTCTGGGAGGTATGCCCAATCCAGTGCTCTCATCTCTGGACTTTCCTTTTCAAACTTCTCCCATGGTAATCTCTCTGAAGAGCCACCTCCCATTGACCAGTCAGAACAGTGTCCATTCATCTATTAGCATTGTTTCAGTCCCCAGTACAGTGCCTGGGGTCAGAAATACATATGCACACTTGCAAATTCTTGTGATATTAATGAACTCACATTTTTCTTATTTTAAAAAATTTGAATTTGGCTTGCTCATCTCCAATCCTTCACTAGTCATCACGATTGCTCATTAGAGTCATTCTCTAGCTCTTACAGTATTTGGGGAGAAAACATCTCAAAGTCCTAAGCTAATTTAGAACAGATAGACCCTGCTACCTTTTCCTGGGGCTTCAGTTTCCTCTTAACATTTGCTCTACACAAGGATATTCCTCTTAATCAGAAAAAGCAAGAACAAAGCAATAGTTCCACTACTCTTTACACCCCCCTACATAGTCTGCTACTCATTACAAAACTTTGACTTTTTTTTTCACAGTTGCCAGAATGTTCTGAAAACCCTAGCTTATTTAGGTTTTAGCCTTTCTAAAATTATAACCACAAATCACTTTCATTTCCATTTTTTGCTATATCCTCAA
This sequence comes from Ochotona princeps, assembly GCF_030435755.1. NCBI lineage: Eukaryota > Metazoa > Chordata > Mammalia > Lagomorpha > Ochotonidae > Ochotona > Ochotona princeps. Next base: position 36,488,224 of record NC_080840.1, read on the forward strand.
TATTTCAAATCTCATACCTAGGTTTTGCATTCAGGGCAGATTTTTTTTAGAAAATAATTAATTAATCTAATCTTTTCTGGTGCTTTTCTTCCTTAGAGGATAAATGCAGCTGTATGGCAAAAATTGCATTTGAGGGCTAGCTGACTCCAAACCATGCTGTTTCTTTAGCTTACACATTGCTAAACCTCCTCAAATACTGAAGATAAATAGGAAATTTTGTTAAAATGAACATTCTCAATAGTAACAAGCAAGAAAAAAAGATACATGGTCAACAAAAGCTCCTAACATTTTAAAATGTTTATTTTTTATCATAATGTGTTCACAGAGAAAAAGAGGTTAGCTAAAAGGTACATATATATGAACTATTCATGAAAATGTCTTGAAGTACTAACAATAAGAAACTATCTCAGCAGTGGAATTATTTGTATACACTAGTGCCATCGATTTGTGTTCATTAATTTTGTATCCTGCTACTTTGCCAAAGTCTCTTATGAGTTCCAAAAGTCTTTTGACTGAGTCTTTTGGTTCTCCTATGTAGAGAATCATGTCATCTGCGAATAGCGATAATTTCAATTCCTCACTTCCAATCTGTATTCCTTCAATTGCTTTTTCTTATCTAATAGCTCTGGCAAGGACTTCCAAAACTATATTAAAGAGTAGCGGTGAGAGTGGACATCCCTGTCTAGTTTCAGATTTTAGTGGGAAGGCTTCCAATCTTTCCCCATTTAGTATGATACTGGCATTGGGTTTATTGTAAATTGCTTTGATTATGTTGTAGAATGTTCCTTCTATGCCTATCTTGTTTAGGGTTTTTAACATGAAGTGGTGTTGGATTTTATCAAATGCCTTTTCTGCATCTATTGAGAAGATCATAATTCCACCGCTGAGAAAGAAATTGTAAGTACAGTTCCCTTTAAAATAGAGGAAAGGAATCTTAAATACCTAGGAATTAAGTTAACTAAAGATGTGAAAGACCTCTATGATGAAAACTATAAATCATTTTAAAAAGAAATAGAAGAAGACCTTAAAAAATGGAGAACCTTACCATGTTCTTGGATTGGCAGGACCAACATTATCAAAATGGCCATATTACCGAAAGCAATATATAGATTCAACGCAATCCCAATCAAAATCCCAGCAACATTCTTCTCAGAAATAGAAAAGATGATACAGAAGTTCATCTGGAATCACAAAAGACCACGAATAACTAAAGCTGTCTTGAAAAACGGAAATCAAACCGGAGGAATCACAATTCCAGACCTCGAGACATAGTATACAGCAGTGGTTATCAAAACAGTCTGGTACTGGTACAGAAACAGAGAAGAAGATCAGTGGAACAGAATAGAAATACCAGAAGGGAATCCACACATGTATAATCAACTAATCTTTGACAAGAAAACAGAAAATAATCCAGGTAAAAAACCTGGTCTATTCAATAAAAGCTGTTGGGACAACTGGATAGCAGCTTGCAGAATAAAGAAGCAGGACCCGCACCTGTCGCACTATACAAAAATCAGCTCTAATTGGCTCAAGGACTTAAACCTACACCCAGAAACCATTAAACTACTAAAGGAAAACATAGGAAGCACACTCCAAGATATAGGAACAGGGAAAGACTTTTTAGAAAAGACGCCTAAAGCACAGGCGATCAAAGACAAAATGAACAAATGGGACTACATCAAACTAAAAAGCTTCTGTACAGCAAAGGAAACAATTAAAAAAGTGAAGAAGCAACCAACAGAATGGGAGAAACTTTTTGCATTCTATACAAGTGACAGGGGACTAATATCCAGGATCTACAAAGAGCTTCAGAAACCCAGGGATAGTGAAAAAACCAACCCTGTAGCAAAATGGGCAAAAGAAATGAACAGACATTTCTCAAATGAACAGGTTCAAATGGCTAACAAACATATGAAAAGATGCTCAGGCTCTCTAGCCATCAGAGAGATACAAATGAAAACCACGTTGAGGTACCACCTAACTCCTGTGAGACTGGCCTACATTCAGAATTCGAAAAACAACACATGCTGGCGTGGATGTGGGGAGAAAGGCACCCTCCTTCACTGCTGGTGGGAGTGTTGGCTAGTATAACCACTGTGGAAATCAGTATGGAGAGTGCTTGGAAAATTGCAAATAAACCTACCATATGACCCAGCAATCCCGCTCTTAGGAATATACCCAACAGAAGTAAAATCTGCATATGAGAAGGGCATCTGTAATCCTATATTTACAGCTGCACAATCCACAATAGCAATGACATGGAAACAAACCAGATGTGCGTCTAAGGAAGAATGGTTAAAAAAACCGTGGTACATCAACTCAATGGAATATTATTCAGCTGTCAAGAAGAACGATATTATTCTATTTAAAACCAGGTGGTCCCAACTAGAAACCATTATGCTCAGCAAAATGAGTCAATCACAAAAGAATAAATACCATATATTCTCTCTCTTATAAGGAAGCCAACATGGAAAGGGGCCCGAGAGTCAGTATACTAAGACTGCTCAGGAAATTGTGAACGTCTGTTACCAGACATTGACTGAGTATGATGAGCACTTGACTCAACTTGAGAAGGATATTTGTATGGCTAAAGAAGCAGCTTTGGAGGAAGCAGAATTAGAAAGCCTGGACCCTATGACTCCTGGGCCCTGCACACCTCAGCCTCCTGATTTGTATGATACCAGCACATCCCTCAGTATGTCTCGAGATGCCTCTGTATATCAAGATGAGAGCAATATTTCTGTCCTGGATATTCCCACTGCCACCGCAGAACAGCCAGTAATTCAGGAATATGAAAATGGAGATGGCGATCTTGCAGATAAAGAGGAGAGAACTGTGCAACACTCTCAAGCCAGTGTCCTATATGGGAATTTGCTTATGTCTGAAGGAGAAGATGATGAGGAAGATGCTGGAAGTGATGAGGAAGGAGATAATCCTTTCTCTGTTATCCAGCTGAGTGAGAGTGGAAGTGACTCTGATGTGGGATCTGGTGGTGTAAGACCTAAACAGCCCCGTGTGCTTCAGGAGAACACAAGAATGGGCATGGAAAATGAAGAAAGCATGATGTCCTATGAGGGAGACGGTGGGGAGGCTTCCCATGGTTTGGGACAGAGAATTGGGATCTGGTAGGCTCTGTGCCACATTTAACAGACCTGCTGGACAAACTACCCATTATTTTGTGATTTATTTGATTATGCAATGCCTTGTTCCTAAATGAATTTGAGGCAAATGACTATAGATTTTTGAAACCAACTATGTCAGAAGCAATATGTGGTCTTATAATAAATGTGTTCTGTCCCTCCCCTATCCACCCAGGGGAAATAATAGGAAAATGGTAAGTTCCTTAGGACAAAATGGTAAGTTTCTTTTCATGCTTGGGATATGGTTCTATGCATAGTAGGTACTCAGCAAATGTTCCTAAAGCATTGGCTCCTCAACAGTTAAATTACTGAGTACCTGCTCCAAGATAAACACTCCATCAGATCCTTTGGATGGAAAGGTAACTCAAAACATGTAAATGAATTACTGCAGTACTGTGAGATAAGTACAATTAAGAAGCTAGCTATAAAGTATAGGGGTAAATCGAGAAGTGATTATGTCTTGAGAAAAGTTGGGAAGTCTTGTCTTCTAGAGATCATTTTTAAGCTGATTGTTGGAAGAATTAGGGATTTGCCAGATGGAAAAGTACAGGCAGAATGTAACACAAAGTGAAAAGGCCAAAATCTATGAATGACAGAGTACGTTCCTAGTTTGTTTGTTTGTTTGATTGTACTGCCTTTGTTTCAGGAAGAATTTAAGGTAATTTATGCTCCAGTCTTTTCATTCTGGAGTGGTTAGAGATGAGACTCAAAGATGGCAGGAAGTATATTATCAAGAGTTTTGTAATTGATGCTTGAATATGAATTTTATATAATGGAAAACGAACCCAAGAGGACTGATAATCAGATTTGTTGTGAATTTTCTGTATATTGAATGAATGAAGATAGAAATTGAAGATTAATATGTACATTTACATAATTTCATTTTTGTAAAAGGCAAAGGTGCATTTATGTGTGTTTATATATACTTGTATATACAAAGGAAAATGTTTCAAAGGATATACTTTAACTTGTTCACAGTGATAACCTCTGGGGAATGGGATTAGAGGGAAGGGGATTTATGTGGCTGTCTGTATACTGGGTGGGATATTGTGCTTTTATTTCTGTATTTAAATTTTTAATAAATATGTATTTATAATAAATTTAAAAAAAGAAACTATCATATATGTTCATAATTTTTCTAGAGTAGAGCTGGATTTATGTTGTGGTATTCAAAATTCAAAACATCTGAAAAGATATGTTATTAATACGGGCTCTTTTTCACCCATGTTTAATTTTGTAAATAGACTACTTTTGAAGACCCACCAAATTGTCTGAGATCCATTTACCAATACCAACAGATAAAACTTTTACTTGATTTCCTTTGGATTTAGACCTAGACATAAACAAGTCACAGTGGATAGTGAGTCATATGCCCATGTACAAATGCTCCATAGGTCATCAAGCAAGTCACCCACCCCAGAGAAGTACACAAAAGGTAGTTGGTGAACTGTCTCTATGTACAAGTACATGGCAGGCAACCAATGAATTAGGTATCTACCTACAAAAACACAACAGGCCATCAACAAAACACTTCCACCAAGGGGACAACTGCCCTCCTGGAGGCCAGGCAGCATGAGCCAGCCTCTCACACCAACAGCATTCAAGCTCTCTTGTCTACCTATCCCTAAAGTATCTCCAAGTACCCTTTACACACCTTATGTTGAAATCCCATGTTTTCATCATATGTCTGAAAGTATATTTTAACAAGTAAGAAATTTTGGAAATGATATAAGGTGAAATGTGATAATAAAAATAATAAAAATAATAAAAATTAACTCTCATCAAAGTTATCAGTTAAATACACAATGTGATAAACAGACACTTGTTACCTTATGCAATAATATACTACATCTGAATGAAATCATTCACAACTTTTATCTGTGCATTCTGGAAAATGTACCTTGAAAAAATCTGTGTTCCCTAAAAACATTCCATTTAAAAGATTAAACATACACCTTACAAAGAATTATAAGTGCTAACTTTTAACATGTTGTATGTTCTGAATTAAGAGCACAACCACGAAGATTCAGCTCTGCCATAAACATAAACAGAAATAAACTAGAGCAGGAAGAGCCAAAATCAGTGAGTAAAGCTGCCTCTTGCAATGCCAACATCCCATATAAGAGCTAGTTTGTGTCCTGGATGCTTACTTCTGTTCCAGCTCCCTGCTAATAGTTTGGGGAAAGCAACAGAAGATATTCCAAGTGTTTGGGTCTCTGGCACTCATGTAGGAGACCTGGATAAAGCACCTGATCCTTGTCTTTTTCCTGGTTCTGCCATGGATATGGTGGCTACCTGGGAAGTGGACGAGCAGATAAAAGATCCCAATCTCTCTCTCTCTCTCTCTCTCTCTCTCTCTCTCTCTCTATATATATATATATATATATATATATATATATATATATATATTTATATATATATTTTATATATATATTTTTATATATATATATTTATATATATATTTTATATATATATTTATATATATATATAAAACTCTGGCTTTCAAATAAATGAATTACTCTTTAGAAAATACAGCCATTACTATATTAGCTCATTTTTTCATATTCTGGGACAGAATATCCTGCTAAGGAGTAAATCTAAAGACAGATTACTCCTTGGGAATGTTAAAAAGAAAAATACAGATGGAGAAAAGAATGGATTGGAAATTGGTTTTCTTAAAATAATCTGCATATGTGTACACATGGGAAACACATACCTATCCCCTATCTTCTGAAGGATGCTGTCCTGGGTTAGAGCTCCAACTGAGGAGTGGTGAAGGCTTACAGCCCCCTGTCAGCCCATCTCATCTCTGTTACCTTAGACAGAGCCTCCACAACCCGAAAGACAGCAGAAATGCAGCTTGTGTTTACAACCTAACACAGAAATGTTGTATTTCGAGTTCTCTGAAAGCAACTCAGCGAAGAGAAAACTAATGTTACATACTACAGCCAAGAACTGAGTTGGTCCCAAGCCATTTGTTTGAGAGATTTAGTGATCTCGTGACCTAAATGATTCAGATGTGAAATATAATGACCTATTGCTCCCATGAGAAATCTTACACCCTTCCTAAAGGTAACTCAAATTTTGATTGAGTAATCAGCCATTCTTATAGAACAATCTAGGGGTGTGTGTGTGTGTGTGTGTGTGTGTGTGTGTTATGTGTTTACTCTGAAATGAGGAAGGAAGCAGGGTGAATTCTAGAATTTTCCCTTGGAGGTCTGATATCAGAGAACCAGACCTCTTGATAAAATTTTCTAATCCTAATAGTGTGTGTGTGAACCTGTTTTGCTTTGTGTGACGCCCAAGTGAGGCAGAGAAAGAATAAGAATGCTAAGATCCATACAGACTTTTCTGGTGTAAGTTATATATTACAATGTATTGAGCACAGGTTATTGTCTTGCTTTGCAATAAAACATACAGAAAGAGAAAGGGAGAGAATGGTAAGGAAGTGCAGCTCTAAGGAGAAGTAATAGCAACCATAATGGAATACTAATCCATAATTTCAGCTACATGCATTGTCCTTTAAAGATGTTGTAAAAATCAAACTTCTCCAGGCGATAAAGCTAGCACAAATATGCAAAATCAAGATGTGGCATTTTTTTTTTGAAACATTGCTTACAATGGTAAAAACACACTGTAAGCACCCAAAGGCTCTCTATTATAGGGTCCTAAGTCAGTGTCCCAGGTAGGATACAGTCTCACAGAACTAGAGGCCTGAAACAAAAGAAATGATCACAATCTTGCCTTAGATGTTAATCTACAGAAGCTGCTATCTATTACTAACCAGGGCAGGTAAGACCCTTCAACCACTTACATACCAAAGATGTGCAACCCAACCCTTTCAGCATGAATCCTACAAGAACCAAAATAAAGAAGGGAAAGCTCGCAGAAGAAGGCTGTGTGGTCAGGGTTGCCTTCCCAAACCTCAGGCTCCCTCACCTCCTTAGCATTGCATGATGATTAGTTTAAGTGACTCCACAATGAAGACTGTCAGATACGTAAACAACGCAGGTTAAGTATGACATAATAGAAGCTACTATTAATACTAGTCAGAAAACCCATTTACAAACTCTTTCTTCAAAACTAAGAACTATGTAACTTTGGTCAATTTATTTCACATCTCCTGAACCTCCATTACCTGCTAATTAAGCACTCTTAACGGTTTTCATGATGACATGCAAGGAAATCTAGATGTTCAAAACTATGATTCACCTTCATATTCCACAACATTTCCAGTTCGTGTGTTTCTGTGCCATTTTTGTCTGTAAGCAGACAACTGTGGTGGAGAGTGCGGTAGGAAGGAGGACAGGTAGGAGGTATCACTATGCTCCTAAATCTCTATCAAGAAACACAGAGAATATGCTCACTTTATGTAAACAGGAATAAATATAATAAAATGCCAAGTGATAAGATGTCTCTTAGTGAAATACAAAAAGCAAGAACTTTAAAAAACTAACTTGATTCCATCTAAATTCAAAACTCTACTTTCTCTTTTTCAAAAAAATTATATGTAAAGGAGTAGAGCATCCAGGCTTGAAACCAGCACTCATACGGGATGTCTGCACTGCAGACAAAGGATTAGCTTGAAATGCCATTACACCATCTGAACCAGAATATATTTTATTAAAATAAAACTCAATAGAAAAAAGCCAATATACGATGGACAAAATTTTAACACCTTACAAATTTTTTACAAAATGCTAAATGCACAAATGAAAAGACAACATCATTAATCATTAAGAAACTAAGACCTCACTCAAATCTTATCTAATTAATCAGATTTCTTTAGATGGCTCTGAGCATACCCTTTTTAAAATTTGATTCCAAGAATAGGCATTACTGGAGCCCCTTTTCATTCCTATCTCAGAATTAAGAATTTGGGGGACAACAAGGAGGGAGAGTTGAAAGAAAACCTTTTTTGAGAATTTGCCAAATGGTGAATATTTTCACACCCACTTATCCTTGGTCTTCTACAAAGGGTTGGTTAAATCTAAACACTTCAAAGCTCTTCCTATGCCTATTTTTCCTCTGTCCACATTTCCCTTGCTCCAACCACTGAGAAATGGAGTAAAGATTCATATTTTTGTTGCGGGACCTTGGAATTCATTTAAAGCAAATAGTTTCCCTAAAATGTTTCAATCCATGAAATGAGACTTTTTTCAAGCTTTTGTTTTACTTATTCTGTTTCCAACATGTTCTACTTGCAGCCCCATGTGTAAACTATTGTGAACATACTAAATTAGAAACACATTTTTATTGTTGTCTTTACCTCTCTAACTTGTAGTCTTCCCTGAAATGTCTTGTGACCTCGGTGCTACTACAGCCCTGTCATGTGAACTTTATATACTTCTCCCTTAATCAGATATCGTTATAGAACTGCAATTACAGGAAGAATAGAGAAAAGTCAATAGTTTATCTAAAAAACAGTTCAATGAACAACTATTTGGATCAGATACTCTTAACACCTTGGGATTAATTGGTTTTGAGGCTAAAATTAAGTTGCTCCATTGGTTAAGATGAGGTAATGGTGGAAGAACTGCTTGGAAAAAGAGAATTGCAAAATTCAAAATCTTCATCATGTATAGTTAATAGCATCATTCAAAGAAAGATGAAAATAGGTACATTTCTCAACTTGATGAAGACACTTCAGAAGGCTGGACAATTTTATCTCCAGAAAGTGAATCAAGACAATGTAATTGGTACTCAGTGCTTTCACAAGAACAGAGTTAGCTGACTTACAAAATAGAAATGCATGTGTCATGTTGAAAAACTTGCCATTCTTTTCAGCATTCTACTCAAAATCTAGAGTTGGTTTTATTCTTGTAAGAAGTCCTAAACATATATAAGCTTGATGAGACTATTTGGACATCCACTAACAGCTTATACAAGTAGTATTACTTAGACTGCTTGGTCTAGAAATGTTGTTTTCTATGTTCTGGTGCCAATCATCAACAGGAAAAAAAATTATAGGCTTTGATGCTTACAGCTTGCAGGGATGACACAGTTAAGGCACAAAGAGGGGACGAAGAAGCAAATGTATAAATACCTATGTTCACTGAAAGGTGATGGTTCATACAGATGGCATCCCTGTCCATAGCTGGTCTCAGACGGTTCTGTAGCTACTCATCTTCTTCTTCATCATCATCATCATTATCATCATCATCATCATCATCATCTCAGCTCACAAATGAAACAAGGCACATTCTCCAGAATCTTCCCCATCATGAGTAAGACTCCATTCCATTAATGTGACATAGCATGGTTCTTCTCTCAGTAACTTTGATCAGTAACCTTTTTTCTTAACCATTCTAACAGAAAACTGAAAGAATCCCAGAATACAAAATGATGACCCAACACAAAATATTGGGCCCTTTCCACCTACATGGGAGACCAGGATTGAGTCATCAACTTTTGGTTTCACCCTGGTCCAGTCCTGGCTCTTAGGGGAATGAACTAATGCATTCATATTCATTCATTCATTCTCTCTCTCTTCTAGAATTGTCAGCCAGGAATGAAATGGAGAAAAATATTTCATTTAGGGAAAAAAACTGATATACTTCAGAATAAATATAGCAAGAAATGTACAAGGACTACATGAACAAATGAAAAACTATTATTCAAAATAAACAAGATAACCACTCTGTTGAACGAAAAGACTATGTCAGTTCTCCCTATATGAATATATAGCTTAAGGGGAATATAATTCTCTTCTCTACTGCCAGTAGAAAAACAAGTTTCCTGACAGTTGTGGAAAGTTATCTTACAATATATGTTATAACTGACAGCCTGCATTAGGCAATGCATGAGACATCAAAGAATCAACACTTCAGATAATACATACAAAGATAACTGCTGCAGCATTGTTAGGAGAAGCAGCTTTATAAGCAAAATGAATGGTCATAAATGGAAAACTGGTTAAATACATTATGATATATCTATATTATAAAATACTATGCAGCTTTCAAGAAGGATGAAAAACAGGAGTGCCAAGGGACTTGAAGGGGTTTCTGCACACCATATTTTTAAAATTTTTTTAAATTTTTATTTGAAAAGCAGATGTACAAGAGAAGGAGAGAAAGAAAGATCTTTCACCTGCTGGCTCACTCCTGAAGTGGCCATAACGGCCAAAGCTAAGCCAATTTGAAACCAGGAGCCAGGAGCTTCTTCCAGGTCTCTCATGAGGGTTCAGGATCCCAAGGCCTTGGGCCATCCTCCACTGCTTTCCCAGGCCACACTTATGTTCCAGCTTCTTGCTCATGCACCTAGGAAAGCAGCAGAACATGACCCAAATGCTTAGGCCTGGGATGTCCATGTACTACACACATATGAAATTCTAGGCTCCAGCACTTGCATCTATTTGGTGAGTAAACCAGCAAATGGAAGAGTTCTGTCTCTTTCTGTCTCTCCCACTATCTTTCAAATAAATCAATCTTTTAAAAAGAAGTCATAGTTTGATGGCAAAAGTAGCAGCATTTTTATTTCTAAAATAGCATAACTTTTTTTTGAAAATAGTTTCTTAGATTATACAGAAACTTGGGGTTATACAGATAGATACATGTGATATGATTAAGGAGAAATACATTAAAAAATAAGACTTAGGAGACTAATACAATCATATTAGCTTGCTGGAGTTGCCCAAAAAAAAAAAATCTTCTTGGGCATGGCACCATAGCCAAGCAGCTAAAGTTCTTGCCTTTTATGTTGCGGGATCCCATGTCAGTGCTGGTTCTAATCCCAGTGGCCCTGCTTCTCATCCACCTCCCTGCTTGTGGCCTGGGAAAGCAGTGGAGGATGGTCCAAAGCCTCGGGACCCTACATCTGCATGGGAGACCCGGAAGATGCTCCTGGCTCCTGGCTCTGGATTGGCGCAGCTCCAGCTGTTGCGGCCACCTGGGGAGTGAATTATTGGATGGAAGATCTTCCTCTCTGTTTCTCCTCTTCTCTGTATGTGTGACTTTCCAATAAAAATAAAATAAATCTTAAAAAAAATGAAGAAACTTCTTTTTGCATGGTCCTGGAGGTCAGAATTCCAGATTAAAGCACAGGATGGTTTGTGGTTTTTCTTCCACCAAAGCTCTTTAATTGGCTTACAGATGCTGCCTTCTTGCTGACTTCACATGGCAATTATAATGCGAATACACATACTCTCCATGCTTCATTCCCATGTCACAAGAACATCAATTATATTGGGCTAAGATCTTATCCTTATGGTGGAAGGGGAAATCCCTGTACCTAAGGAACTGTATCATGAAAAACAAAGAATTAAAAAAGAGAAAGAGTGATCTTACCCTTATGATCCCATTCAAACTTAATTATTCCTCCACAATCTTATAACCTAATCTCTCAAATGCTAAAATAGAGTGGAGTAGGACTTTAATAAAACAATTTGGATAGAGGTAATATCGTCGAGACCTGATTCATAGTCTATAACAGTGGATTCCTTGAAAACAGCTGGCGAGGAGAGAAGATCCAATAATAAGAAGAGAAAATGAGGAGAAGAAATTTTCAAAAAAATCCTAGAGAACCAGCACATTGGCTTAACTGCTAATCCTCTATCTCCAAGTGCCAGCATTCTACATGGGCACCACTTTGGATCCCAGCTGTTCCACTTCTGATCCAGTTCCCCACTCATGGTCTGGGAAAGCAGCAAAGGATGGCCAAGTTCCTGGGACCCTGCACGCTGTGGAAGGCCTGAAGGGGGCTCTTGGCTCCTACCTTCAGATAAGCCCAGTTCTGGACATTATGGCCATTTGGGGAGTGAATCAGTCGGTGGATGGAAGACTCCTTTGTGTATCTCAGTCTCTTTCTGTTTTCCTAACTTTTAAATCAAATGAAAATAAATGAGTAAAAACCTTGATTTAGAATTGCACCACTTCACTACTTGTATGCTTTCTCTACTCTGGCAGTCCGTTACTTCCCTGTCTTAGACAAGGTGAAACAAAGGCAACTACTGACAATGTATACTTTAAAGTAAGTTTTGCAAATAGAAATGGGCCCTTTTTAAAAAAGATTTATTTATTTTTATTACAAAGTCAGATATACAAAGAAGAGGAGAGACAGAGAGGAAGATCTTCCATCCGATGATTCACTCCCCAAGTGAGCCACAGCGGCCGGTGCTGTGCCGATCCGAAACCAGGAGCCAGGAACCTCTTCCAGGTTTCCCACACGGGTGCAGGGTCCCAAGGCTTTGGGCCATTCTCCACTGCTCTCCCAGGTCACAAGTAGGGAGCTGGATGGGAAGTGGAGCTGCTGGGATTAGAACCGGCACCCATATGGGATTCCGGCACGTTCAAGGCGAGGACTTTAGCCGCTAGGCCATGCCACTGGGCCCTTTTGAAGAGTAAGAACTTGAAGCCAAATACAAAAGATAACTGATTGAATGTCAAAAAGAAGACACAAAGTTTTTTTTAGGTCCTGACACTCATGGTAAGGAACTGATTGCATCTTAGCACTCTCAAAATTCTACATGATTTTTCTTTGAATTTCTTCTCTTTTTTCTTCACATGGAGTGGTACGGCAAAGTTAGAAGCACATTAAAATTATGATTTTATATAATAGTGAATGTTTTTTAAAAAAATAATTGCTTATTTCAAAGCCAGAGTTATAGAAAAAGGGGTGGGATGGGGCTTAAGAGATGTGGGGACAGAGAGAGAAAGATCTTCCATCCACTGGTTTCAAATTTCAGATGGCCACATGGCTGTAACTGGACTGGAACAGACTCAACTGAGGAGCTTCTTTAAGGTTTCCCATATGGGTAGAAGGGGCCCAAGAACTTGGAACATCTTCCATTGCTTTTCCAGGCCCTTAGCAGGGAGCTGAATCAGAAGTGGAGCATCCAGGATACAAACTGGCACCCATATGGGATGCTAGCATTACAGGCAACAACTTTATCTTCTATACTACAACACCAGTCCCAGAAAGCTTCTTTAACTGTGTAATCGAATATCCAGAATCTTCAACCCAAAAATGAAAATCCAATAACCTAAATTAAAATAATTTTCACTACAAAGAAAAATGGCACATCACACACCACCATAATAATCAAAACGATTGATGACAAACCAGAAAAATAAATTACAAATTATATAAACACAGTCTCCAAAAACAGAGAACAAAAAGCCTAAATGCTCTATTAGAATTTTCTATCTAAACAGTCCATAAGAAAGGAAATGCAAATGACTCTTAGTCATAGGACAATGTAAATGTTCAGCATCTTTCAAAAAAAGGAAAATGTAAATTAAAACTACAGTGAAATATAATTTCACACCTAACATGCTGGCACAAATCCAAAACTTTGACATCATATTCTCTTGGCAATTCTTTGGGGAACAGACATTCTCGTAATTTGATGATGGGAATGCAAATGGTACAACTCCTAAGAAGAATTTGGCAATTTCTAACAAAATGTCATACGTATTTACCCTTTGACCCAGCCATTCCTCTTCTAGGAATCTCTCCCACAGAAAAACTGGCAAAGATACAAAAAGACACATGTACAAAGCTATTTATTTCAGCACTATTTAAAATAGCTAAAAGCTGGAAATAGCCCAAAAGTCCATCAGCAAAGGGCTTACAGAATTAGCGTATATTCATCCAAAGGGTACCATGCAGCTGGAAAGAGAAATGAAGAATCTTTTCATACACTACACAGATTTCCAAATATCCTTATTTCATAATGCCCTTAGCATCTCAGCAATCTTTTCATGCTGCAGCTAGTCCAAAGGAGATAATTAACAGTGGGACAGGCATTTGGCACAAACACGTAAGACACTGCTTTGGATACCCACATCCTATATAAGAATGCCTGGATGTAAGTCCAGGCTCTGCTTCTTGCTTCCTGCTAATGCATAGCCTAAGAGGCAGTAGTTGATGGCTTCAGTATTTGAGACCCCACCAATCATGGAATCCATGTTGAAATTCAAGGTCCCAACTTTCACCTGGTCAAACATCAGCTATTGTGTAAATATTGTTTTTGCAGAATAAACCAGTGGAAAGACAATCTCATTTGTCTCTCTTTTGAGTAAAATAAAAGTAAATGCAGTGCTTTTTAAAAATTTATCTATTTATATTGGAAAGTCAGATTTGTAGAGACAGAGAGAAAAAGAGAAAGATCCTCTATCTGCTGGTTCACCCCACAGCAGCCACAATGGCTGAAACTGAGCCAATCTGATATGATCTAAAACTAAGAGCCTGGAGTCTCTTTTGGATCTCCCACGCAGGTACTGGGTCACCTCTTACAGCTTTCCCAGGCCATAAGCAGGGAGTTAGTTGGGAAGTGGAACAGACAAGATACAAACTAGCCCCCACTTTGGGTCCCAGCACACCCAAGGCTAAAATTTAGTCACTGAACCATCGTGTCATGCCCATAAACATAGTATGTTTTCTTTTAAAGATTTTTTTATTTTTAGTGGAAAGTCAGATATAGTGAGACAGACAGAGAGAGGAAGCTCTCCTGTCTGCTGGTTCACTCCCCAAGTGGCCGCAATGACCGAGCTGAGCCAATCTGATGCCAGGAGTCAAGAGCTTCTTCTGGGTCTTCCACGTGAGTACAAAGTCCCAAGGCTTTGGGCCATCCTCCACTGCTTTCTCAGGCCACAAGCAGGGAGCTGGATGGGAAGCAGGACTGCCGGGAAACAAGCTGGTGCCCATATTAGATCCTGGTGTGTGCAATGTGAGGACTATAGCCACTAGGTTATGGCACCATGCCCAACATAGTATTTTTTTAAAGAAATGCCTCCCTCTACTTATTAAAAAAATTAAATTATTTCATTTATTAAGGTATGAATTAATTTTGTCTTGGCATAGGGTTGTAAATATTTCTTTTGAACTATGAACACATTTTATGCAAAAAAAGCAAAAATAAAATATTTATAGTAATTCTTTCAAAGTAAAAAGTGAACTTAATCATAGATATAGTTGGTGACCCTGATTATATAAAGAGGAATTACTTCAGATTTTGTTAAACTAGAACAGTTTGACCCTACACACCCAGAAGGACATATCCAACAACCAGAATCGACACAGCAAAACTTAAACTGATTTAAGTGATTGTAATGAATGTGTTGCTATTGGCTTTACTCCATTTTTGCAAGATAAAGCAATTTTAAGAGAATGCTATTATAATTGACAGCCATCATTTTCAGAATTTTGAAAAAGATACAGCTTTTATAATAATGAGGTTAAACCACAACCCAGTAGCCATGCATTTGAATGGAAAGTATTGCCACAAACTTTCTGTATGTTATTGTCAAATAAGTATGTATCTCATAGTTTTGTCTGCTGAAAAAGCCAAAAAGCTCCAGAAATAAGCATCTCCACAATACAGACTGAGTTCTAAATACCATTGTCCACTAAAAGACCAAGGAACACTCGGTAAAATGAATAACTCCAGGTTTGGAGTCAGCATTATGAAAGATGAGTGTGAAATATCTTAATCATGTCAGAAGACAAAAGATGCTATCAAAGACTATTAGAATCATGTCAAATAGATTTGGAAATATGTGCACAGATTTCCACGAACCAAAGACAGAAGGAGTTGGACAATAATAATGGACTGACACATGTCACATATACTTAAATACATAAGGTCTTAACAGTAATTTTAAACATTAATCAACAGAAGATGTCAGTAGGACGTATCATATTAGGGATGTGTAGTAAGTCTAATACAGAATGAAAAATCATTTCAAAACTGATGATAAACAAGAAGAAACAAACATATTCCCAGCCTTCTCTGTCATACGAATTACAACTCAAGAAGACCAAATGGTTGAGGAAGGGAAACTGTCTTCCTGAAAGTATCATATAGCTAAGAAATCAAGAGGGATGGTATATACTTACATATTTTTGAAGAACTCAAATTTGGATTTATGAATTACCTAAGAATCCTGTCAATAAGTGGGATTTCACATCATAAGCCTGGAATGGAAACTGGAAATCTGAATTTTTAATTTCACATTAATGAATTTCTCTTTAGTAGAACTCTAATGAACCAGTGGATTTGAGCAATACATATGAGAAGCCACTGGCATGACAAAAGCAGACTGATGGAGGGGGAGGAAAGACAGAGAGAGGGAAGGATAAAGGAAAGGACTGAGGGAATGAAGGAGGAAGAAGGAAAAATAGAGACATGAAACTTCTAAGACTAATGGCCAATTATGGGAAATACAGTGCCAGAGGTTCATGGGAAGTGACATCACAAATATACAAAAAGGACTAGTCAAATTTATAGCACAGTCCACAGGTAAAATTCCAGGTAAGGCTCATTTGCACCAAAATTTAAAGAAACTATCCAAAAAAATGAAGAACTGTAAAAAGTAGTACACTAAGTAGGCAGTTTAATGATATGATATTAAGTAATAATTATTTTATGGGTAATTTCATTATATTTTGAAAAATCAGAACATATTATGAGTGAACTTCTCTAAACTTCTCCAATATCTATAATAAGCATTACATAGTGATTTTAGGCAAAGTGAACTTAGTGCAGAGCTGAATGTAGAAGAAAAATATGAAGAAATGTGACCTCTAACAAGAACGCAAAAGGACAGAAGGTGAGTGGATGACATCCACATGGACAGAGGAAAATGGGAAACAGTGAGAAAGCAGAGTCTAAACTGGACAGAAAGATTTCACCAAAAGGAAGAAAGCAATGATTTAGAAGAACATATTGACACATTTTGATCCAAAACCCAGATGTATTTTGGGATTCAGAATTTTTCAGATTTTAAAACACTGATCATGGGATACATAATTAATGAAAAAGGATACAGAGCCTAGAAATTAATCCACATACATATAGTAACCGATACTGGACAAAAGTGCCAAGAATATATATTGGAGAAAGAACACTTTTTCAATAAAAGAAACTGACAAAACTGAACATATATAGGTAAAGTGTAAGAGTAGATGTTCTACTTCACACCATTTAAAAAATTAACCCAAGATGGATCAAAAACCAAAATTAAACCTGAAATTATGAAAGTACTGGAAGATAATATAGAGGAAACAATGTGAGATGTTGGTGTAGGCAATGATTTCTTGTATAAGACATCGTATGTCAGTTAACAAAAGCAAATCTATGCAAATAGTATTATAGCAAACACAGAAGAACTTACACATAGAAAAGGAAATAATCAATAAGATGAAGAAACATCCAACAGAATGGGAGAAAATATTTTCAAGCTGCTTATCTGACAAATTAAGATTGCCATGGTATACACAAAAAAATTCCATGGCTAAGAAGAAACTTGTAAGAGACCCCCTTGAAATAGCAGACAAGAACCTTAAGTACCTTGGAATAAACCAAACCAAAGATGTGGAAGACCTGTATGATGACAATCATAAAACATTAAAATAACCAAATAACCAAAGTTATCCTGAACAATAAAAATCAAGATGGAGGAATCACAATTCCAGACCTCAAGATATACTACATAGCAATGGTCATCAAAACCATCTGG